>NW_026262604.1:4810862-5343719 GCF_021869535.1 Mytilus californianus
CGGCGTTCCGTGTTTATCATCAATAGTTTGGCAACATAGAATATTTGGAGTCGAGTCTAGACAATAGGGCAGCCGTAATGTGTACACCGCTTATGTTGGGCCAGTTTTGTGTAGTTACCGAAAACCAAATACGTAAAATTCCGTAGTATCGTTTATCCAGATTTCATAGTTTAATACAAAGAAGAAGGAACAGTTCATTAAACATTTGACAGTATTATTTCATTTGATTTCATCTATTTATATTTGTAAATTTGTACCTAATTAAATTGTTATTTTGTTTAAAGTAGTAGTCATTTATTATCTGTAAGTACAAACTCCTAAGTCAGCTCTCGTCTATCCGTGACAATCATTACAATACAATTTCCGTGACCCGTATCCGAGTTCTTTAGTTTAATATTCAAGTAAGCAAAGTGGCGTTGATTTCTGGCTATGGCCTAGGGATTACACCTGTATGGCATTCAAATCTTCTTGATATCATGAACAGTAATATTTATGATTATGGGGTGGGAATCTGGACCGTTTACAAGTTCTCAAACAGGGAGGAGGTTTGGGTGACAGTGACCCTAGGGGACTAGACTTTTATTTCATCTGATTTGTTTTATTATTCCGTACAAGAATATATATGGTTTCAGGGTGAAGATCTTGACCGTTGACAAGTTTTAAAAAAGAAGGGGGTGGGGTGACCCCTGTGGACTTCCTCTATATTTCATTTGATATCTGTTATTGTCCCATACAAAAGTCACAAGTCAACATTTGACAAGAAAAAAATCTGTGTTCTCTTTTTTCTGTGATAAAACCTCTTTGAGTTAAGATTCATGAAGCAACCGCTATTCCATCAACCCATATTTTGTTTTTATATTATTATATAACCTGATGGATAATTACATCAGAACTAACAAAGTACTTATAAACATGATTGATTGATTGTTGGTTGCTTAACGTCCAGTGGCAAATATTTCATGCATATTCAGGACGAGAACAAATTAACAATAAATACAATAGGTAGGTTCTGTAATAGGGGCGTCCGGGATTAAGGTCGGAGAAATTTAGACTACCACGGGAAATGAGGGTATATTGGATAGGGACAGAAATTTAGCCTTGCAACAGGTCACCTACGGACCCCTCAAAGAGTTGTTGCAAGGGTTCTTAACGTGCAAAGAGCGTGGCACTCTCTTTACACGAGGCATCGGATTTAACGTCCCCATTCTGACCGGACGTGGCTGCAAATTTGTACATCCCGCACAGCCAAACGGACGCCCCACTTTAGCACGGGTTTTACTGCCGGTCGGAGGAAGACCAATGGTGACCATACTTCTATTCCCCAGTCACCCTTGGGGGGCTTATAAACATGATAAACACATATTGCTATTGTATAACAAACATAACAAATAATAAAAAAACTATAAGACATGCTTTGACATGCATAAAGGTTGCACTTTGTGAATACAGCTGTTTCTGAAACCACGCCTCTTTTTGGGGAGATCTAGAATATTCATAGAAAATTAATTTTGTTTACATACTGGTTCCCAGTTATGCTGTCTGTGTTCCATCTCACGGAGACGTATCTTGGGAGTGTTACCAGTAAATATACATGTGCATATTGTTTATATTGAAATCTGTGGAACCCTTCATTCGAGGTAGGGGAAGTTAAGAAAATTAGTGTTAGTTTAAACTCTGAAAAGTTCAGGACATTAAGCAGCAATTCCAGTATGATCACTGTATTGCTAGTGTTTGATTGATTATTGATGTCATTTTCATTTCTTTGTCAACAATGTGTGTTTGTCACTTTATGATATGATGTTTGGTATTCAATTATTAAACACTTATAAACTCAATATTTTACATGTTTAAAGCATTGCTTTTTTCACAGTTTAAGGTAGAACCAACAAAGAGGCGGTGCTTGAGTTCACTGGGCCTACATGTACAGACATAACCATGATGACCTGTACAGATAATATGCAAAAAAAAACTGACTTAAAAAAAAAATTAAAACCAGGTGTGATCAAACATGTGAAAACAAAAAAAGAGGCAACCAGTTTAAGGGTTTAAGCTTTGCGGAGCTCTTAGAGTAGAATCATACAAAAGTTAAAACAAATCAATGAAGAAACTGCACAAGGAACTGGTTTTTGAACCAGTGGAGGGACTGGTTGTCATATATGACGTTAAACGCAAACTTTTTAAATACTTTGGATCTTGTGACAGTGTCACCAGATTCGAAAAAGGACAGCCCTTGGTCACTTGCCAGGATTGAAAATTCCTAAGAAATCCAGAAATTTCACCAATATCACTAAAGATCTCGTTGAAAAGGATTTATATTTTACGCCTAATAAATATAAACTTCCGTTCCTAGGAGGCCAATACCTGGCCCTGGAACAGAAACAAGTGCTAGACACCCTTGCCATTGTTAAAGCAGACAAAAGATCTTCAAAAGGAGTAAGTAAAAATCTTTTAATAGGTAAATGTTGATTAGAAAAATAGACAGCTGCAATAACCATGATCAATGAAAAAAATTAGAAAAACAAAAGATATGCTAGTAATTATGCAATATACTGTATAATCGGGTCCCAACCTGTACAAATATCTGAGGGGATTTTACTCTGATAATGCAGAAACGATCTACCATTACCACGTGGCCATTTGAAATCAAAAGACCAATAAAACATTCAAATCCCTTGCTAAAATAAAGTTAATGACTGAAGGTTAAACAAAAAAATCAAACAAATCATAGAAAACCCAAAGATTTGAAAACACGGAACTCAGATGCTCAGGAATCGTTAGAAATAAATATTGCAATTTGTGGCACCTGCACTTTGTCTTGAGTGTTTCTCGTAAAAGTAAAAGTCTGTGGTAAACTTGAAACATATAAGTTGTTTTATGTGACATGGATATGCAATAAGGCCGAACAAACCATGCGCTCAAGCGTTATAGATTACTGATACAAGGCCTTAATCACTCATTTGCAATTTAATGGCACAAACATTTCAAGAAATGCAAATATTTTTTTAAAATTAAATTTGATAACTTAAATAAATGTTTTTTTCTTTATTTTAAGAACCAGGCCTTCCATAAAAGAACAGTTTGCTGAGTAAGTTGTTATGAATGCTTTGAGCTCAAAGTAATGCCTCAGGTTTTCCTGGGGTCAATTTTCTTTATTGGTTTAATTTATTTTTTGTCAACTCGCAAAAACCTGACAAAATATTTGAGAAGATAGACAGCAAACTGTTATATTTATTTTGCCAGAGTCTAGTACAATTGATAAATTTTAAAAGCAAAATGTGAAAATGGCAAAGTTAGCAAAAATCCCGTTTTGCTTGTTTTAGTGATTATGGGATTTTTTAATTTTTTTATTAATTTTTTTTATTTTGATTTGTAGATTTATGAGATTTCAACAACTATAAAGATTGTAAAGTATAGTTACCTCGTAGCTTTATTTCATTTCCTTAAACTTTATTGCCTTGAACATTACGAATTTAATTTATTTATCAGGTTTATTGTCGCAGACAGCAATGGCTTATTTTTGTAAAGCATAACACGTTTTATCACATTGACTTTTTGCGTTTAAGGCGTGCTGGAAGTGATGGAAAAAGAGGTAGAGGAAGAGGTGCTGTAAGAGGAAGAGGTTCAGTAAGAGGACGAGGTTTAGGAAGAGGAAGAGGTTCAGTAAGAGGAAAAGGAACTGAAACCCGCGGGTCAGGTGGATGAAGTGAATTGATTGATTGATTGTTGGTTGTTTAACGTCCAGTGGCAAATATTTCATGCATATTCAGGACGAGAACAAATTAACAATAAATACAAAAGGTAGGTTCTGTAATAGGGCGTCCGGGATTAAGGTCGGAGAAATTTAGACTGCCACGGGAAATGAGGGTATATTGTATAGGGACAGAAATTTAGCCCTGCAACAGGTCACCTACGGACCCCTCAAAGAGTTGTTGCAAGGGTTCTTAACGTGCAAAGAGCGTGGCACTCTTTTTACACGAGGCAACGGATTTAACGTCCCCATTCTGACCGGACGTGGCTGCAAATTTGTACATCCCGCACAGCCAAACGGACGCCCCACTTTAGCAAGGGTTTTACTGCCAGTCGGAGGAAGACCAATGGTGACCATACTTCTATTCCCCAGTCACCCTTGGGGGTTATCGTTCAAAGAAGTTCAAACTGTATGAAGGTGTAAACCAAAAAAGCAGAAAGGAAGACAGCCAAGAGAAATGTATCCGCCCAACTGATTTTGAGAAACATTAAACTTCGCTGTTACAGGTCAGCTCCAGCCACCCAAGATGGTGCCTCAAATCAGTTTACGTCAAAGACGCCTTTCTGCGACGATAAACACAGCGAAAATGTCCCTGCGATGACGAATTTAGTGTAGTAAAACGGTCAGCCTCAAATGATGTTACTTCCATAAAGGTTGTGATTAAGAATTCGAGAGATTTCTACTATTACGCAAATACTGATCTTGCAAAACCAAAAGAATATATAGAAACACATTGCAACCACTACATGCGCACTTTTCTGTACGTGGAAAGAAACAATATTTTTTCAAACATTTATTTCTTCAATTAAATACATATTTGTATACACAATATTCATTCCATTCGAATATATGCTCGGAAATATATAATGAAGAAACACGTTTTCTTTTTTATATCCTCAATTTTTCGTTAATCTTCAGTGTTTAATACTAAAGACAATCATGTATAAAACTGATCCGATCAACACAAAAGCTACGACTTATAGAATTTAATATGAGAATTATGCTTTAAAAGATTATGTATCAATTAAGCAAAAACAATCTTCTACAATGTGGTTTAAGGGTAAATCCGAAATACACAGTGCACGCATGTAGTCCAGAGGGATTAGTGAGGGATGTTTCTAATAATGGAGAAGAGAATTTTGGTTTGGTGGAAATAAAATGTCCATTTATGCTTGAAAAGTGTTCCGTAAAAGACTTTGAGAAAAGTCTTTCAAAATCTCAATTAGCAAATGTTTGCCTGCAACGCTTATACGGTGACCAGATAAGGTTTAAAAGAAATCATGAATACTATTTTCAAATTCCAATAAAAAGCTTCGGTACCACAGCTAATTTGAACTCATGTACATATAAAGATAGTGAGTTGGATGATTATTTAATCATATTCTAGTTAATATTGCTATTAAACAAAGCTTTTTCGTTATTCAAGATCCAACCGGTTGCTAGCAGCCGGCTCGATATTCAAATTTTGTTGAAAATGATAAAAAAAATATATAATATTTGATAACAATAAAAGCATGATTTTCATAGTTGAAAGGATTGAAAAAAAACGTAGGAAATCGTTAAATGGCCCCTTTGAGTTGTCTTAAACTCTCGCTGTCCTCGAATACAAGCCCTTATCAATGCTTATGTAATCTGCATATTTGTCTTTAGGAAAGATAGATTTTTATCGATAAAACGACATCAAACTGTAATTTTAAATCTAATATTTCTTAAAACAAAAACAAAAACCGATCACTCTAGAATCATTTAGTAATATAAATAGAAACCTGGTACCTTTTGTTAGCTATTTTTCGTGTGTTTCTCTGTCATATATATATGTTCTCCCATTTATTTGTATTGTAGTCCTGTCATGTTATGTTGTCATGTTAATGTTATATATAACATTGCAATAAAATCGCGAGGTTTGGCATGCCACAAAACCAGGTTTTTCTTAAAATGTCCTGTACCAAGTCAGAAAAACGGCCATTGTTATATTATAGTTCGTTTCTGTGTATGTTACATTTTAATGTTGTGTTTCTGTTGTGTCGTAGTTCTCCTCTTATATTTGATGCGTTTCCCTCAGTTTTAGTTTGTAACCCGGATTTGTTTTTTTCTCTCAATAGATTTATGAATTTCGAACAACGGTATATTACTGTTGCCTTAATATATGGAAAGCCCCCAAAAAAAGAAATATATATAGTGAAAACCTACCTGAGACTGCTTAAATGACGATTAGACCCCACTGTTCTTTCAGGGTCCATAAAATTTAACGAATTCAAAGACTCTGTATATATAAAGATTGTATCAAGAAGATTTCCCAGAATAATGTCATCTTCGATATCTACGGAGGGCTTAGATTGTCACTTTTAAGCTAAAAATTGTCAAAATTTCAGGACAAAGGGCACAGAGCAATGGTGAGAATCCCCTTATCTCTCAATCTGCCTATATTTGTTCAATTTTAATTTAAATTAACACTATCAGCAATTATCAAGCACCTGATAGATGGCTTTTTTGTGTATTCTGATTTAAAAGTTCTTCAGCTTTCCATAATCATTCGTTTTCAAATCACTAATGTGTAAGTAATAGATGTATTATTTTTAACAAGTGTTTGTGTCAAATGAACAGTTTGATGACAGAAGAGGTACATGTACATCTGATTTTTCAATAATTTGAACACTTATTTGTGAATGTTGGGTTTTTTTGTCTTGTCCCTTATGTCTGCAATAGCATAAAATATAAGTAATGTGTGCTTATGATGACAATTGTTACAATATTTTCGGATTTGCCGCATGCCTCTCTTATTTTGTTATATTTATTGTTTCTTTTTTCAGAAAATTAATTACAGATTGAAAACTTTAAAGCTAAAAATATCGTAGACATAAGAAGAGTCCAAGAAAATTGAAGAGGCTCTTCTCATTAAATAGATGTCATCAGAAGAAGATGACACCGATGATGAATCATCATTTATCGTTCGACCGTTACCTGTCGATCTGAAGAATACATCAGTTGCCTACGACGATAAGCATAAGACCACACTTAGCCAGCAAGGAAAACGCGTGTTCGACAAACGTATGACTGGTGCACCATCAACATGCACTAAAGTGGAAAATGTCATCAACTCCAATGACTGGATCATTAGAAAGTAACTAATGTGAATACATATCGTATTATTTAAATGTATGATATATTATATAATATTATATATTTAAAATTTAAATACCTTACGAAAATGCATTTTACTATATATGTACAATTGTACAATTAAAATTAGGAAAGGTAGCTAAAGGACCATAGAAAAATCACGGAATAACTTGGCACACAGAACTTACCGACACAACTGATGGGTGAAGACCCATACTTATTGGGCAATAAAGAACTGCAATGGATCTGTTCAGTGATTCCTTGCTTCATTGGAAAATATATTAAATCATTACAAAAAGAGCCATGAGAAATGCTATCCAACATCAAGGTGCAAAACTGAACCGTACTATACTTTATCACGAACAATGATTCGAAGTGATATGGCAGCAGTACTCCTAGAGAATCGATAAAATCTTTGTATATGTACAAACATCCACAAAAATATATTCATTGTTTGAACACACATTACAATGAAAGATTGCACAATACACTGTTGTAAGATGTAGACAAAAGGATACACTGTGGTGAAAAAAACGTATGAAATCAGGACAGGTCTTGGAATTCTAGACTGGAACGAACACGTTGACCGTCCTATTCTGAGAAAGTCTTACGGCGTGTTACACAGACGCGCAATCGAGCACCTGGAAGGGTTCTTAAACCCAAAACATACTCGTTTGGTTTATGTCAAAATAGCGTTGTTCCATCTAGATGCATTTTCCATCTAGATTCGGGACTTTAGAGAGGGAAACACCCATTTTTTTCTCCCCGTTAGTTTGCATGATTCCCCGCACAGCTGATATTATGCAGAATCTCGAAAGATACCAACCGATGTTGAGAAGAAGCTTGAATAGAATCAAGAGAAAGGACAGAGGAAGAAAACGGTGACGATTACGACTTTGTTACAGGGTAATACATATTGTTTTTCATCTCGAGTGTTTTAACAGATTAGTTTTGTCAACTCGTACCTTTGCGAAGCAACTCGTACCAAATTATTAATACATATGCCTCGTACTTTTACCAACCCGTACTTCTAAAACTCAAACCTAATTTTAAGGTATTGTTATAATATGAAGCATAGTAGTTATTTCCGATCATATAAAATAAAAAAAATATCAAATATCCAAATGACTGCCTCAAGTTTCAAGAAGATCTAGAAGCCGCCATTCAATGGGAGCAAGCCTGGCTCAATAGTGTCTTATCACCCAGACACATAAAACATCATGAACATGACAACCAAAAAAAATTCAATCTAAATTGTTAAGGGGGGGGGCTAGAATGAACACTTTTGTTCTGCATTTTTTTTCACAAGCAAACACATACATGCGTCAAATATTATTTGGGCAGACCAAAATTCTACTGATTCTAATAATGTTTGTTCATACAGCTACAATGGATAGTTGTATCAAAAGGGTTAAGGAAGAGATGGTGGAATTGAAGACTCGCCAGGGAAAAGATACTTGCATAAGAATTACCCATCCAGTAGACGTTTTTCACAACCCTATTGACAATAATTTGATAGGTTTTAGGAAGAATACATGGTTTACCAAATTTTCAACATAAAATCAGATTAGAACAATTAAGACAGGCTATCATTTACTGAAAGTTATCAGCGGGGTAACTATAGAACTCCGCCTATATGTCTTACTGTTAATGGTTTGGAAACTAAAGAGATGCTCATTTTCAAAATGCCGTTCACTGTAGAAAGAGACCATAGATTCAGAAGGCATGTGGAAGTTTGGACGGATATTTTTCCTGATAAGTCGCTATTTTGGGATGCAGCTACAATGGATAGATGGATAGTTGTATCAGAAGGGTTAAGGAAGAGATGGTGGAATTGAAGACTCGCCAGGGAGAAGATACTTGCATAAGAATTACCCAACCAGTTGAGCAGTTGGTTGGCGTGACGCTGAAGACAGATGGCTGTGTGTCCACCAATCAAGTCACTAGTATTGTGGAGGTCGTGGGTCACCTCGTTAGACTTGCCACGATGTTCCAATCATAGATGAGAATTTCACAAAACAGACCTTTTCAGGGCCAACAAATTTTTCAAAAATAATCTTGATTGTTGTGCATTATAATCTATTCCTTTTTATGACGTAGTATACGCTAATGGTTCAGGGAAGAAAAAAATAGGGGGGGATGTGAAAAAAATCTATGTAGCAGGTCTCAAATCCTGAACCAGATCTTGCATCTGGAAGTGTGAGAGATTCATCCAAAAACCAGATAGTTGGTAATAGAGATATACCCTTAGGATGCTAAAGGAGAAAAAATGCAATATCTATAGATAACTGTGTTTAGAAAAGACAGTATAAAAAAATTTTCTTTCTATAATTTTTTCAGACTACTATCTTAGGATGTATGGGTTTTGAGTCCGTGATGATTGCCTAAAGAGCACACGAGGATCCCCACTTGTTTGGTACCAACAAATGACTCGAGTACATTGTACAACCTCCAGTACTCAAGAAATTCAGGTAATCAGTGTTTGATATGTTTAGAAGTTTACCTTAATCAATAGTGAACTGCTTGAAGAGAATGCGTGCAGAAAATAACGTTGATGTTCACATCACTAGTTCATCTGCATTTTAGTAATCATACTTGCCAAAACATTACGACATGCATTAACAATGATGAATAGATAAATTGACTTAAAAAAAACTTAATTAGAGAGTCGAGGAAGCTCAAAACAAAGATTGATTGATTGTTGGTTGCTTAACGTCCAGTGGCAAATATTTCATGCATATTCAGGACGAGAACAAGTTCACAATAAATACAATATGTAGGTTCTGTAATAGATTAAGGGATTAAGGTAGTGTAAATTTAGACTACCACGGGAAATGAGGGTATATTGGATAGGGACAGAAATTTAGCCTTGCAACAGGTGACCTACGGACCCCTCAAAGAGTTGTTGCAAGGGTTCTTAACGTGCAAAGAGCGTGGCACTCTCTTTACACGAGGCATCGGATTTAACGTCCCCATTCTGACCGGACGTGGCTGCAAATTTGTACATCCCGCACAGCCAAACGGACGCCCCACTTTAGCACGGGTTTTACTGCCGGTCGGAGGAAGACCAATGGTGACCATACTTCTATTCCCCAGTCACCCTTGGGGGGGGGGGGGGGTGTCAAAAGAAAGAAATACAACAACTAGCATAGCGAATGTCCATAAAAGGAGATTCGATGACATACATAACTATTTCATTGATTTCATTTAAAAATCGTTTCCGACTTCCTTTTAGTTTTATCATTAGAATAATTGATTATTGTCTGCAGTTGAAAATATGTTTCATAAATTTCTACTGCTTTAATTTCAACCCGCAAACAAAGAGCTTATTATCATAAAATATTTTTAATGTTGTCTGTATAGTAACAATTCCATTACTATTTAATATATTTGTTATTTAATGTATATCACATACATTTCTCTCTGGGAACGACCATTTAACTTCTGATCCCTTTGATTAAATAAAATAATCTGATCAAGCATATGACGAAAAAAATCTAGATTTTAATTTCCTATACCATAAAATGATAACTTATGCAGAAAATAATTTGATAGAGTCGAAAAACTAAGTTAAATGTTTGCATAATATTAGATCCCTTCTAACTACCACCAATACAATTTCTCTGTAACATTTGATACTACATATATTCAGTATCAGATTATCCAAATGTTTGTTATATTGTTTGCTTCCCCTACTTATATCTGTACGAGTCCTGGTTATGTTTTGAAATATTTGGAAATTAGCGAAAAGGCAGTATGTAACCTGGGTACATGGCAGACCAGATTGATTGATAGTTGCTTACCATCCAGTGGCAAATTTTATGCATGCGTAGGTCAAGAACAAGTTAACAATGAATACATCAAGATTAGTCTTGTAATGATAGAGGCCATCGGGGATGATGGTCGGGGGAAATTTTGATTGCAACTGGAAAATGAGAGTATATTGGACCCCTGAAAGAGTTGTTGCGAGGGTCCTAAACGTGCAAAGAGCGTGGCACGCTCTTTACACGAGACATCGGATTTAACGTCACCATTCTGACCGGACATGGTTCAAACTTGATACATCCCGCACAGCAAAACGACGCCCCACTTTGACAAGCGTTTTACTGCCGGTCGGTAGAAGACCAAATGACATATTTAAATTCCACAATCACCCTTGGAGGTTGAAGATCGACGAAATATTCATAGCTGTTGTGTGTGGCGGATCAGGGATAAATATATCATTCCATTTGGACAGTATAAAGTTTTGGTATTATTTTGATCAAAAAGAATAATTAAAACATCAGATTCCTGCCAGCAGAACCGATTTCGTTTGAATTATTCTATTACAAGTGGCGAATACCACCCTCGCTGTCAAGCCAGTCAATAACAACGACAAAGAGTCTCTAGATATCCAGACATCCTTCTTTCTACAAGAACCGTAGGATAACTAAGCAAAAGAGAGAGGTGAAATTACCACCATGTTTATCAATATTGAAATCATCAAGTACAATCATTGTTTATTCTTAACAAGAGATTCCCGTGTAAAGTATCCCTCACTAATTATATTATTAAAAAATGATAAATAATTGGACGTTATGCTGTGCACTTAAAAACACAGATTTAAGAAGGGAACTATCCCGCATGTCAGAGGACTTAAATTGGAAAATTTAAAAAATACCTGTATTTACTGTGGTTAAATTTGAAAGACTATTCAAGGAGGACCTGAATCTTGTGACAAAACCCGTAAATATCAAACACTCTGCTGAAATTCCTATTCGCTGAACATCAGGGCGGCTTCTGCGTCAAAAACAGGCAGCCAAGTCTGAAGTAGACAAATGTGCAGAGAATGAAAATAAGACTGGGTAAGATCATACTTTGCATTACAATTGATAAAACATTTACAGTAAATAATAAAAAATTATAAACATCACATTAGAAAAACAAACATTTTAACAACAGTTTATAGATGAAGGGTATATAATACTGAAAAAGCTATACAGAATAGTTTTGAATGATGAAATAAATATATTATTTGTACATATCAAATAATTATTCGAATTTTAAAATACTTGAAAGGGGGACGAAATATACCAGAGGGACGGTCAAACTCATAAATCGAAAATAAACTGACAACGCCATGGCAAAAAATGAAAAACAGACAAACAATAGAACACATGACACAACATAGAAAACTAAATAATAAGCAACACGGACCCCACCAAAAACTAGGGGTGATCTCGGGAGCTCCGGAAGGGTAAGCAGATCCTGCTCCACATGTGGCACCCGTCGTGTTGCTTATGTGATAACAAATCCGGTAAATAGTCTAATTCGGTAGGTCACATTCATGGATGGGATGGGGATTGCGTATTTACAGCAATATCTGCATCACAGCATTAAAATAAAAACTGCTCTGAAAGGGAGATAAATCTAATTTTCAACATGCTACTACATAATATGAAAAGGAAAAATATGCAACAATTGCTACACAGTTATGTAAAAAAGGCAGGTACAGACTTTCATTAATTTTCTACCTCCAGATCTGAAAAATACACCAACAGAACAGTAACAAAAAACAAAAACACAGCAATATGGAATGAGGTGCTCAGAGAACATCAGAATGTATCCCCTCATTGCAATGACATCCTTAAATGGGACTTGTAAATGGAAAAATGGGGATCAGCTTGAAGAGAGTGCCAAAATGTACAAAATGTTAACGTTCATACAGATTTAAAATGTTTGACTTGTACGAAGAGGTTGCAAGTATAAAAAAGGGGACGACGCGCTGCACAAATAAATCTCCCACATTTCAAAAATTGATACGTTTTTGGGGGACAAATATTGATTTGTCTGATTTTTCATTGAAAGACTTATGTTTTATTGACAGACGGGCAAACTCCTTAATCACTAAATGGCCAAGTGTTAGTGAAATAATGAGATAACTAAATTGGCTGCCTTTCTTAATATAAATTCTTTTGATTTAATGTATATTTTTCAAAAATGTAGGATTAATTATGAAAATGCTTTTTATTATATATGTACAATTAAAATTAGTAGGGTATTTAGATATAAGTAAGTTTGTTTTATATGATATAACTAATGCAAGAATTAGTGTTATATTTTTGCTTTATGATTGTAAAGTTATTTTCACAATGAGAAGGTAGTTACATACTTTACACACCTATAAATTGTATTGCAGAAGAAAAACAAACTAATGTGTAGATGCATTGTATGCAAATGTCTTAGACAAGTTCGTTTAAATTATCTACATCAAATATCAAATGGAATTCTTTAATAATCTAAAATATATATTCTTATTATTTCTTTGTTTGTGGTAATACGGGGTTCAACAAATAATTTCGATTTCCACACAATAATTTAATAATGTATCATCTACAATCACAAATGGAAATAACCTCGCTTATTCAATAATTCCCAAGTAAAAGCAACATCAGCATTCAATATGATAGCGCCGATATTTCAAGGACTATTGCGATTTCGGGAAAACGAAATTGATTGATCCGAGTTTTCATATCATGCTTTTATATATATCAATAAAAGATTTAGTTTAAATCAGACAAAAATACTTCCCATAAAGGAGATAAATGATATCATTCATTTATCTTCGTTTTAAAATTTTGATGCAAATGATTTGATGTGGATATTAAACACATTTCATGAAAATTATAAAAACGCAAGTAATTATGTCAAGTCTTAAATCCAGAGGATACCCGGAACTAGCTAAAATATTAAATATGAAATTATTCAGAGTAGAATGAGTATTTTTTTTTATTGCAAGATAGTAAAAAACTATTTTCAATGAACAGAGACGTGCATATGAAAAACACGTATAAATATGATTATAAGAACGCGTCATAACCTGTATTTGTAATGTTTGTAAATTTAATATTGATTGATTGTTGGTTGCTTAACGTCCAGTGGCAAATATTTCATGCATGTTCAGGACGGGAACAAGTTAACAATAAATACAATAGGTAGGTTTTGTCATAATAGAGCCATCCGGAATGATGGTCGGGGAAATTTGGACTGCCACTGAAAAATTAGGGTATATTGGATAGGGACAGAAATTTTGCCATGCAACAGGCCTCCTATGGACCCTCAAAGAGTTGTTGCAAGGGTTCTTAACGGGCAAAGAGCGTGGCACTCTCTTTACGCGAGGCATCGAATTTAACGTCCCCATTCTGACCGGACGTGACTGCGAACTTGATACATCCCGCACAGCCAAACGGACGCCCAACTTAGGCAAGCGTTTTACTGCCGGTCGGGAGAAGACCAAGTGACCATATTTCGTTTCCCCAGTCACCCCTGTAAATTTTATAGCATATACGCGCAATATGTCAAAATAACAAAGTTTTAAAGAACAAACTCCGTATTTTCTTCTGATTTTTTTTGTACATATTTGCAATACTCCATAGTTCAGGTTTAATAATAATGGAACAGGTACAGAAGACAATCCTCCGTAAAGAAATATTAAACTGCGAGTTTAGAGGTAAAATGAAATGTCAGGAAAACAATCCATTTTATTACATAAACACTTAATTCATTGTCTTTGGTTTCTTTTTTTAAAAGAAGTTGTCTTTTTATACGTGTACAAGGCATATTATGATGATTTATCTCATACACCGGTCTTTCGTTTTTCTTTTTTAAATCTATGTAGGTTGAAAATTCATTTATTGCAATGTAGATTTCACGACAGTCAGGGAACGGTAGATCTGAATCTTCATATTCAGACAACGGCGATTGTTGGGAATCTTCTTCCAATTCAGAAAGGCCTACCAGAGGCAGGAGACGTGGACGTCGCCAGTATCGTGGACGAGGTCCGAGAAATGTTGGTCGGAGAGTAAATATAGAAGGCCTGTGTATTGACCAGACATGCGGACAAGGGAAGATTTAGCTGTCCGTCAAGCGTAGAGAGGAAAGAGATATTAAAATGAGGGTAAATATAATTGCTCTTTTTTTTCACAATCAATCAATGGTCATTTTGCATTGTGTAAAATTTGTATTGTGTTATTTATATCCCTTCAACCCCTCGGGTATACGTGAACAGTTCGGTAATAAATATAAATAAACTTTCATCCATATTGTATCAAAATGGCAAATATTAAGGAGATATCGAGGGTTGCACCCCTATTTCCCCTAATAAATATAATTGTCATATTGTAAAAATGTATAGTAAACACTGTTGCAAACATTTTCTTTTGTCTTTCAGGAAAGTATTTCTCAGATGTCGGCAGATGATTTGAGAGATTTGGTGTTAAGCATGTTTGACAAAGATCAATCAATAATGTTGAACATTGTAGACAGGAATTCACAAACTGAAATTCAAGGATACCATCCTTTACCTGAGAGTAATGCCCCATCTTGGTGTGTTTGTACCATGTTCATAGAACTGAGGAGAAGTATTCTTTTAATTATTGCCTTTTTTTCTTCTTTTTATAATGATAATTAATAAGTTGTTCCCTTTTCTCAAAGTCTTTGTTCATTTTTAATAAAACACAACTAGAAGATCAAAGGAGAATTCCATACAGTAACATTTATAGTTTATAGTGAAAATTGTTTCAATTTGCTAATACGTCAACATTTGTTCTTCGTATGTCCCAGACAGATGGTTTATGTTTTATTAATCAGTGTGGTTGGCAGTACAATCCTGCATTTTTTACGTTGTTTTTTTTTTAAATTCTGAATGTTTTATTGTAGATTTGTGATTGGTAGGATTGTAAAATAAATCATTAATACTTATTAAAAATTTGTGTAAGCTGTATTCACCTGTATGCATTTTCCCCCTGTTTTGAATGTTTACAAATACAATGAAATCCCATATTCTTATATTTCTTTCAGATTCAACAAAATATGATATTGATTATCTTGTTGATGATAGAGGAGGGAAATTAGGCCAAGAGTTTCTCGTGCATTAGAAAAGTTATTCACCTGATTAAAGAACATGGGAACCTGTTGTATCATTACCACCAGCTGCCTTGAGTTTCTATTGGCAGAAGAAATACAGCAACTAAAAATAAAAACTTAACATTGTAGTTCATTTGGTAATTCTTAATGGTATGAATAAAACTATATATATATATGCAGGACTCTAAAGTGCGATGGGGACGCTTAAGTACGATGGTCACGCTAAAGTGCGATGGTCTTCGCTAAAGTGTGATGGTGTCTCACGCTAAAGTGCGATGGTCCGCGAAAGTATAGACGTAAGAAACGTAGTTAGATTATGACGTTAACAGTCGTTCTTACAAACCAAAAATGAACATGCCGAAAGATGAATTAAGAATATTTGATTAACAACTTTAAACTAAATGTCCTTGACTTAATTTCAAACCTAACCGTGTTTTGTCGACTGATGCAAATGTGTTTTTTTTTTTTGTGCTGGAAGAAGGACTTGCATCCTGCAGTCGACCATTTTACTATAAAGATACAAAATAGTATATGAATACGTATCCTGTAGCATGTTTCTATTAGAGGCGAACGGATACATTTAAATCGTTGTTTATGTTGCAGTTTACTTTGGGTCCCCGTTGAAATATTGTCGATTTTATTGAAAAGTAACCGGCGTCAGTAAAATAAAGATATAAGATGTACATGTTTTCAAGCGTAGATTATACATTTTCGCCTAAAAAATTAGTTTGTACATTGTAGGAAAATATAACATGTATTTGTACTCGCTACGAAAAAGGTGAAAGCTCGGCGAACACCACCTTTCTCTCGCATTTAAATTTAAGCTTATACAAATAAATCTTACTTATTCCGACAATGACCGAATTTTTGTATTTGCAATTTTAGATTACGACTGTAAGGCGAGGTCTTCTCAATAATTAATGAACTGTGTGAAAGGCAATCTACACCAATTATCCAATACGCCAGAATTGTTAAAAATTCATTTACCAAGGAAATATAGTATTCTGTGACACTTAAAATACCTTTTAAGCAATTATTGCGTGGTCAGTCTTTTAAAATTAGAAACAATCACTTTAGCCTACCGATTAATCATATGGACTATCACATTATATGTTTTACCTTAGCATAGTAGCTTTTGCAAAAAGATTTGTTTTTAGCATGCATCCATATAATTTAATGTTTTCGGACATCGAACCTTACCCTATTGTTCCATCGCATTTTAGCGTGCTGTACCATCGTACTTTAGCAATCAGGCAACCATCGCACTTTAGCGTGATACACCATCGTACTTTAGCGTAGACAATCGCACTTTACCGTGACCATCGCACTGTAGAGTACCATCGCACTTTAGAGTCCAACATATATATTATTATTCATACACTTTTTTCCTCGCAAAGCATCAACCATTTAGCCAGCAAAAATAGTCTGGCCGTATTTATCACATTATTTCAGCCAGGTAAATGCTAAGGAGAATCCCAAAGGAAGGAATTGGGCAAAGCATTTCTGTAAAGTGAAAATTAAATTGCTCTGGATAAGGAACAAATAGAAGATATTCGACTAATTGGTTAATCAAAAGCTTTTAAATATTTTTTTCTGTTGATCTGCTGTGAGATGTAATAAGGAACCAGCATAAGCCTACACATTTTATGCTGTAGACTTTTTATAACGTTAACAATTTAACTTCTCATGAAGTGGATGCCATAGCTGACTGCTACATGGAAAATCATGCCAGGTTCAGAAAGAATTCGTTTGCCTGACAAGGATTTCGGGGATCATGGTTGAAAGGACGTCCTGGTAACAAAATAATTATTTTATAAGTAGCTGTGATCCCTAAGGAAATATTGGTATTGTCTGATGATGCCATCAAATCTTTGATGAAGACTCACAAGAAGAGGCATAGATCAAATCATGGAACACCAACTAAACTGAGAAAATGTTCAGCTTTAATATATATGAAATGAAAATCTAGAGAATAGCGCTTTATTGGTTGAATACAAAAAATTGTGATCATATTACATATTGTTTACCAAAAGGAAAAAATTTGAGTTGTCACACGGAGATGCGCACCAATTTTGATAGAAACATGGCCATAGTAATGACAAAAGTGAATGACTTTTACTATGTGAACTTTTATAACAATTATCCGAGGAATTCATGGCTAGGAAAATATTCTCTTGGCTGGGGTGAGCGTCTGAAATTGGTCAACACGAAGGAAGGTCTGGAGCAGATGTTCCAACAATTTCAGGTAAGTATTTTAAGAAATAAATCGGTCGGTGTTTTTTAAGGTTAATTGTTGTCAGTTTATTTTCGTATTTAAACATCCATTCAATCATTCTCATGTTTTGAGTATTTGCAAGAAATATTAAAGGACTAAAACCCCAACAACTACAACAACTTCAAAATCAGCAGCCACATCAACATCATATTCAATAGCCACAATAACCAACACAACCAGCTTAAGGGGGAAGAAAATGTCGATGCAATGTTAATTTTAGTGACATTATTGAAGTTCATCGTAAATTGTAATTTATTTTGTCTCACAACAGTTTGAAAATATTATCATAGGAATAAACATTTATGATACATACATTTTATTATTTACAATTATAAAGACATATCAACAGTACACATTACAACACTTTTGTACAAATGTAATTTTATGGTGTCCATAGGCATAACTCTGTACTGATTTTTTCTGTCTACATTTATAACTTATGAGACACTGCGATGAGATTGATGATATTGTCTGATCCGAAAGGATTGGTGGTGAAAATGGTTATAATCTGTTGTTGGCAAATGTTATATCTTTCAAAAAGACCCAAAACCAAATCTTAGATATTACAGAGACGCTTGAGAGTCAGCTTTAGTTTAAAAATCTTTCCAAATTGTGACCTATTAGTTTCATCTTCGAACATGTGGAAACCACCATGCAACAAGTGCATTTATTTCGGGAGAGGAGTAAAGATACTATAACTGCATTTAAAAAGCACATGAGTGAATTAATAAATGCTGAAACACCGCAACTATACAATCCTGCAAACTCGCAGATTAAGAACTTTATTGAAATGTCAGGAAAACAACAGTTGATATGGTGGGATAATATGGAGGCTTCAAAAGATACAATTATTGAAAGAACAAAAAGACAAAAAACAATGAAACAAATGAGGCAATACCAGTAAATGCAAGAATACACCACTCTCCCGAACTTATGGAAACTCTGATACCAGATTATCGAAGGATAATTTGGCAAACGAGAGAAGAAAAATGTACATCATATTAATAAGGGAAGAAATCCACAAATACAATTATTTTCCTTCAATCACGTGCCATTAAATCATCTGATGGTTAATCCGAGGTAATATATTATTGATTGATTGTTGGTTCCTTTACGCCGCATTAGTACAAAAAGGCTATATCGCGGCGAGAACTAATTCGATTATTTTACAATTTAAGGTACATTTTTGAAATCAGACAAAACGTCCTTCAATAATAATTACAAGAACAACTAGAACATTTAAAACAGGACAATAAAAGGATGTTCCGAATGACCAGAAAAATAAACATTACGCTAATGTGCCATTCCTTGTATTTACAATTATTGAGAAGTCGGAAGCAATAAGCTTTTAAACCAAAACAATAACCCCACATAAAATCACTAGCATGTCCTATGTATAGTACAATGTCCATTTAGGTCGATGTTTAACATATATATTAACACTAAACCGGCCAAATCAAAATAATCTTGAACTTTAATACAATTTAAATATTACCAACATCAAACATTGTCTTTCATACAGCAGTTGTTTATCACTAAAAATCGTGTAAATATGTAATGTTACATGTACACATTTGTTTACGATGAAATATGTCGGGTGTAATAACAATACTGATTACAATAAAGGTGACTATTTTTTTTTTATTTAAGAACAATTGACTTTTGCCTGCAGTTTGAATTAATCGTAAACTTCTTGAATCCCAATGATTTATAAATGTCTGCCATGTATTACTGCTAACACAGAGCTTATGATCATAATATAGTTTTGCGGTTATCTGTACAGTAACAATTCCATCACTATTTAATATTTTGTTATGTAATAGTGTGTCACATACATTCCTCTGAATGTAATACGAATATTGATGAAAATAAAGCTGACTTTAACGGAATGAGTTTTGCATTCAGAGAGTCAATGGACGCCCAAATTTGATTCACGTCCAGCAAAGCGAATGTCCATATAAGGATATTCAATGACGAACATACGTAATTCATCGCTGGCTTTCATGTTATCTTTACTTTTAACAATTAACCGTTGCCTGCAGTTTAATTTGGTCGTGTTCATGTTGAATCCAATGATTTACTCATTCATTTCTGCTGTGTTCAGTGCAGCTAGCTAACAAAGAGCTCATGATCATAACATGGTTTGGTGTGATCTGTACAGTAGCAATTCCATCACTCGTTAATATTTTCGTTATTTTAGGTATATCACAATGTCTTAGAATGGAACGTTCATTTAAATTCAAGGGGTGGTATGGTTTTACAAGGTACGTCTAAACACTGCTCAAGACCTCCTGAATGCACTCAGGACATATAGTCATCGTATTTGCACACAGGATGGATGTTTTTATTCGTTACACGCTGCTTATTTAAGAGTTAAATTTTGGTAAAATTTGAAATCGAACCTATAAAGTTATGTTAATTCTTCTAAAATAATGAGGGAACGTGTCACTGATTACACAACTACTGAGCCGTGAATTATCCAATCAACAAAATTGATTGGATTATCTTTATTGTTGTTTATGAGTTGTGTTTTTAAGTACAGTGTTACGTTTTTATTAAAATGAAGTTTCACGGGATGGTTTATTGTAGTTCAGTTTATAAATCATGCATAGTGAATTTACGTTTATGGAGATAAAGATAAAATAACCCATTCGATGTACTTTTTCAGTTTATTTTTCATCGTAAAGGCTAATTTATTTTTGAGTTCTGCAGTTCATGAATAAAGAAAATAAAAAATCATATTATTTTATAGTTGCTTTTTCGAACAAGTTCGATTTTTGTTTTTATTTGTGTTTTTTTTTCTCTCTCTCCAAATCAACTTAATAAACTAAAACAATGTTTACTGAATATCAAATTTGATTGAATTAGTAGAAAAAAAGGATGATTCAGGTACTTCATGGCTTATGTTAAATATTCATATTAAATTATTTTCTATTTTTCTTTGAACATTTTTGCGTAAATTAGAAATTTATTTAAAATATGCACTGTAAAACGATGTTTTCCAGCTTTCAAATTTAGTGCTAGGAGATGCCAGAATTCAGGATTTTGCACCATTTTACCCCCCCCCCCCCCGAGCTTCTGAAGGCCTTAAGCGTGACGTCAATGGTCCCCTTGGGGCATTTCAGATAGGGTGTGTTCTGGCGGCACTAATTGAATGCTGTTTTTTCTCGTTTTTTTTTACTTGCAACACCCCCATTTTTTGTCCCAGAAATATTCAACTTTATGGTTTTCAAAATGTCTATCGACAAATTCTCATCCACACCCTGGACACATTTTCCTTTTCTTTATCTTGAAATACTCATGACCGCAAGTGGTTTGTCTTGTCTGTAAAAAGAAGAAAAAAACTACATTTAATTACTAGTACATAAATATATGTATCTTATTGAAAACATTGGCGATATTTCGGACCTTTCTATCTTTCTAATCATTGCATGTTATCCTTATTAAAAAGTAGATACACTTAAATTGGACTGAAAGTATAATATAAACACTGACTTATTGACTGCAGTCCTTTTGTTTCGATTATTTTTTTAAGATATAACATTTGGGCATAATTTTATCTTCAAAAGATATCATTTTCGCCGGAACATGTATCTTAATTTCTTAATTATGCTAGAAGTCTTATTTCACTTTTGCCCCAATATGCATATCTTATATAAAACTATCTACGTTAATCTGATTTTCGTTCATAAGTTGAAACAAAGAACATGCAGGAAAAAAAACATTCCTTTAGCTTTAATATCAAAATATAACTCATACAATTAGGTATGTACATAAAATTATACATAATCAAAGTGCTGGATAGCACCTCTGTAAACTTTGCAACTGTAGATGTGTATTATTTCAAATAGATGTAGAAATTTGCGATAGTCTGTCCACCTCCGATTTGAGGCCTATGGCTTTCCAAAAAAAACCAATTATAAAACAATGGCATTTATTGCGGTCAGAAGAAGATGCATAAAGGAGAAGTAGACATTTCAACTAGATCAAGGTTAAACTGTCATAGGCTGGGACGGTCACCGTGGAAGTTAAATGATACTTCCATGCTGCGACAAACCCTAGATTTAATCCTAAAATTGACGCGTCAGATAACACAATCTGTTCTTGTTAATTAATTCATTCAATACATTACAACCTGCTTTTCGAAATTAGAAAGTTTTAAAGTTTGATGACTGAGAATGAAACGTTTATATGTTACCGTGGTAATTGGATTATTGACGATAGATAAAAATAAAGAATACCAGACACGTGAATCTTTCGGAGATCTGTATTGAGTGAAATGTGCATGGAAACCCAAATGTGTGTGTTTGGAATGTAATACGCATTCAGATATTCGATTTTAAGAACTTATTTCAAATAGTTAGGTAAAGAATGAATAACTGAAAGTGGCACGAAAATATAACTCTGTGAAATTTCAGATGTAAGAAGATTCTTTCTTTATATATCTTTGTTATAAGATTATAAAACAAGTTTAAGCTGTGTACTATTTCATGTCTGGGAGGTTACCACCCACATCCTTTTTCCTATGTTTTCTTTTACCGAAATATGCTGAAACTGTTCTTGAAATAAGGATTCTTTTAAAAATTAGTGGTGTTTTGAATAAGCTTGAACTGCCAATTAATCAAATATCATTTATAGAATCAGAGAGGGTACCCGGAAAACCATATTATTTTAAAAATTATAGCATTAAAATACTGAGTATATGAATCCCCAAAAGATCTCCCTTCACAAAACATTTAACAAACGTTTTACGTTAGAAATTCCGGAAAAAAATGAAAAATAATGTGTTATGCATTTTAGAACGGAGAAATGGAGCCAGTATTATAAATTCCACATAAAAAAGAAAATATTCTTCGCTTTCAATAATATTAGTTTCGACTAGTATCAAAAATCGATGCATTGCAAGGTTGTCTACCTAAATGTCACAATGCTAGTGTCCTTAATTTTTCGATACTTATTTACTTGTATTGCCAGTGTCAAGTTTCCTGACGAACGTCTGTTGCTTTCTTTGAGTCTAGAATATGTCTTATTAAATAATATGCTCTTTGTGAGTCATTTTATGGAAATAAACGTCTTCTTCTCCGAGCTTAGACCATCAGTTGACGTCCTTGCTTTAACATATAATGGGTTTTAACCTTAAAAAAATAGAGAAAAATACATTCACAATTTATTTTTATTTTCAGTTTTAATCAAAGCATGTTTGTATAAGTATGCCAAACTTAAAATCTTATGTAAAGCATTTAAAAAAGATAAATGCAAGTAAAAAGAACCTATTAATGTTACTTTTTTCACAGTTAAACAAGAATTAATAGGAATTGTAATAAACTTCTTCTAAAAATATATATTGGTTTGCTCTAGTTTTCTCATTATAAGTCATGTTCTATTTTTCTTTTATGCCGTCCAATATTTTAACTACCAGTGCAATATAAATCAGTGTAAGTGAAAAACTAATTCTACACATTCTCATATTTTAGGTGATGGACGTACGTATGGACAGTCCAGGTTACTGTGCGAAGTACTGTTCATACACATTTATGGAATACACCACCAAGAATATCTTGTGCATCACAACATTGGATTAGAAAATTACTGACCGGAAAAGCACCAACATAGAGAAGGCTTGCTTCTTGAAAGGGATACATTTTTTGTAAAGATAAAGGCATCAAAGTTGTGGAGGTGGTGACAGATGCGCACGTCCAAATAGCTTAAGTAATGAGTAAGAACATTATGATATTCTCAAGACAGACATTTTGATAAACAAGTACTCAGATATTCAGACTGTATATAGCCAGAAAACAATTATCATGTGTACGTGTTGCTATGAAGTACCATTTATATATATACGAGTTTTATCCTTCACTGCGT
Source organism: Mytilus californianus (assembly GCF_021869535.1). NCBI lineage: Eukaryota > Metazoa > Mollusca > Bivalvia > Mytilida > Mytilidae > Mytilus > Mytilus californianus. The sequence continues at coordinate 4,834,775 of NW_026262604.1, forward strand.
TATTGAGCAAAGTTTCAGTGGTGTTGTTATTCAAAATTTTAAAGTTCATAGTTTGTGATATAAACACACTTATTTTGTATAATTGTAGAATCAATTTGTTACTCATACTCAAGATGTTATATTTCTGACAATCGCAAACCTTTTTATGTTTTAGAAAAAAGATTTCCCTAAAATAAAGCATTATTTTGGCATGGAACACAAAATCTAGGAAAGACACTCACCAAGGTATAATGCTATATGTGTGAAATGCAAACCATGACTCCATATTCCAATTTAAGATGATGCTATTGTGGCAAATTAGAATATATTATATGACGTGTGATTTTAAATTTCATTTCATAACTTTAATTTTTAGGTCAAATCACAAAATGGTTTCTTACTCAAGTGCAAAATAGATTAACTGTGGCGAACCATCTTTGATATATAGGTTTCAAATTTAAGTTCGTTTTCACCTTACCCATCTGCTTTAAGTTTTATTTATTATATGCAAAATTATTCCTAGCTTCAATTTTGATTAATGTAAATTAGATTTGCTGTTGTAGATCAGTCAGAGAAAGAAATTAAAGCATTGCTTGTATGGGTCAAAGCTATTGTTAACCATTACTGGCACACTGCAGAAGATGATACCACAAGTGAATAGTTTATTGTAAGCTTTCATTGATTCATTTAATGTATAACTTCCTGTCCACTTGTTTGACACAGTAAAACTAGGTAAGAGCAAGTCTGAAGTAAAACGGTCAGCCTCAATTGAGATTTCTACGATTACACAAAAAACTGATCTTTCGAAACATTTAGAATATGTAGAAACACATTGCAACCACTCCATGCCCACTTTTCAGTACGTGGAAGGAAACAAACTGTTATTTCTGCAATTAAATACATATTCTTATACACAATATTCATTTCATTCGAATATCTGCTCGGAAATATATAATGAAGAAATACATTTTCTTTTTTATATCCTAATTTTTTCGTTAATCTTTAGTGTTCAATAAACTAAAGAAAATCATGTATAAACTGATCCGATAAACACAAAAGCTATTACTAATGGAATGGAATACTAGTATGAGAATGATGCTTTAAAAGATTATGTATTAATGAAGCAAAACAATCTCCATTGCTAGAAATTGCACTATGTGGTTTGTGGGTAAATCCTAAATACACAGCTCACGCATGTAGTCCAGATGGATTAGTGAGGGATGTTTCTGATAATGGAGAAGAGGATTTTGGTTTGGTGAAAATAAAATGTCCACTTATGGATGAAAAGTGTTCCGTAAGTGACTTTAAGAAAAAGTCTTTCAAAATCTCAAGTAGGAAATGATTGCCTGGAACGCTTATACAGTGACCAGATAAGGTTAAAAAGAAATCATGAATACTATTTTCAATTCCAATAAAAGCTACGGTTCCATAGCTAATTTGAACTCATGTACATATATAGATAATGTGTTGAATACAAGCATCTTCGGGTTTATTTGACTTTATACCTTTTTTGACTTGCTTCATTTTAGGTGGGAATGACAATGCCTTGCTGATCTGCATATACAAAACACAATATTAATAAGACAGTCTAAAGAGGGGGGCGGAGAAAAAGAACAAAAAATGCATTGGGAAATTTATTAAGTAATTGATAATACAAAATAATGGAGAGAAGAAAACGAATAATACCCATTGTGGGATGATGTATTTCCCGTTATCCTTCATTTTAATATATCCATTCATGTTTATATAAATAAGATCTGGTATACTAAAAACAGTTTAATACATTATGCCACAGATGATTCTTCTAGAGTTGTTGGTTTTGAGATGAATCATTTAAGAGGATTTTCTATAAGTCTGTTTCTTAAATTTTATCCGCCTCTTTAACGTCAATTATTTTCAAAAACTGTTATGTTCGTAAATTATGAACAGATAACATTGTGTATATCTGTCATGCATGTTATCGAAAGAAAGTGTATAAAGATGTCTTATTTTTAATCACCAGATATGCTTTATCCCTTTATCAAATAATCAAGGGGGTCATTTTAATCATCACCATATGAAATTAATTAAACGTTTCGCAGAAGACGTTAGAAAAATATTGAAAATAATTATATCTTTGACGAATTGATAAAAAAAAAATGTTCATTCTCATTTATGATTTAATTAACTGCTGTTTATTTGTCAGCAAAATTAAAACTAGACTTATCCCACTACCCTATTGACAATATTTTGATAAGTTTTAGGTAGTATTCGTGATGGTTTACCAAATTCTCAACATAAAATCAGATTCGAAAGACAGGCTATCATTTACTGAAAGTTATAAGTGGGGTAACTATAGAAATCCGCCCATATTTCTTACTATTAATGGGTTTGAAACTAAAGAGATGCTCACTTTCAAAATGCAGTTGACTGTAGAAAGAGACCATATCTTAAGAAGACATGTGGAAGTTTGGACCGATGTGTTTCCCAACAAGTCCCTATTTTTGAATACATCTACGATGAATAGCTGTATCAAAAGTGTTAGGAAAGAGATGGAGGCATTGAAGACTTCCCGAAGATTATATCATACGTTTTATGAGTTGGTTGGCGTGACGCTGAAGAAAGGTGGCTGGGTGTCCACAAATCAAGTAACCAGTGTTGTGGAGGTCGTGGGTCACCACGTTAGACTTGTTACGATGTTCCCATCATAGATGGGAATTTTACAAAACGGCCCTTTTCAGGACCACCATTTCTTTCCGAAAGAATCTTGATTGATGTGCATCATAATCTATTCCTTTCATGACGAAGTACAGGCTAATGGTTCAGGGGGAAAAGGGAGCGGATTGTAAAGGTGTTAAATTTAAAAACTATTAGCTATGTAGGATATGTTCCCCGTTTTCCGTTTAATAAAAGAAAAGATAAAAAAATCTTAAACCACCTACATGGATGTGTAGCAGGTCTGAAGTCCTGAACCGGAAGTGTGAGAGAGTTTTATCCGATTTATCTGCTTCCGGGTTTATGCCAAAATATACAACGAATATAGCACTACTCTCAGACTTGACGGATGATGGTATGCCTCCATGTGGTCAAACTGCCAGAAGTGATTCTGAAATTTTAGAAAACACCATATCAGAATTCAGGAAACTGAATGACACTAGGTTTCCGCTTCTGACAATCATCCAAAGATTAAAAAATGAAAGAGCAGCAAGTTGATCCGTCAAATATTATTCTTATAATGTGTGTTCCTTGCACTGCATATCAATCAATAAATGTAATGTCAACAAATATCATTCTTTAACTAAGGAAGTATTGTTCCATACATAGATATTTAATACTTCTGAATAAAACAAAGATGTTTTAAAAATAGTGTCTGGTATTTAAAGATAAACTATACCAAGCATTATTTTTTCCCAAACATTATTTTTTTCTGTCAGCTTTTAGCAAATATTGCCATTACAAAAACAAACATGATTGTACGATCTTCAAAGAGATTTGAGGAAACATTCTACAAAAAAATCCTTTGACATTATCTTTATTACAAACGAGATTTATTTAATGCATGTGCATCTCTTTGCATTGAAAACAAGATTATTTTCATAACCAGGAACATTCACATATTTTCGATAGGAAAACTCAGGATTGACCATTAAAAAGTTGCAAAACTACCATTGTTCAAAAATATTACAATATTTATTGACAGGGAAGCTTTCCTTGGAACATGCGATTGCCAAGGGGCATATGAGTTTGGACACTATTGCATACCAATCAGATGCACCTTTCAAAACGAATCTGGCTTTGAACAACAACTGCAGCTTGATGATATGAAACAGAAAAAGGGGGAGGCAGAAATGGCACAAGTTGATTGGTATTTGGAAGTTAATCAGGGTAGGATGATCAATCATTAGCATAGTGATATCCGGCGACATCGATAGTGTAATTATACATATGTTTGATCTATCACAATACTAACATTTCATGCTCACAAGAGGAAGACAAAAGACCAATAGTAAGTTAACCTGATTTTAGTACTAATGAGGAACCAACTATATCTACTCCAATAAGTGATGGAAGTATTAAAATTTAGTTGAACCTATTGTGATACTCCGACCTCGTTGAGTTGCATACATTCCATCGATGTTAAAACATAGGAAAAGATTACTGGATCATGACTACGTTAATATATGAAAACACCTTTAAAAGTTGTTTTCATTGCGTTCATCTCCCTTCAATCCAATTGAATGAAACTAATTATTGTAATACGTGTAGGTTTATATTCTCTTCAGGTTCACACACGCCTATAATATTAAATGTATGAACTTATTCATAGTAGAATAAGTGTAAAATTCTTTTTCCACGAACAGAAACTTTCATCATCTCAGGGAAATTCTGTATTTTACTTGCAAGCGCCATAGGACTTAAACACAGAAAGACAAACCCATTTATTAAAATTATGAGACTGTGTGACTAAACGGGTGAATACCACACATTTAGAAACAATACTTGTCAGTACAAGTTCATTAGATTTAAATATAGAAGAAACAAAGGAAATAAGAAGTTAATGGCAAATTTATTATTTGACTGTGCAAACGAGAACATGATAAATGAACATCAATACGCCAACAGAAGACTATTTACCTAAATGTTACAGTAAACATTGTGGGTATCCATAGTGTAACAAACAGTATATCGATTATACTTTCTGAGATAGAGTAATTATTCAAGACAAAAAGGCACGAAAACTGGTGCATAGATATGCAAAAGGAGGCGATTTTTTGTCCACTGAACATAGAAAATAATAATGCAAGTGGGGCATCCGTGTACTATGCACATATTCTTGTTCTTTTAAATACTAGTATATATACATGCAATGGTATTTCATTGTTCCATGTTTTGGAATAGCGATTCCTTTCTTAGACACTGTAACACAATTCAATTCACAGTTTAATAGCTTTAAAAAAGTGTATGTTAACCTTTAAGCGTATCACAACATTACGAATAGTGCCATATTTGCTTAGTATTTTTTATTTTCTTAACTAATGTAAAAAGTGCGTTACTGCAATAGCTATTTCTATCTACATTTTGTCTTAGATCGATTGGCAGAGACTACAAATTGGTCAATTTCTCCGACAAAAGAGAGAATTGGTGGAAGGAATTCATGGATCAGCCAATTATATATCTTATATTTTGTCAACTGTTATCTTCTGTATTCCAGTATTGTGGTTACCAAGTTCAAGTTATCCGTCTGACCCATTATTAGACAAGCCCCTGTGATTGCATCTATAGGTTACACAGTCATGCTTCGTGTACATTTACACATGTTAAAATGTCATGAATTAGTTAAATGTAATTGGATATCAGTCTGTTCCGAACTGTTTCAGAGTTTGTCTGACCGAAATAGAAATTCGATCTTTTCTACTTTGTCAGCCGGACAGAGTTCTGGATACACTGGGATACCCTGCAATTTAAATGAAAATAAAAATGAAATAATGTAAAATATATTTTTTATCGTAAAGGATATATCAGATTTCAACACTTCAGACGAAGTCATGACTCAAAACTTAGAGCAGGGTCATAAAAGAAAAAGACCTGTGTACTCCTTAAAAGTAACGTGTTTGGACAGCCCGGAGTATCAAAGAATTAATCCCAACTAATTCTTTTTTGTAATAAGATTTATTAACTATTGCTTGCAGTTAAATTTGTTGATGTTCTTTTCTTTGAATCAAAAGATTCATTCATTAATTTCTGTTGATTTCATCACAGCCCGCTAACAAAGAGCTCATGATCATAGAATAATTTTGATGTGATCTGTAGAGAAGCACTTCCATAATTATTTAATGATTTTGTCATTTTAGGTATATCATATACATTTCTTTTAGGAAACGACCTTTTAACTTCACAAAAGTACATAATCATCAAGTACTGAAACAAACTTATAACAATTCTACAGTTTCATAATCTTGTATATAGTGGCACATATTTCAACTTTAATTCATTTAGAATGCCATATCTTTTAACATATGTTATATAAAAGCAAAATATCTCTTATATTATTTTAGCGTATGCTTAACAATTATCTCGAACGTAAATCTACATTATATATTTCACTAGATTGTGACTGAAGATATTGTCCCGGATATGTATCAAATGCCGATGGCGAAAGAACTGATCAGTCAGACCACAATGACCAGGAAAATGCAGGACATATGCCGAAAGTTCTAGAAAAGAAGAAGAGGGAAGAAGTTAAAGTTAAGTGTTCTATTTGTCAGAAGTGGTTGAATAGAAAGTCGTTAGCCAAACACCAGAAGACAAATGCCTGCAGAAACTTCGCTAGCCGACAAATGGTTCCTGTTGACCATAGAGTTGGAGGTATGGTACCGCATAGCAGTACAGGCCGTGAACCGAGAGGTGTCCCAGTTGAACCTGTTGATGGAGATGAACGACATTTACCCGGTGAGAAGCGTGGTCAGAACTTCGCCCTTACGTTCTCGTATCCAGTTAAATACCGCGTTTCCCAGAGACTCCTCAGCCCACGAATGGAATTCACCAATGAAGAGGTTATTGGGTTGGTTATTAGTAATGAAGCAGGAGGGGGTTATTTGCCTAACGCACACTCACACGCCTATGTCAAAACTAAAGATACATCAGTTAGAATAAATAAAAATAATCATTTAGAAAATAAATTAGGTCGATCAAATTTAAAAGAAACCGACGATACGTGTATTAAGGTAATTATTTGGTTTACATTGTTTATCATTTGTATATATCATTTATACATTACCCTTATCATAAGTATTGTTTGCCAACTGAAGAAGAGAGGCGGTGTTGCGGTGGAACAAGACAGATCTGCTACTCCCGAATATCAGTACATACCCAATTCATAACTAATTGCTACACTGTAGAAAAAAACAATGGTAGAGAACCAGGAATATGTGAACCAAGACCTTGAATTGGCAGAATAAGACAATTTCCTTAATAAGGAGGTAGCTTCTTTCAACAATCGTCTCAAACTGGTTTTGAAGCAGCAACTCAAACATTCTGTCATTGTATCGAGCAGATTACAGCTACCAGTTAATTTAATAGCAAACACCTCACCGTGGAATATTCTACCAGCACGCTTCTCGGAGTTGATGATATAGGAAGTTTTTTTTTTTGTTCAATCATTTTATTATTTATTATTTCATTAAATACATGTCATCAGAAAAAGATGACACCGATGATGAATCATCATTTATTGTTCGACCGCTTACCTAGCGGTCTAAAGAATACATCAAGTGCCTACGTGCTTTGGACAATAGGCATAAGCAAAAGCCAGCAATGAAAATTTTATGATTGATTGATTGATTGTTGGTTGCTAAACGTCCAGTGGCAAATAGTTTATGCATATTCAGGACGAGAACAAGTTCACAATAAATACAATAGGTAGGTTCTGTAATAGATTAAGGGATTAAGGTCGGAGAAATTTAGACTGCCACGGGAAATGAGGGTATATTGGATAGGGACAGAAATTTAGCCTTGCAACAGGTCACCTACGGACCCCTCAAAGAGTTGTTGCAAGGGTTCTTAACGTGCAAAGAGCGTGGCACTCTCTTTACACGAGGCATCGGATTTAACGTCCCCATTCTGACCGGACGTGGCTGTAAATTTGTACATCCCGCACAGCCAAACGGACGCCCCACTTTAGCACGGGTTTTACTGCCGGTCGGAGGAAGACCAATGTGTGACCATACTTCTTTTCCCCAGTCACCCTTGGGGGGGGGGGGGGGGGGGGAATTTTATGATAGAGACTTTTATAAAGTTAAGAATAAAATTTCTCACAACGTGGACGCCACAGCTAACTTTTTTACAAAAGAATGCTAGAATGAGTGTTAAATTTTTCTGATAGTCTGTAAAATTCTATTTATAATGAATAGAAAAATACATACAATACAAACCTATAAATATAATTATAGAGCAAAACGACTACTGTGTAGGTGTATTGATTGCAAATGTTTTAGACATGTGCGCTTTATATATCAAAGAACATTACAAGTTGGAATTCTTTAAAAACCGTTTAAATAATTAAAATCAGAAATTTCGAATTGTATTTCTTCAAAAATATAAATAATGACTTCATTATAATCTTTATATGTATTTTTTTTTTGGCGTTATAATTGGTTTTGTTTTTTGTTAAAAATGCCTCCTTTTCCACACAGTAAATTAATAATGTATCATCTACTTTCAGAAATGGAAATAACTTGCCAATTCAAAAATTCCCGAAAATTAAGCGCAACATCAGCATGCGCCGATGTTTCAAGGATTACTGCGGTTTAATGGAAAACGATATTGATTTTTCATATGATGCTTTTATTTACATTAATAAAAGAATAAATTTACCCCAACCAAGATAGCTTACCGAAATGAGCACCCTATCCGTTAATTATTTGGTTCTTTGACAGGAAAATTATTAATGTTGTTAGTCTTCTTCAAGTTATAACAAAGTTTACTATATAGACCGCACAGTACGCTACGGTACACTGTAAACAGCTTGAAATGTATATAGATCTACATAGCTTTCGGGTGTCTTCGGAAATGGTATCGTGTCGTTCCGAATGTCATCTTAGCATCCCGCTACTTATTCGAAGCGTTTCTACCATTGTTTTCATCTCGACATTTTGATTAGTAGTTAACAGTTTTCGTTCTGTTCTATTGTATCTTCCTTGCACATATAATCTTTATACAAGTACCAGAGAAATGGATTCCGAGTCTGCAAATAATATTGTAAGTTTCGTATAGCTTAAAAAAATTACCACGAGTTGCTTTCAGACCAAAGGCAAAGCGTGTGGACCTTGTACTTTATGTTAAAACTTGTTTCAGACTTTATTTTAAATTCCTGTAGTAGAAAACGAACGTTAAACTTTTTCCTTGAGAAAATAAACATTTTAAAAGCTTTTTAGAATTACACGGATCTTACAGTCATGACAGTGTAATTTTACTTGACATAATTTTTCATTTGTCACATTTGCCATTATCCAACAGCTATGTTTGACTCTATATCCAGAATGTCTTCTTAGACCCTTCCAGAGATTAAGAATATATGACTGTAGATCATATTTAATTTTTAGTTTTTTTTATTTTTTATTTGACTTTTTACATGAACATCCATGGTAGTTTATCGACTATTAGTTAAACTCAGCTAAGTGATTGATTGTTGGTTGCTTAACGTCCAGTGGCAAATATTTCATGCATATTCAGGACGATAACAAGTTCACAATAAATACAATAGGTAGGATCTGAAATAGATTAAGGGATTAAGGTCGGAGAAATTTAGACTGCCACGGGAAATGAGGGTATATTGGATAGGGACAGAAATTTAGCCTTGCAACAGGTCACCTACGGACCCCTCAAAGAGTTGTTGCAAGGGTTCTTAACGTGCAAAGAGCGTGGCACTCTCTTTACACGAGGCATCGGATTTAACGTCCCCATTCTGACCGGACGTGGCTGTAAATTTGTACATCCCGCACAGCCAAACGGACGCCCCACTTTAGCACGGGTTTTACTGCCGGTCGGAGGAAGACCAATGTGTGACCATACTTCTTTTCCCCAGTCACCCTTGGGGGGGGGGGGGGGGGGAATTTTATGATAGAGACTTTTATAAAGTTAAGAATAAAATTTCTCACAACGTGGACGCCACAGCTAACTTTTTTACAAAAGAATGCTAGAATGAGTGTTAAATTTTTCTGATAGTCTGTAAAATTCTATTTATAATGAATAGAAAAATACATACAATACAAACCTATAAATATAATTATAGAGCAAAACGACTACTGTGTAGGTGTATTGATTGCAAATGTTTTAGACATGTGCGCTTTATATATCAAAGAACATTACAAGTTGGAATTCTTTAAAAACCGTTTAAATAATTAAAATCAGAAATTTCGAATTGTATTTCTTCAAAAATATAAATAATGACTTCATTATAATCTTTATATGTATTTTTTTTTTGGCGTTATAATTGGTTTTGTTTTTTGTTAAAAATGCCTCCTTTTCCACACAGTAAATTAATAATGTATCATCTACTTTCAGAAATGGAAATAACTTGCCAATTCAAAAATTCCCGAAAATTAAGCGCAACATCAGCATGCGCCGATGTTTCAAGGATTACTGCGGTTTAATGGAAAACGATATTGATTTTTCATATGATGCTTTTATTTACATTAATAAAAGAATAAATTTACCCCAACCAAGATAGCTTACCGAAATGAGCACCCTATCCGTTAATTATTTGGTTCTTTGACAGGAAAATTATTAATGTTGTTAGTCTTCTTCAAGTTATAACAAAGTTTACTATATAGACCGCACAGTACGCTACGGTACACTGTAAACAGCTTGAAATGTATATAGATCTACATAGCTTTCGGGTGTCTTCGGAAATGGTATCGTGTCGTTCCGAATGTCATCTTAGCATCCCGCTACTTATTCGAAGCGTTTCTACCATTGTTTTCATCTCGACATTTTGATTAGTAGTTAACAGTTTTCGTTCTGTTCTATTGTATCTTCCTTGCACATATAATCTTTATACAAGTACCAGAGAAATGGATTCCGAGTCTGCAAATAATATTGTAAGTTTCGTATAGCTTAAAAAAATTACCACGAGTTGCTTTCAGACCAAAGGCAAAGCGTGTGGACCTTGTACTTTATGTTAAAACTTGTTTCAGACTTTATTTTAAATTCCTGTAGTAGAAAACGAACGTTAAACTTTTTCCTTGAGAAAATAAACATTTTAAAAGCTTTTTAGAATTACACGGATCTTACAGTCATGACAGTGTAATTTTACTTGACATAATTTTTCATTTGTCACATTTGCCATTATCCAACAGCTATGTTTGACTCTATATCCAGAATGTCTTCTTAGACCCTTCCAGAGATTAAGAATATATGACTGTAGATCATATTTAATTTTTAGTTTTTTTTATTTTTTATTTGACTTTTTACATGAACATCCATGGTAGTTTATCGACTATTAGTTAAACTCAGCTAAGTGATTGATTGTTGGTTGCTTAACGTCCAGTGGCAAATATTTCATGCATATTCAGGACGATAACAAGTTCACAATAAATACAATAGGTAGGATCTGAAATAGATTAAGGGATTAAGGTCGGAGAAATTTAGACTGCCACGGGAAATGAGGGTATATTGGATAAGAACAGAAATTTAGCCTTGCAACAGGTCACCTACGGACCCCTCAAAGAGTTGTTGCAAGGGTTCTTAACGTGCAAAGAGCGTGGCACTCTCTTTACACAAGGCATCGGATTTAACGTCCCCATTCTGACCGGACGTGGCTGCAAATTTGTACATCCCGCACAGCCAAACGGACGCCCCACTTTAGCACGGGTTTTACTGCCGGTCGGAGGAAGACCAATGGTGACCATACTTCTATACCCCAGTCACCCTTGGGGTTCTCAGCTAAGTGGCATAATTCAATGTTTTAAAACAAGAAAAAACGGGACATAAATTTATACTTTCAATTCAATATTTTTATGCTAGAAGAGAAGTAGAGAAATAATTGAAGATGAAACCCTTACTCTATACGAAGAATCCTGGAATGATGGATCAAGGTCTACAAAGGAAAAGATAAAAGCTTTAGGGGTTCAGACTAATCTTTTCACAGAAAAATTGAGTAGATTAGTGGTGTCTAGGCCAGGCATTCAGTATTTATCACCATATGGAGTACTTATAGACACATGCATCATTGCGTGCACTTTTCTCCTAACAGCAAGTAACTTTTCACATTTAGAATGTACATTTGATCTTGACCATTTTTTGTTTTAATATTAACAAGACTAATAGGGTCGTAAATCTTGATAATTCTAGAAGACACAATATCTTTTGATGGCATATATGTGTGTCACTTCTCTTCCTTCCACAATCATGATAATGAATTAATCATCATGCCTTTGTGTCCTAAAGGTCCCATGCATAATCGCATTTGTCATCTTTGCTTATTATTTTTCACTTTTGGTTATTTTGGGAGGAAAACGAAACTAAGGCGTCCGGATATTGTTTCCGTCATGTATGGACTGTTAAGTCAAAGACAAGATTTATGTTTAAAATTACCCTAAATTTTCATAAATACTGGGGGACAGGACAATTATTTTCTATTTTTCTGTAAATGATGAACACACATATACTGTAAACATGATCATGATCATGATGATTAATAGTGTTCATTGTATCTGCTATTTACTATCCGTTTCAAGTTTACTAACAACGACGGTCATATATATAATATAGAGATTGAAGTATATGGTCTGTTCATAGTATACAGAAAAAATGGGAAAATAATAAAAAAAAAAACGAAGAGTATTGTTATTTAAAGTGAAACCTGTGAAAACTCAATCATGAATACACCAGAAACCTGTCTAAGCCAGACATTGCCTTAAGTCCAGTTATAATAGTTTGAATGAATTTTGAACCTGTGTAAACTGAAATGAACAAAATCTTCAGTGCAAAATGGTTTTTAAGTTTTCACTGTTAATAAAAATAATATGATACTTTACTATAATGATTATTTAATTAAATCTTTATACTTAGGTGTGCATTGGGAATAGAAGAGCAACGGATAGGAGGGGGGAGTGACACCAGCCTACAGTAAGAAGAAGGCAGCTGTAAGGGGACCATCTACATACACTCAGTTTTCAAGACAGTTTAATCAAGGTACTTATTGTAAATGACAGTATAGTGTTTGTTTACTTTATTAGCATTTTAAAAAATTGAAGGTAAAGGTCTAGTGGAATAGTGTTATGAAAGGATTTTGGACGTTATTAATAATGATTAGAAATTAAATACAAGATCTTCGTAAAACAAAAATATATGTTCCTACTTTATAAAGATAGTTAAAAGTAAAACGAAAATATAAATGTCAAAAAATTCATTGGCATAGGAAAATAATATAAGAAGAAAATACAAACAAAAGAGTTCATAATTCGTAAGAATAACATACATTATCTAAGATGCAAGACCAGCAAAAATGTACAAGTCAAGAATCTTAATTAATAAGTTATGTAGCACGCGTAAAGAAGGTTGTTAGGTTGACGGACAGATGTATGGCGAATTGCAATTACATATTTTGTGAATATGGTTATAACAACCATATTCACAAAATTTGTAGATAGTTGCAGCATCATGAATATTCAGTAATACATGTTATTAATAACCAATAAAAAAGCTGGAATACGATGATTGACATACACAAAATAAAATTTAGATTTGAACAAATCTAATTTTTCTTCATTATCTTTTATTATAAAGATCAGAAATTAGAATTCAAACGAAATATTATTTTATCTAATTTTAGAAATAATAGTCCGGATGCTTTTCTTAAACAAATAAGTGCATTTTGCATATTATGAAGTAACAAGTATTTTGCACCACATTACATTATTTGCAAAGAGCCTCAGTTTTGACAGGGGGAAAATGATGTCAGATATTCATCGGGATCTATAAAAGAAAAATAATTAGGTTCGCGCTAACATCATTTTTCTAACAGCAGAACTGAGTTCTCGTTATTTATTCTTTTAAAAAGGTAAGCTAGTTTTATTTATTCAAAATTTAGATATACGCATTTACGATTAAAATGAAATAGGAAATAATACATAAATAATAAGAAAGAAAATATTTTATTATATAACTCAAGAATTATAATATATCAATGTGATTCTTAATTTAATAGCATCAATTATATAAAAAAATAACAATTCAATTGTATTCGGATATAAATTTTAATAAATAATACCATAAGGTTATTCACTCCACGAACAATAAATAGAATGATCATAATTAAGTCAAAAAGCAGATGTTTCATGCGTACTGCATTGATGCATAGTAATATCATAGTTAATTGACATAGAATTAATTTTAGCAATTTACGAAACAGAAATACTTCTATTTTGTCAAAAGATCATAATATTTATTGTTATTATGTATAAATAATGTATTGTAAATTATTTTGATCAAAATGAAAAGAAAAGAAAGTATAATTAAAAACATCTTTTCCCTGCCAGCAAAACTGAGTTCTCGTTATTTATTCTTTTAAAAAGGTCGTAAGGCAGATCCCAACCTTACACTATCGAGCTTTCCCCAGAAGATCCAAAAGGTATGCCTCATCATTAATGGTATTTGTCAATGGTCAGTCTGAAGAGTTGTTAAGACGAGGTACACTAAGTTCCATCAATTAATGGTGTTTGTCAATGGTCAGGCTGGAGAGTTGTTGAGACGAGGGACACCAAGTTCCGTCACAACAATATGTGTACGACGTTTGCAAAAGAAGCTCAATTTCGGCTGGGGGACAAGAATATCGAGTTATCAATAGTGACAAAAAAGCAAATATAAGTCTACTGCCCGGTATCCTTGTTCCTACAAGCAAATTGAGTTGTCTTATCTATTTCATTAAAAAGGAAAGTTATATACAGTTATTTAAAGAAAGAAATTAATTGCAAATTAATATTATATAATTCAATAAATATAGTATAAAGATATATATATATATTTATATATGTACAAATGATATATTCAGATATAACATTTTAGTAAATGCGTTTCATGAGGTTATTCACTCATGTATAACAAATATAATGAACGTAGTTTACAAGGTATTTCAAGCAATATTTGAAATAGTAATACATGTGATTGATTGATTGATTGTTGGTTGCTTAACGTCCAGTGGCAAATATTTCATGCATATTCAGGACGAGAACAAATTAACAATAAATACAATAGGTAGGTTCTGTAAGAGGGGCGTCCAGGATTAAGGTCGGAGAAATTTAGACTGCCACGGGGAATGAGGGTATATTGGATAGGGACAGAAATTTAGCCTTGCAACAGGTCACCTACGGACCCCTCAAAGAGTTGTTGCAAGGGTTCTTAACGTGCAAAGAGCGTGGCACTCTCTTTACACGAGGCATCGGATTTAACGTCCCCATTCTGACCGGACGTGGCTGCAAATTTGTACATCCCGCACAGCCAAACGGACGCCCCACTTTAGCACGGGTTTTACTGCCGGTCGGAGGAAGACCAATGGTGACCATACTTCTATTCCCCAGTCACCCTTGGGGGGTGTAATACATGTGTTATTGTCAACTAATACTGTTATTTGTTGTTAATCTGTATGATTTATACACTGTGCTATGATATCATGTTTATGATCAAGAAAAGAAAGAATAATTAAACTGTCCTTGTTCCTACCAGCAAATTGAGTTGTCTTATTTATTTCATTAAAAAGGGTCGGAGGCGCGAGGCCCACTCTCGCTGCCAAGCCAATCTATAACAACGACATGTAGTCCCCAGATGTCAAGATATCTTTCTACCTACAAGAACCGTAAGAGAACTTAACAAACGAGAGAAGGGAAATCACCATCATGTTTATCAATATAGAAATCCTCAAAGAAAACCATAATCCAATCATAACAACTGATACCCATGAGGAGTACACAACAACAGCGACCATAAGAACCCTTCACAACAACCATAATAATCCCGTCACAACAACTGGAGGGGACCCGAACCTCCTTTATAACAACAAAGGAGGAGACGATGGAAACGACCTTGAAGAAATTTTCAATACCACAGCTCGAGACAGAAATATATCAACCACGAGGAATAAATGACTGCTGCTACAAGTTTAAAGTATCACAAAAATATTTCAGTAAACGGATAGTACACAAGTAGTACCCTAAACCAATTCATCAGAATTAACCTATGTGATGTTAGGAACAATATCATACCAGACAATCGCCACTAGAATGAAAGCAACTACAGAACGTCAATTCAGTGACCCCGAATCTCAAAACGAAATTTTGCTTACCATGACGATTAGTCCAACTCTTACGAAGACAGATACAATCAGTTACCAAATACACAACTGTGTGACAACCCGAAGGATAAAACCAGAAGAGATTATTAAATTGGCCTCCTTTCTAAATATAAGTTCGGTTGATTTAATTTATATTTTACAAAAAAATTAAATTACTTACGAAGATGCATTTAACTATATATGTACAGTGATACAATTAAAATTAGGCGGATATTTTGATATAGTTAATTTTGTTTTATTTGATATCAATAATGCAGGAATTAGTGGTAAAATTTTGCTATATATAACTGCATACATTAAACACCTATAAATATAATTATAGCTCAAAACGACTAATGTGTAGATGTGTTGTTTGCAAATGTCTTAGACAAGTGCGCTTAATATATCTAAAACATACACAATATCAAATGGAATTCTTTAATAATCTAAATATATATTCTTATTATCTGTTTGTTTGGTGTAATGCGTGGTTCATCAAATAAATTTCCATTTCCACACAGTAAATAAATAATGTATCATGTACTTTCAGAAATGGAAATAGCCTATTCAATCATTCCCGAAAAGTAAAACCAACATCAGCATTCATTATGATAGCGCCGATATTTCAAGGACTATTACGGTTTCGGGAAAACAAAATTGATTTATCTGAATTTTCATATAATGCTTTTATTTATATAAATAAAAGATTGAATGTAAATCAAACAAAAGTACTTACCGTAAAAGAGATCAATGATATCATTCATTTATCCTCAATTTTGAATTTTAATTCAAATGATTTGATGTTGATATTAAACAAATTTCATATAAGTTATGAAAACGCAAGTAATTTTATAAATACTAATGTACAATTTAAATCCAGAGGATACCCGGAACTAGCTAAAATATTAAATATGAAATTATTCAGAGTAGAATAAGTATAAATTTTTTATTGCAAGATTGTAAAAAACTATTTTCAATGAACAGAGACGTGCATATAAAAAAACATGTATAAATACGATTATAAGAACAAACGCGTCATAACCTGTATGTGTAATGTTTGTAAATTTTATAGACATTTTCGCACAATATGTCAAAATAACAAAGTTTTAAAGAACAAACCCCGTATTTTCTTCTGAATTTTTTTTTTATACATATTTGCAATACCGCCAGTTGAGAAGAAAAATGAAATGTCAGGAAAGCAATCCATTTTCGACAAGTGCTAGAAACAAACTTATAACCATTCTAGAGTTCCATGTTTGCTTATCATATTTAAGTTATATGCAAAATTGAGATTGTGATGATATCGTAAATATACTACCATCACATATTCTTTGGGCAGATCAAAAGGCAAATGATTTTTAACAGCTTCTTATATTAAAGAACTAAGACAAAAGTATTGTCATTCATCATGATAAAACGTTAACCATGTCAGACATTATTATTTCCTTCATATTTTATGCAAATATTGCAACTACATAAAACTGGATTTTTTTTAAATCATAATTGCTGGCGAAAAATATAAAAATATATTTTATTTCCTTACATATTGAGTGCATAAGACACAGATCTCTATATGACTTATTGTCGCGAGATGGAGTAAATCCAGAGACAGATCTCCAATAGTTCGCTGATGGACTTTCGTTCCACAGAAGAGGATCGGCACCGTTTGATTGTAAAATTTATTTTGATTGTGCATGCATTATATATTTTTTTAAGTATATGTATTTGTGTTTCATTTATTGACAGAACAATTAAATAGGAAATATTACCTTACACACAATTAATATGACATTTAGATACAAAACAAATTGTTATAAAAATAAATGAAATCAAAGGGTGATGTTATGAAAGGATTTAGAACGTTATTAGAAATAATTAAAAATAAAAAATAATGCGTACTGCATTGATGCATATAAATATCATAGTTAATTGACATAGAATTCACGAGTTAATTTCAACAAATTACGAAACAGAAATACTTGCATTTTGTTAGAAGAGCATATTATTTATTGTGTATAATTAATGTATTGTAAATTATTTTGATTAAAAGGAAGAGAATAGAAAGTATAATTTAAAACTTCATTTTCCTACCACATGTACCAGCAGAACTGAGTTCTTGTTATTCATTCTTTTAAAAAGGTCGTAAGGCAGATCCCAACCTTGCGCTACCGAGCTTTCCCCCAGAACATGCAAAAGGTATATCTCATCATTAGTGGTATTTGTCAATGGTCAGTCTGAGAGTTGTTAAGTCGGAGGGACACTACGTTCCATCAAGTAATGGTATTTGTCAATGGTTAGTCCGGAGAGTTGTTGAGACGAGGGACATCAAGTTCATTCACAACAAATATACGAAACAGAGCTACTTGTATTTTGTCAAAAGATCATATTAATTATAGTTAATATTGTGTATAACTTATTGTATTGTAAATTATTTTGATCAAAAAGAAAAGAAAGTATTATTAAAAACATCATCTTCCTGCCAGCAGAACTGAGTTCTTTTTGTTTATTCTAATAAAAAGGTCGGAAGGCGCGAGTCCCACTTTCGCTGTCAAGCCAGTCCATAACAACGACATGTAGTCCCCAGATATTTAGACATATTTCTATCTACAAGAACCGTAGAAGAACTTGGCAAACGAATGAAGGAAAATTACCATCATGTTTATCAATATAGAAATCCGAAGGCACAATCATAGTCCCACCTTTACAAGTGATCCCCATGAGAAGTATCCCTCAACGACGACGATAAAATCCTTCAGAACACATTACAAGATATTGTTTACATGTATGATTTCGTGAATGAACTTTTAAGCTAATTCACTGTCAAAAACATAAATTTAATGTTAGACATTTGAATGAAATAAGCTGTGATGTTCAATATTGAAGGAAAATAATGGAACGAGTACAGAAGACAATAATTATCGGTCGGTGTTTTTTTCCAAGCATGCAGACTTCCTCCACCAATAAAACTGGCCGCAATTAAATAACCCAAAAAACGGTGCTTAAAAGTGGCGTTAAAACACATAAATTCAAAAGCTAGAGAAAACTATTCTAACAGTTTAATGTTTTTTTTATAATTTTTAAGTTATACGCAACATTTTCATTATGATGATATTAAACAAGTACATCTGTCAAATATTATTTTGGCAGACCAAAAGGCAAATGATTCTTATAATATTCGTTCATTGAACTGCAGACAATTCAATAAATGTAATATCAACAAATATATAACATTCTCTAACTAAGGAAGCAATGCTCCATAAAAATATATTAATACTTCTGAATAGTACAAGGATTTGTAAATGAAGTATCTGATATTGAAGATAACCTATATCAAACAAATATTGATATTACAAAAACAATCTACTAAACAAAACACTATAGTACTTACTTTAATTCACACGAGATTTATTTAATACATGTGCGTCAATTTGCATTGAAAACAAGATTCTTATCAGAACCATAGACATACATATATTTTCATGTCGATAGGAGTTATACTTTACCGACAATCTTGAACTACATTCAATTTAATTGTTGCGACTTTGTCTTTCATTTAAATGTTGCATAACACGAACAGTCGTTTAAAAAACGTAGATATATTATTAACCAACACACTATTTAATTAGTGTACTATTAAATGGAGTGGGTGTGATACTTTAAATAAACAAACTGGAACCTCCTTCTTGAAGAGAATGCGGGTATAGCATAACGTTGATATTCATATTACAAATTATCTGTATTTGATTAATTGGATTAGTCAAAACAATACGAAATGCATTAACAATGTTGAATAATATAATATCGACTTAAAAGTTAACCAATCCCTACATTTAGAGAGTCAATGAATGTTCAAACAACTGTATACAACAACTAGCATAGCGAATGTCCATATAAGGAGATTCGTCAACGAACATAACTACATCAATGATTTCTCTCATATTTACCGCGTATGCTACGTATTTGGATTTTAAATTCGAACAATTAACTTCTGCCTGCAGTTAAATTTTGTTTGTGTACTTCCTGAATCCAATGATTCATTTCAATTCAATTTTTCATTTCAAGTCTGCTGCTTTCATTACAGCCAGCTAACAAAGAGCTCATTATCATAAAATATTTTTCATGTGATCTGTAGAGAAGCAATTCCATCACTACGTAATATTTTTGAAATTTTATGTATATCATAAACATTCCTCTGAGGTAACGACCATTT
Organism: Mytilus californianus; assembly: GCF_021869535.1. NCBI lineage: Eukaryota > Metazoa > Mollusca > Bivalvia > Mytilida > Mytilidae > Mytilus > Mytilus californianus. Next base: position 4,854,769 of record NW_026262604.1, read on the forward strand.
AATTTCAGGATAGTCCATGGAAGTGTGAGAGAGATTTATCCGTAAACCGAGTCCACTTCCAAGAGTGTGACGTCTCTAATAGTGTCCATCTTGGAGGGTAGCCTGGTCCAACATTAACGTATGGCGATAAGTTCTCTGTATAAACTGATTTTAACCTTTTATAAAACCAGTAAGTTGTGCTCACAGAATTATAACTAGAGGCTCATTAGAGGCTGAATTGTTCACATGGCTTTGATTGGATTATTGGAACATATAAAATGCAAAATGTCAAAGTAACCTTGATATTTATCTTTGACTATACCATGTACTGCACAATGTTTTTACTATTGTTATTGCTTAAACGCATTATAAAGCGAAATATCATTAATATGATCTAATATACCACTGCGTTTTTTGTGGTGTTCGTGCTCTTCAGTTTTTTATTCTGGTTCATTTAGTTTTTCTAGAATTACAACCATTTGGACAATTGGACAATAATTTTGAGTTGAACCAGTATGCACCTTGATCTATCTCGACATCGCAACTCCTCGGACATGGTATTTTGGATATACATGAATTTGTTTTCGATAGAATGACCCAGTCTATAGAGTTTTCGAAAAGTTATCAACCTTAAACTTTATAATAATAGATTTTGTATATCCCAGAACATCTTGTCATTGCCACTCCTCTGATATGGTATGTTAGGATACTCGTGTGCATGTAGCTATGTTCATGTCCATTGAAGATCATTGAGATCAACCCCTTCACCAAAGGAATAGTTGGAGAAACGGAGTCGGAGGTTTGTTCACAGTTCTAGATTTTCTTGTGTGGAGGGGGAAAGAGGCATATCTGAACGAAACGATAGTTTGAAGGAGGGAAGCAGGAATTGAATACCCCCTGTCCACCCCCTCGAGAATAGCAGAAGTGGAAAGGATGTCCTCTCAAGTGAAAATGGTTAAATGTGAACATAGAAACCGTCTAAAGCAGGAAACTTTGAATTCCATCCTCCATGTTAAACTTAACTGCAACAAACAATGTTTTGAAAATCTGTCAGATAATGTAGTGAGGAAGTTTTTAAGCATGAAGGATAGAAAACTTCAATCTTATCTTGGTAGATAGTCCTATTTTACGTATAAAGATGTAATGTATATAACTGTTAATATAATAAAAGACAATGTTTGCATGCCCTTTTCGTATTATCAATCAGCGCGCCAAAGTGACCTTTTCATGACTGGCTCCCTGTCTTTTTGAAATCCTAGCTGGAACACTGTTACCAATAGGTGTAATTTAATGTCGCAAAGCAATAAAAGAGTAATATCAGTGTAAAACAGAGAATACCGATTAATATAGCACTATCGTTCTATGCAATATAATGTGTCAAACATTAAACACGAAGCTTCTGGTCTTATATATCAAAATGAAACTTGGTTTGGGAAAGAGTTCGTTCGATTAAAAAAAAATGTATTAAATTAATTAAGAATATGCTTGTTAAATGGTTAAAACGAATAAATGTTATCAAGTGATACCATATAACATTTTAAACACATCTAGTTCGAAATATGAATAATATTTTACCCCGACAATGTCCAGGTGGGGTTGCGACTTTAAAAAAAATAATTTCAAAAACAAAATCAACAATATTCTTTATACAAACAGGACTTCGTTAAGTGAATGCTGTGTACATAATATGGCTGAGAATAGACAATAGATATAATAATAATAGACTTAATTTCTTTTTTTTTAGTTGATATTCACATTATTGTTCAGTGTAGACAGGTGAAGAAGAAGTAAAAGAAGACTAAGATAAAAAGGCTAGTCTCACAGAACATACACCCGGTGTTACCCACAAGGGGTAATAGGGTTGTACCGGTGAAGGAAGACGAATGCAACAACAACAACAACCTTTATGGATGTACTAGGTATGAAAAATAAGATATTGGAAAGCTTTAATAATTAGAATGGTCAATTGTTTGGAAAAAAAAACATAAATGTTTTTGTCATTGTGATAGAGAAAAGCGTTATTGTTCAGAGAAAACAATTTAAAACGAAATTTCATGGTAAGGAAGAAAACAGATTTTTAAAGTGCCAGATACATCCATGAAATTACTTTTATTATTAGAAGGTCTCAACAGATATAGCATGAACCTGTTTAAGTGTGTGTCTTTTTGTGTGACACAAGTTAAAATCTCTTTACTAATTATTTTATATTTTGTTTCAGACAAATTGTTTAGCTGCTTGGACGAGGTAATACTAACATTGATAATCTGGTACTGTAAACGCCGGATGCGTTCCAGAACGGCTAGAAGGCATCCTGTTTTTGAGCTTGAAACACCAGCATCAGAGACACCTGCGAACTATGGGATGTTAAGATGCCCATCAAAGACACCAATTGCAACTAGCAATAGGATGTTGAGATGCGTCTCAACACCTAATGTCCGTGTCAACTTATAAATATTTGTTAATTCTTCATGTAGTATTAGTTATATTGATTTGTATCATTTATTTTTATGATTTTGAAATCTCAGTTTCAATTTATATGTTCGTATAAGACTACACTTTTTGTGTTAATCATATATACCGTTTTATGCTTTTTCAACCGTAACATGTAAACATCTTTACAGTTATTCAAAACAACTTTAAGGTCAACAACAATGAGTGAAATACAATACCCATTTCTCGTCTAATACTCGATAAATCAAATCAAATCAAATGTTAACGGGATATTTTACGACTTTTAAATTGATTTTTGATGGTGTTACAATTTTAAAAGTATTATAATTGGAATGTAACCTGTGATGCTAACTTTTATAAGCAGTGACAGAATACATTAATTTATACAACTTTTGTTGATAGAAGGCCAAACCCTGTTCCGATGAAGCTGTATATTCTGCAGGATAAGCGAATATTTTACATTTCATTTGTCATTTATTTTATTTTATTTTTATTTAGACAGGAAAAGGAGATCAAAAGGGAAATTTGAGGTGAAAACGTCCGGAACCCCACAACAAATGGAAAGAAGGAGGCGAAACCGGGAAAGAAAACAAAATGAGTAGCATCCTCCAGATTTTCGATAAAATGACGAAGGGATCAGTTGCTGAGAAGTTCATTTTTCAGCAACTTATGATCTTAAACAGAATTACATCAACAATTAGCGCATATTAGATTTTAAAAACAATATGATCGAGACAAGAAGGCAGTCTGTCTTAAACAAAATGCATGTTGCAGAAATAAAAACTTAATCTGTAAAGCCGTCCCCATCAAAGGGGCCATCCTAGATGTCATTTTTGCCTGGCTTAGGAGCACCACAAAGAAAAGAACTACAAAACCTTCCGGTTCAAGGTAAAAACCTTATAGCACTAAACACAGAAAGTTTGGAAAGTATTAAAAAAAAATTTGGGTAGGAACAAATAGACAAAACCCTGAGTAAAGGCTCTGAACAAACTTAGGAAGACAGTTCAAAAAAAGGAAAGGGAAAAGGAAGCGGGGGAAAGTCCAAGCAAAATTAACTGTACAATTGTCTGATTAGATTTATCTATATAACTACTTCCGTTGTATGGCATTTTTTGGATGTATAAAATTTCCTATATATATGCTTTTTGCTCAACATATAAACTATTTCATTTTGTTTATTTTCTTTTGTTTCCTATTCTGACATCGGACTCGGAGTTATCTTAAACTGAGTTTTATTGTGCGTACTGTATTTCTACATTGGCTAGAGGTATAGGGGTAGGGTTGAGATTTCAAAAAAACATGTTTAACCCCGCCGCATTTTTGCGCCTGTCCCAAGTCAGGAGCCTCTGGCCTTTGATAGTCTTGTATCATTTTTAATTTTAGTTTCTTGTGTATAATTTGAAGTTTAGTATGACGTCCACAATCACTGAACTAGTAAACATATTCGTTTAGGGGCCAGCTGAATGACGCCTCCGGGTGCGGGAGTTTCTCGCTGCGTTGAAGACCCATTGGTGGCCTTCGGCTGTTGTCTGCTCTATGGTCGGGTTGTTGTCTCTTTGACACATTCCCCATTTCCATTTTCAATTTTATTATGTGTGTTATGCCATTGTGTCAGTTGGATTTTTTTCCCATTCTCTTCATGTAAATATTGTGTAGTTTTATTTGTTTGTTAGTTTATCTAAATCAATATTCAATACTGTTAATATTTAGATATAGTCATATAGCCACTTCTTTCCATAGTTTCTATGTTCCACAGCAACCTTTGCTCATGTTTATCCATTTTCTTCAGTGTTTTTTATATGAATTGTTCAATTGTTGAACATGGTCCTTTTTGTACTTTTGATGAAAGTTTAACATTCTTGTCTCTTTGACATGTGTGATATAATTTGGATGTTATTTTTACATTGTTTTCATGCATTTATTGTTTTGTTATATATTTTTTGATACAATTTAGATAGGATAATTTTGTTATCATGTATATATGGTTTGTTATATATTTTTTGATACATTTAAATAAGGATAATTGTTCAGTCACCAAATCATATAAACTTTTGACATGTTTGTTTATATGTCTCATTGTACAAGGACTAGATTTTGATACAATATTTTTATGGCATGTTACATGTATTAATCACGAAAGCATCAACAGCAGTCTGTTATATGTTTTGATAATTTTAAATGTTTCATGCTGTGTTTTCTATGTTTTCAATGATATTGAGTTGTAGCTTCATTGTATAGATGAATATACGGATTTAAAAAAAAAAATTTTTTAGATAGATTTTTGCAATTAAGTAAGAAACAGTCATATCTACCTCTGTTTTTAATGCCTGAATTATTGACATCTTTTTTTTAAGTTTTTTTTTTTTTTTTTTTTTTTTTTTTTTTTTGTTACTTGATGATTAAGATAAGGCCTTTTGTTTTTTTTTGTTTTTTTTATGACATGTTTGTCAGTGTTTACCAATTCGTTTTTATTATGTTTTTGATATATTTTGCAATAAGTTGATTGTTATGTCCCAATAAATTCCTTGGCTTTCATTCCAGTCCAAACTTGTTTCGCAGTTTCAAATACTTTTTTCCCCAAGGGTGACTGGGGAATAGAAGTATGGTCACCATTGGTCTTCCTCCGACCGGCAGTAAAACCCTTGCTAAAGTGGGGCGTCCGTTTGGCTGTGCGGGATGTACAAATTTGCAGCCACGTCCGGTCAGAATGGGGACGTTAAATCCGATGCCTCGTGTAAAGAGAGTGCCACGCTCTTTGCACGTTAAGAACCCTTGCAACAACTCTTTGAGGGGTCCGTAGGTGACCTGTTGCAAGGCTAAATTTCTGTCCCTATCCAATATACCCTCATTTCCCGTGGCAGTCTAATTTTCTCCGACCTTAATCCCGGTAGCCCCTATTACAGAACCTACATATTGTATTTATTGTTAACTTGTTCTCGTCCTGAATATGCATGAAATATTTGCCACTGGACGTTAAGCAACCAACAATCAATCAATCAATCAAATACTTTTTAGCTTTCTTAAATTTTAGGACAATTTTAACTAAACTGGCAATAACAAAGATCGGTATATACGTCACTAATTGGTAATGAATATGCGTGTATCGGTCACCTGACGGCACCTCATGCATACAAATCAGTACTAACAATGGCATCCACTCAAGATTTTATGAAAATAAAATTAACTGGTAGATATTCCCGGGAAAAAAATAGATTTAAAAGATTTTGAGAGCAGTGGAAATGTCAACTTAAGAGATGGTTATCGTGCCGTGGTGTTAAAACTTCTGGAAACAAACCAGAACTTATTCAAAGGTGAGTGACCCGTTACAATACGCCCATTTCATTTGTTACAAATAGTCAATCATTTTAAAATATCGGAAGGTGCACTTTGTCACCGAGCTATTGGCAGTTGACATTTAAATGACACACATTTTCTTTGATACAGTGACAATTTAATGCATACATTTACGCAAAACACGTGGTGCTTTAAAGTCTTTTACTTGTTAGGTTTTCTAAAGAAATATTCAATAATCGAAAATAATTAATAAATAATATAAAATTACGAATTTAAGTGATTGATTGATTGATTGTTGGTTGCTTAACGTCCAGTGGCAAATATTTCATGCATATTCAGGACGAGAACAAGTTAACAATAAATACAATAGGTAGGTTCTCTAATAGGAGCTTCCGGGATTAGAGTCGGAGAAATTTTGACGGCCACGGGAAATGAGGGTAAATTGGATAGGGACAGAAATTTAGCCTTGCAACAGGCCACCTACGGACCCCTCAAAGAGTTGTTGCAAGGGTTCTTAACGTGCAAAGAGCGTGGCACTCTCTTTACACGATGCATCGGATTTAACGTCCCCATTCTGACCGGACGTGACTGCGAACTTGTACATCCCGCACAGCCAAACGGACGCCCCACTATAGCGAGGGTTTTACCGCCGGTCGGAGGAAGACCAATGGTGACCATATTTCTATTCCCCAGTCACCCTTGGGGGCGAATTTAAGGGAAGACACTACCCTCCATGGTTTGAGTAACATATTATATATTCCTTTTTTATGGATGTAAAGATGCAATATCTAGCGGAAAGGAAAATACAACAATATTGATTCCAGCGTCGATGGTGGTAAATGGTACGATATCAAATATGAGTCAGTAAAATAAGAAACTTCATGTTCATGTTCATGTCGAAAGGAAAACCAAAGGATGATCATTAATCTATTTATACTTAACCGAAAATAAATAAGTTGCCGAATTTGTCTTTCATTTTTAGATTACAAACCTAATCTTAAATTATATCCTATTTTTTTATTTTTTTTTAGAAATTTAAATGTGACTTTTGTGCGTCGATCTCTTCGGCTAACATATAATACGTTGTTCGGATGTGCTTTTTTATGTGCTGATTGAGGTTCTTTTGCGTATTAGTTTTTATTATGCAGTTCGTCACCACTTCAGTGTTAACATGTATATCTATTATATGGTATGTTCTTAATAAATTTACTTTTTGAAAAAGTATGAATTATTCTAAACACTAAGGATTTTCTAATCCCAGGCAGATAACCTTAGCCATATTTGGCACACCTTTTTAAAATATTTGGTCCTCAATGCTCTTATTTTGGACATGGGAGGTCACAGTTATGAATAAAATGTAAGGGTAAATGATCATTAAACGGCATAAACCTGGCGTCATTATTTATATTAAATAATTCAATTTTCTGTCACCATATCAGATTACAGTATTAGCAGCTTCACCAGTGGGTTTTCCAAGAATTTGACCAATTTTTCTAGTGTTTTTAGATATCAACATTTAGTCTGGCAGATGAAGGGGGGGTTCGCTCTAGAAGAACTAGAATTTCTCCTAATGACAATGTATCGATTTCAAATAGATAATGGGACTTAGAAAACCAATCAACCTTGACTGTACACAAACTTAGAGAAGAATTAAAGACAAAGGGAATAAAGAAAACCAGTTCGTCATCTAAATCTGTGTTAAAACAGTTATATGTTGAACATTCTACTTCTAATGAAAGACCTGCTCCACAGATTCCATTAAACAGGATAAATACTAACATTGCTACATCCAGTGCATTGATTGATTGATTGTTGGTTGCTTAACGTCCAGTGGCAAATATTTCATGCATATTCAGGACGAGAACAAATTAGCAATAAATACAATAGGTAGGTTCTGTAATGTAGGCCATCCGGGAAGAAGGTCGGGGAAATTTAGACTGCCACTGGAAAATGAGGGTAAATTGGATAGTGACAGCGATTTTGCCTTGCAACAGGTCACCTACGGACCCCTCAAAGAGTTGTTGCAAGGGTTCTAAACGTGCAGAGAGCGTGCCATTCTCTCATCACGAGGCATCAGATTAACGTCCCCATTCTGACCGGACGTGGCTGCGTACTTGTACATCACACACAGCCAAAAGGACGCCCCACTTTAGCGAGGGTTTTACCGCCGGTCGGAGGAAGACCAATGGTGACCATATTTCTATTCCCCAGTCACCCTTACTACAGAGAACACTATTAATGTCATAATTTGACCTATTCTTATTTTGATTGTATATATATTTTTTTTTCAGACAAACTGTTGAGCTGCTTGGGGGATGTTTTGTTGACCCTAGCCATATGGTATACTAAATGGCGTATGTGTGGCGTAGACATCGCCCCACAGATAAGATTAAGGACATGAAAAATCGAATGTGCAAAAGTTCAAGGGACATTTTGATGGTCATATTCGTATTAAGTGTAAGATCTATATACAGCACTGAACACGTCTATATTTGTCAAAAAGTTGTGCATCAAATTGAAAAGAAATGCTTTTGAAAAAAGATATCAACTGAACTTTTGAAAAAGATATCTACTGTGGCGTGGTCAATTACATCAAAGGTTTGATGGTCAATACTTAATCAGTTTAATTATATTTCATCTTGATTAATGTGACAGTTCATACGGTACATGAGTTGCACAGTAGAAATGCAATAACATTTAGAAGTTTATCAAAATAATCTAAGACCATAACCCCCAAGGGTGACTGGGGAATAGAAGTATGGTCACCATTGGTCTTCCTCCGACCGGCAGTAAAACCCTTGCTAAAGTGGGGCGTCCGTTTGGCTGTGCGGGATATACAAATTTGCAGCCACGCCCGGTCAGAATGGGGACGTTAAATCCGATGTCTCGTGTAAAGAGAGTGCCACGCTCTTTACACGTTAAGAACCCTTGCAACAACTCTTTGAGGGGTCCTTAGGTGACCTGTTGCAAGGCTAAATTTCTGTCCCTATCCAATATACCCTCTTTTCCCGTGGCAGTCTAAATTTCTCCGACCTTAATCCCGGAAGCCCCTATTACAGAACCTACCTATTGTATTTATTGTTAACTTGTTCTCGTCCTGAATATGCATGAAATATTTGCCACTGGACGTTAAGCAATCAACAATCAATCAATCAATCTAAGACCATAAAGCAATGTTTAATCTAATTTAAGAACAGCTGTTTATAGCATGAGCTGTGAAACTTTATGTATTGGTCAGTTGTAATATGTTATTTTATAGAGTTGGAATTAAGTAACGTTTTATATTGTAATTTATAGCTGTGAACCTTTAAATATATGATATATACATGTACTGTTATATGATTAAATATCCGAACATTATACAGACTTCGTTATACATACAGTGAGCTTTCGGAGAAACTTAACAATATATAGTTACCTATATTAACGGGCAAGATGGATTAGATCCCGGATACATAGATCCGAAACAATGAGTAGACACAAAATATACACAGAATAAAGCCCCGTTATACTACGTTAGAGTTGTAAAAACCTGTTATCGAAGTGAAAATATGAAAAACCATATTCTTCTCATACTAAAAGTAGTCGAATCTCAAATAGACACTTTATTTAACAACTGTAAAGATGACTTTCATAAATTTGAATAGCAGATAATCTGTTCATTTGAACACCATTTTGGAAAGAGCAATTACTACCATGATTCAGAAAATTATGAAAAACTTGTTTTAAAGGAAGCTTGTGAAGTTCAGTCTATGCCTTTGAAATCTTTAAACTTAAGCACTGTTTAAAGAAATCAGAAAAGGGAAAAGAAATAATGTGAAGGAGCTGTTTTGATTGTAGGAAACACGAGGCATTTCCCAGAAGTTTTAGATGCACAGCTTAATTTGATACCAGAAAAGTTTCGCAATAGACAATATAATATATAATATCTCTGATGCTTGTACACGTACCTGTTAGCATCCTCTCGCGCTATACCTTTTTGAAGCTGGACAAGAAAAACAGAGAAATACAGATTTATGCAAAACCATTTTCAGATTCAACAAAATATGATATTGATTATCTTGTCGAGAATAGAAAAAGGAAATTATGCTAAGAGTTTCTCGTGCATTTGAAGGTTATTCAACTAATGACAGAACATGGGAACTTGTATCGTTACCACCAGCTGCCTTGAGTTTCTATTGGCAGAAGAAATAAAAACTTACATTAACTATTGGTAATTTTTAATGGTATGAATAAAACTATATTTTTTATTCAATTATAAACTTTTTTCCTCGCGAAAAACCTGAAGTTACTACAGAGAACACTATTAATGTTCTTGTATCTAGAGGCACATATTTCAAAATTATTTCATTAAGTATGACATGATTTTTTCAAATATGATAATAAAGCAAAATTGTTTGACCTATTCTTATTTGTGATTGTATATATACTTTTTTTTTCAGACAAACTGTTGAGCGGCTTTGGTGATATTTTGTTGAATCTTGCCATATGGTATTATAAATGGCGTACGTGTGGCGTAGACATCGCCCCACAGATAAGATAAAAACATGAAATATCGAATGTGTAAAAGGAGTTCAAGGGACATGTTGATGGTCATATCCGTATAAGCGTAAGATCTATATACAGCACTGACCACCTCTATATTTGACAGAAAGTTGTGCATCAAATTGAAAAGAAATGCTTTGGAAAAATACATCAATTGAACATGCAAAAAAAGATATCTACGTTAGAGTTGTAAAAACCTTTTACCGAAGTGACAATATAGAAAACCATATCTGAATGAATTCATTGGCATCTTCTGCAATGATATTTAAACTATTTTTAAACGAATGCTTCTGGTTTGTAAAACAAGTTACGAACGACTCTGAATAGACAGAACTAAAAAAAAACAAAAACTTAAGGAAAGTCAAACACAACACAAGTATTTTTTGAATGCATTAACGTCTGAAAAGTTGACATAAACAAATTTCAACTTTCCCAACTATAAAAGGTTAGGACAAACATTATACAATTTCCACAACTTTTTATGGAAAGACTGTAATAAATATTATATGACTGTGACAACGCTGTAAAGCACTGCAACAGTCCTTAAATGACTGTTAAAAGCACTTTTTGATTTTCACAACCCATAAAAGTGTTGGGACAGACATATATAAACCGTTATGACAGTTCTTACTAGTTTTTTTCCAGTCATCTTCCGTATTCCACAGACTAAGACAGTCGTACAACGACTGTTACTAGTATGGACAGTTGATTTGTCGTCCAGTAGTGGTTGTCACTGTATTTTTGTCCTGTCCATTAGGTCTGCCATTGCATAAAATATAATTAATTTGTGTTCATGATGACTATTGTGGCGATTTTTCGGATTTGCCACATGCCTGTCTTATTTTGTTGTATTTTTTTGTTTCCCTTTTTAGAAAATGAATTACAGATTGAAAGATGTAAAGCTAAAAACCTAGTGGACAAAAGAAGAGGCCAAGAAAATTCAGGAGGTTCTTCTTCTCATTAAATATATGTCATCAGAAGAAGATGACACCGATGATGAATCATCATTTTTCGTTCGACCGCTTACCTGGCGGTCTGAGGAAAACATCAATTGCCTACGTGCTTTGGACGCTAAGCATAAGACCACACTTAGCCAGCAAGGAAAACGCGTGTTCAACAAACGTTGAATTGGGCACCATCAACATGACATAGACCTGAAAATGTCATCAATTCCAATGACTAGGTTATTACAAAGTAACTAATGTGAATACAGATCTTATTATTTAAATGTATGATACATATACAATATATATATGTGTAATTTTTTTTTTTACTAATAATGATCAATAATATCGAATGCTGGTATTCATCCATACTTGTTTGGCTTTATGACCCTTATATAATTCAATTCAATGAGAATATGTTTTATGTTTAACAAATCATAGTGTTTTTGTCGGTAAATACCATGCTGCCCTTACATTTTCTTATTCTTATAATCTTTAATGTATGCTAACACTTATTGTGTAGAGGATTTCTTTGACACATATATATGTGTGAAATAAAATGTGTAGCGTGTTCAAAAGTGCAATTGTGTGTGGTATTAAGTATTATAAAAAATTAAGAATATGTTGTATTATTGCCTTTGAAGAGACCAAGTGACACAGAAATTAACAACTATAGGTAGGTTCTGTAATAGATTAAGGGATTAAGGTCGGAGAAATTTAGACTGCCACGGGAAATGAGGGTATATTGGATAGGGACAGAAATTTAGCCTTGCAACAGGTCACCTACGGACCCCTCAAAGAGTTGTCGCAAGGGTTCTTAACGTGCAAATAGCGTGGCACTCTCTTTACACGAGGCATCGGATTTAACGTCCCCATTCTGACCGGACGTGGCTGCATATTTGTACATCCCGCACAGCCAAACGGACGCCCCACTTTAGCACGGGTTTTACTGCCGGTCGGAGGAAGACCAATGGTGACCATACTTCTATTCCCCAGTCACCCTTGGGGGTCTCAGGAACGAGTGTACAGAGATGTATTTGATGACCAGTATGATGAAAATGAAGATTTTGAAGATATATTGAGTGATTCATTAACTAATCCTTTGGGAATCACTGTTTATCAACTGCAGTTGAGGTACATCCCTGCTTAATCAAAGCTTTCCAGAGACAAGTAATTCGTTTCGTTTTGAAGACGATCAAGTGCCGACTACAAGTACACCTTTAATACAAAAGACGTGAATATGTTTGACTTAGATCAAATTGAACAATCAAAACCTCCCGCTCCTCCAATACTTAAGTCAGATGATAAAGAATCGATATCACAGACAAATTTAAAACTAGATATGTCAGCGGAGAGGGTAATTTTACTAGAACCGAAACATCCAATACGATCGTTTCAACGTAAATTAAGTAATATCAATATTTTTTTGCCAGAAAAAGTTAATGACAATTCTTCTTATGTAAATTTTCATAATATTCGCAGTATCCACTCTTTGAAGTGAGAGAGCAAAACAGTGCAGTAAAAGACGAACAGTGCAAAAAGAGTAAGTCAATTACCTAGTGACACATTTACAATTAATAAAAGTAGGGATAAAAAAGAGGATAATGTTAGAATAAATAAAAATAATCAAGTAGAAAATAAATCAGTTCCATTAAAAAAGTCAATATCCATATCACTCTTATCCTAAACTATGTAAGTCACTGCAGCTTTGAGAATTGATTGATTATTGGCTTTACATCCAGTGGCAAATATTTCATGCATGTTCAGGACGAGAACAAGTTAACAATACATACAATAGGAAGGTTTTGTAATAAAACAGGCCATCCGGGATGATGGTCGGGGAAATTTGGACTGCCACTGGAAAATAAGGGTATATTGAATAGGGACAGAAATTTTGCCTTGCAACAGGCCACCTACGGACCCCTGAAAGAGTTGTTGCAAGGGTTCTTAACGTGCAAAGAGCGTGACACTCTCTTTACACGAGGCATCGGATTTAACGTCCCCATTCTGACCGGACGTGGCTGCAAACTTGAAACATCAAGCACAGCCAAACGGACGCCCCACTTTGGCAAGCGTTTTACTGCCGGTCGGAGGAAGACCAAGTGACCATATTTCTATTCCCCAGTCACCAATGGGGGCGCTTTAAGAATTGGAAAAAAGGACAATTATCTGTGACAAATGCACTTATCGTTCAAAGAAGTTCAAACTCTTTGTGACAAATGCACCTATCGTTCAAAGAAGTTCAAACTCTCTGTGACAAATGCACCTATCGTTCAAAGAAGTTCAAACTATATGGAGAAGCGTAAACCAAAAACACAGAAGGGAAGACAGCCAAGAGAAATGTATCCGTCCAAGCAGCATTTTTTTTCTCAAACACTACTTGGATATTCTGGTTTTGAGAGAAGATTCTACTTCGCTGTTACATGGCAACTCCAGCCGCCCAAGAGCTCCAAAAGAAGACAATTAAAATTGTTACCTGAAATAGTAAAAATAAACAAAGACATCAAAGCGCGACGAAAAAGCAGCTGATAGCAATAAATACACTGAGGGTAAGACAAATCCTGGTTATGCAAGTCTACAGGCTGACGGTGCGTTCAGCATTGCAATATATTCTGTCATTGGAAAAACCCCATTTCAAACTGCAACAGAAGATAGATGCAACTTAGGAGTTGTTTGAATTCATCCAATTAAATCGGGCGAAAAGTGCACTTTTGCATGCAGTTCAAATCTAACGTTCACCACAAGCATAGGGATGAGTACCCATGGACAAAAGAGGTTCTGCAAGATCTTGCCAGTGCTGGAATGGAGGCAAAATATTTTACAAGATACTGTTACTTATTTTGTTTTCATACGGAATGTAATGATATCCGTTTGTGGTAACTTGTGAAAGTAATGTACCGAGAGTGCCTGAGTGTCTAGCATTTTTCTATGCGAATATTCGAATCATATATTTTGTAAACTGTATATAATGGAAATAATCGCCTGGAATGGAATTACAACAAACAATAGATTAGTCGATTTCCTAGTATATTTTCATTTACCAACAATACTATGCATCACTGGATTATTTGTCGTCATAATAGTAATTAATAAAGAGAGACTCATGGGTAACCAGCTGCGTAGATATTTTATACTTTATGGGATAAAAATACTTTCTGGTGACATACCAACATTTGGGTATATGCAACACCTGACTTGGTGCCATCCGTCTCGTAGACAATTCCACTATGTATCAAAACAATTTTAGGTCAGGGTTCATTAAATGAACGGACGATATGACGACATATAATCCAGTGATGCGTAGTTTGTTTCGTTTAAACGGGTTGGTAAATCAGTAAATAGTGGTTTGTGTTACTGTCATAGTAATCAGGGGATAACCAATCATTTGTCAATTAATAACTGTGGTGACCTTTCTTCAGTATACAGGTATAATTTAATCTGAAATCAAATATATCATTAAAATATGAAATCTCAGTCAGCAAATTTATTTTTTTCAGCATATATACTGACAATACGTTATAATTATATTCCTGATTAAAGCTTGGAATATATCTTTGTAAAAAGAATTCAAATAATCTGTTAAATATGTATATTTTTGACGAACCAGCAGTGCGTCGGATAATGTTGACAATCGAGGCTGAGGTTATCTCTCTTCGGAGGATGAAGAGAACTTGCCCGACAATACCCCGCCCCAAAAACATAATTAAATTGTTTCAGATTATAAAGTTATATGGCATACAGACGGTTTACTCACTCTCTGGCATATTCTTGGGACAAAGAGATGGAAAGTAATACCAGTATGCTCAGTGATAAAAATTCGGCAGGCATTCCCGTCTGAGGACTTTACTGGTTTCAATTATGCCAGGCCATGATCTAATAAATCAACTCATGTTCATGGAAACTCTTATCCAACACTATTTACGGATCATTTTCAAATAAACCTTTTAAGAATATGAGGTACAGCAACTTGCTTGTGGTAGACCAGAGTAATTTCCTATATTTGTTATGTTTATATAGTGATGCATGATATATAGAGGTCAACACACCTCTACTTATTCCCCTCATTGAAAAGTTCAAATTTGTGAAAGACTTTGTTAAACTCCTTCTGCCACGAAAAATCAGCGCAAGAAAAACTATGCGTCATTCTGTCTTTCATGGGTTTTATTGATTTAATCTACATGGAATAATATCACAGGAGCATGCGAGTGCAGAACATTGTATGAGGTTAAATAAACACTGAAAGCTCATTTTTGAGTGCATATTTTACTAGTTTGTATTTGTTTGAGATGCACTGAACAATAGACATGAAAGGCCAAACAAACATTTCAGAATGTACGTATGTAACACCGCACCTTGCAATGGTCATTATGCAACACCACACCTTGCAATGGTCATCTTACATCAGAAATGAAATTCAAACTTTAAGATGGAATTTCTAGATTTAATCGAAGAAGTACTGAAATATATCACAATATCAACAAACTGGATATGCTTGTGTGTTGTGTGAAAATGGCGCTTTGAGTAAGAGTGAGGTATTAGCACTTTACGAGTGGAATAACCTAAAGACTCCCCTGTGGACAGACAATTAATAGCAACATATCACACTATGCTACACAGTGATGTGTTCTCATGAAAAATGACACTGCATTTTAATGATGCTACTGCTGTTATAGCTTGCTATTTATTAAGGAGAAAAACTAAATTCCAAAAATTAGCAGCATGGGATACAGATCATGGCAATTGCAAACAGGATATTAACACAAAGGCAGCATGGAATACAGATCATGGCAATTGCAGACATTATATTAACAAACAAATGAGTTTAAAGATTAAGTCTATTATTTTAGTGACTCCGTATGTTTGTTTCATTATCAAATGGTTTAAATATTATTACAGTTATTTTTCAGAGCATTAAGTGGGCAGATCTCGAGGAAGAGACTCCTATTATACAGTGCCACACCCCTATCGATAAGACCACCCATAACAGTTACATATTTATCAGATGTAATCAACCAATTAGACAATGCCACACCCCTATCAAGATAAGACCACCCATAACTGATGCTTCCTTGTATAACTGTATTTCGGAATACTTCGACACTTTCAGAATCCTTAAATTCTTCATTACTGAAACTTTCTCTCTACTTTTATCAAATTATCATGGAATTAATCAATAAAATCAACTATGAAATAAGCAGAATGATCAGCATAAACTTGATTGATTCAAGGCAAATGCCCTGTAAATACTGCGTTAAAGATAGGTTTGCTCTGCTGGAAATGGCACAAATAAACAATGTTTTAAAGGACAATAGCACTTTTTCGAAAGAATCATACGCTGTTACACACAGACATTAGTAATGGATTACATTTACTTTATTTTAAAGACATTAAATACCTTATTGGTATACCAATATTGCCAAAAATGTGCATGGAAGGGATGGAGACCAGGAGGATAACCTAATTTATTTAATGGTGACAGATATCACCACTAAGAGGTATGTACAATTTCTTTACATTTGCCATTCTCCATAGCGATCAGGTGTATTCCTTATTCTTTGAGTTCGAATAATGTAATAAAAAACTTACAAAAAATAGCGATACTATACTGAATAGATGTCTTAGTAAGACGTGTTATCAATTTTATAAAAGAAAACATCAATAGATTATAAAAAAAATGATTTCAAAACAGATTCTTCTCTCAGTGAAAAAAAAACAGCATAGAACAGGTAGACATCCATGTTTGGTGTCAGTTAGGATTGATGCATTATAAAAACAAGGAGATGTGGTATTGATGCAATGAAAAAATTATCCACCAGTTTAAATGAAATCGATATATATATGCAATTATAGGCAACCGTACAGCCTTCAACAATGAGAAGAATCATACCATATAGTCGGCTATAAAAGGCCCTGATATGAAAAATATGAAACAATTCAATCGAGAAAACCGCTATTTTCTCTTTTGCTATTTTAACAAACAAATTTACAAAGTGCTCTAAGAACAGAGGGAAAAACTCGATTTGGAGAAATTGTTAAGGAAATTTAATTCAATAAAGATATCGAGACAGAAAGTACAGATATGAGGATATAATTTCTACTCCGAAGGCGTCCGATTTTGTTAAAATTTCAAGTGACACAACAAACTCCAGAGGATCAAATTGAATGTAGCAAATTTGATCAATCAAGACCTTCCGTTCCTCCTATATTGGAGTCAAGACGATGAAGAATCAATATCAGACAAACATTTAAAACTAGATATTTCAACGGAGAATGTAATCTTATCAGAACCGAAACGTCCAATACAATGGTATCAACGTAGTAATACCAATCATCTATTGCCAGAACAATTAAATGACAATTCTTCTAATGTAAATTTTCAGAAATATTCGCAGTATCCAACCTTTGAAGTGAGAGAGCAAAAAAGTGCAGTAAAAAAACGACAAAGTCCACAACATAACTGAAGAAATTTCAGGGTGCGTTGTAGATGTATTTTTTTAATAATTACGATAGAATAAAAGCAAACTGTTTACTTAAGATTTAAAAAAAAACACATAACTTCTCATATTTTGCAAATTGCACCAGATAAAATTCTTATTTATAAGTTAGCCAATATTACATTGGATTGCAATACAGGTTCATACGTACGACCAGGTTGTGATTTTTGTATCATTAATATAACATGCTTTTGCGCAATCAGTACATCAACAACTCTATTCACTTCACATGTGTATAATTGTGAAGTATTTTCTACTAAAACAACCAAACTTCATCTTGTAATTTTAGCCCGACTCTTCTTTAATGGGTATTTTAGGCAATACTACATTCGATGACAAAGTCTTAGTAAAGCTTTTGGGATGAACAACTCTTTTAAGTTCTTTATGAAATTCAAAGTAACGTATCTAAGTCTGGAAAATGCAGAGTCTGAACTTCTGCATGAAAAAGAAGGAGGAAATATTGAGGAACTTATCTACATAACAGTATTACAGTACTTGTTAATGACCAGTCAAGAACAGTGTAAACCATTGCTTCCTGTATTTGCTTATACCAACTAATTTAAGGAGTAGGGGTGAAACGTACAGCAATTACAAGTCCCATAATACAGCTAAATATTTAGTAGGAATATCCCAACATGGACAAATTATGTTCATATCCAAAGACTTTGGTGGTCGTGCTAGTGACAAATTTATAGTTGTAAAAACTGGGTTCATGCATTACTTGCTTCCAGGCGACGAGATTATGGCAGATCGTGGTTTTACAATAGACGACTTATTGTTTCCATTGCGTGTCAAGCTGAACATTCCAGCGTTCACAGAAAACAAACCTCAGTTCAGTGCAGATGATGTGACAACCACAAGAAGGATTACCAGAGTACGATGACAAGGGTAATTCGGCGACTCAATGTCTGCAAAATTCTAAGCGTATGCTCTGCTTTGTTAATTTACGGTCACATCTGATCAGATAAACTAATGAAAGTAATGAGTGAAATGTGCTTGTTATTTTTTTTCTCTCCTCGTTTCTGAAACAGGTTTGGTATACACTGTACATGTACAGAATGTATATTTAAGTCTTTGAATAAATAATGTAAATGCATAATTAGGATAACATAGACATAAATTGAATAGACCTCTGTGTGTTTCCTTCTAGACTTCTTTAGGTTATATAATGAACTCTCCCTTGTTGAAATTACCTTTGTGTTAGTTTTCTTTTGGATGTAAGCCAATGGAGCAATCAGTTACAAGACTGCAACCTGGGTATTCAGAGGAGAAAATTTTTGTAAAAAGACGACGACGTACGCCAAGTGGTGAAAAAAGCTCACTTGGTCCTTTTGATCTAGGTGAGCTTAAAAGGCGATTACGTGCTGCAAAAATAAATCTTAGTTTACAAGTTTGTCTACATAATACTCCAATTAGCACAAGTAACCGTAAAATCTTTATGGCCGCAAATATTCCTTTTCCGCCTGTCTCTGGTATGCAAAACACTGCTAATGCAATATCTGAAAAGATAAAAAGGAGAATGCATGAGAGATTTACAACGACCAAGGGAGAAAATCAAAAGAATAAAAAAGTTACGCAGGGAAAATCCTGATGTTGTTAACACTCAATCTGACTGTATATAACAATGTTATTTATTCTGGCATTGGGAAGACCCCTTTTAACCAGTTACCCAGTGTTCTTGTACTGTAGCTGAAAGTCAAACATTGTATTATAAACACGTCCAAATCTCAACTGTGTTTGAAGATAGAAAGCATACAGTTAGTACTAAAGTAGGTGAACATGCTGGTCCGTGCACCGCAAATATTAACATGCAAGACGGTATAGGTAATGAAGAGCGGTTGAGAAGAGAGTGCTTCAAAGAATTGAAAGAGGATGGGTTAGAGGGTTCCGAGCTCGCATCAACGGCAGCTCGACATATCAACAATTTCATAATGGGTTTTTAGTATTTTTTATTGTAAACGACTAGCCTTGGAAGACGGGATCGGCACCGCTCCGCTGGATCTACAATCAACGGACGAGAAGATCCAGATTTTCTCTTTACATCGATTAATTTACTACCAAACTAAACAACTAAAAGTCCAGAATTTAAATAACGACAAGGAAAGGAGATCACTAATTTCCAGATGTTTATTTAGTAATCGAGTTGTTTATTTTTATACTTATTAGTTATTTCGATATATTAACATTTATATACATCTCACGATGGAAAAAGGTTTAGTAAATGATAAAGATATGTTACAGACCTTGATTAATACAGTGACTCCATGTTTCTGATACCTATACATCAGAAATGATATTCAAACTTTAAAGATGGAATTTCTAGATTTAATCGAGGAAGTACTGAAATCTATGAAAAATATTAACCAATTGGATATGATACACTTTCCTTGTGGGTGTCTGAAAATGACGCTGTGAATAAGAGTGAAGTATTGGCACTTTACGAGTGGAATAACCTTAACACTCCCCTTTCGACAGGGAATTAGTAGCAACATATCACACTATGCTACATAGTGATGTGTTCTCATGTAAAATGACACTTCATTTTAGAGAAGTCTGAGGACTTTAGAATGTATACAAATGAAGTGGATCAAGCTACTTTAATAAATATTGAAGAAACCAATACACTGAAACGAAAATTTGACAGAAGTGATCACATGTATTCTTTATCATTAACCAAAAAACGAAAAAGTTCAAAAAGAGTGAAAGTATCAAACAAGTCTGATTTTCATATAGTTATGGATATGAATAATGACCCAAAAAGAAATTTTATCACAGTTTTAAATGGAAGTGTGAGTGAAGTTTTAAATGTTTCATCCTCAGAATTGACACATTCAGATAAAAATGCAAAATCTGATGCAAAGTTGGTCAGAAATAATGTTCATTCTGAACTTTTTGATTTAGAAATAAGGAGAGTTCCTGAATATTCATGTTCCAGTTGTGGAAGGTTTCTTTTTGAGAATGAAATTAATTTTGCAAATTCTGAGGGAGAACACTTTTCTATGTTGGGACTGACAAAAGAATCCAAACTATGTGCTTTTTGTCTTTCAAGTTTGAAAAAAAAAAAAAAACATACGTAAATTTAAAATATAATGAATTGGAGCCCTTTGATATACCTTGTTGTTTGCAAGGTCTTACACTCATGGAAAAGAGACTGATTAGTAAAATTCATGTATTTATGACAATAATAATTCTTCCTGGAGGTCAGGTTAGCCCAGCAACTACAAAACCGGTAGGTGGAAATGATGTACTATTTCAAGAAATATCACTTAAAGACAGTACAGGAAAAGCGACAGTTGCAGTGTGGGATTCTATGGTAGATACCATACAGAAAGGCAAAGTAATCAACATCAGTAAATGTAGAGTACGACTTTTTAATGCAGAGAAATAACTATCAACAACGAAGGCTAGTGTTTTAGAGGTTTGTACATGTATATATAGACTATAGAAAGTTAAGTGCAACTGCTTTATATAATAACTATTAGTGACAAAAGGTTTTTATCGCATTTTGTATAGTTTTCATAATAATTTATGAATCCAAATACACAAATAGAGGTTGCTCTTCTCTTGCGAGAGGGTTGCAATATTTAAAGTTTACATCTTCAATGTGCAAGCATATTAGAATTTAAAGTGTAAATTTTGTGACTGGACAGAAGGAGAATCTTTTTTCCTCTTTCATTTTTTAGATCTATTCAGAATAACTGTGTCCATGTTTTGCTTGCCACTAACGCTTTGAAAAACATGACATAATTATCAATTTCCGACAAATCACAAAACCTAAAATTACCACACATAAGACGGGTGAATAAATATTAAGTGAGGTCTAGAGAGTTGTATTGATTCTGAACAAATGGGTTGCACTTATATTAACTTAGTTATTCAATTAGCACATCTTTTAATTCATTGGTATTTAAGCAACAACTCTTCACTGTGTTTTATCAATATGTTACAGGTAGTTGCAGAGAGTGAACTTCAAGAGCTACCAATAAGCTCTGATGATGATGATGATGCTGACAGAACTGACGAAGCTGCGCCTAGTCATATGCCAGTTGGTAGTGTTATTGCAGTCTTCGAAGTAGATCCTTATCTTGCCTGTCCTATCAACTCATGCAGTAATAAGAAATTAGTCACTGTACTTCAGAATGAATTATATGTGATGAAATGTAGTAAATGTAATGGTACTTTCAGAGCATCTACTGCTAAAACATATTTGAGAGTAGTTGTCCTCCTCAACACTGAAAATGGTAACAAAAAATGTGCAATGTTTCTTCCAACTATTAAACAGGTGTTTGAGTCAAGGGGCATTGATTTTCAGACGGATTTTGATAAAACTAATATCATGGAAGCCATCATGAAATTGTGCCGTTTGAAATTAGATATACACTCCGTGGAACTACCATTGTAAATATTTTGATGAAAAGGAAGTAAAATTCTGCTAGTATGATGGAAATTGCTGTTTTGAGCTTCATGTTTTGTTGTCAATTTTTTGTCTAATTGTTAGATTAGTGCATATCTTGTAGTTATTTAGTTTACTTTTTTAGTTTTTAATTATTGTATTGATATAATATGGTATTGTCTTATTGTTAGATTAGTGCAGAACTAGTAGTTATTTAGTTAACTTTTTTAGTTTTTAATTATTGTATTGATATAATTTTGTATTGTCTTATTGTTAGATTAGTCAGAACTTGAAGTTATTTAGTTTACTTTTTTAGTTTTAATTATTGTATTGATATAATATTAGATTATCAATATTTTTAGTGTAATCAAATTTTTATGGTAGAACAGTTATAAATGTGTAAACTTATTTTGAATTTATTAACAAAATAAAGTGTTTCTGTCATATCGACAGTTAATTTTAATGTTACACTAGAGAAATACTCAAGTGTCTGAGTTCTTTAATTAAATTTTTATTTTATAATAATTAGAATTAAAATAATGTTCAAAAATCATCATTTAAATGTCTTATATAAATGCTTATAATAAATAATTCTCTTATATTAGTTTTGTCACTTTTCATGCATATGTGAACAAATAATGGATAAATAGTAAATGTTAAGGAGACAATCTCCCAACACCAAAGTTACTATGTGATCACATATTGTATTAGTATTCTTACTATTCACACACAGATGAAAACATAATGGATAAAAGTAAAACATACCGAACTCCAATGAAACTTCTAAAGCGAAAGTCCTTAATCAACTGGCAAAAAAGGGAGGGCTCAAACACATCAAACGAATGGAAAGCAACTGTCATATTCCTGACTTGGTACAGGCATTTTCTACTGTAGAAAATGGTGGATAAAAGCTGGTTTTAAAGCTAGCTAAACGTCTCACTTTTATGATAGTCGCATAGTATTCCATTTAATTGAAAAATGGGGTACAGCAGTCGATCAACATGGTGTTTAAATCGTAAATACCAAGAGACATCAAATATGTCAATAGAAAAGAACAAAATTATACAAAAACACTCAAGAGACAAGACATATTAGCGAAAAGTAAGACAAAAATTTCAAAATTACCATAACACAATAGGACACATGCAGGATGTAAAAATACTAAGCCACGCCAAAACGATAATATCAAAAAAGGAACGAAACAGTTGGGGTTAGAATTATACAGACAACAAAAAAGAACACTGTGCCACGTAATTAAGATAATAAACAACTACAGTACCTAGAATCTATACTTCAAAAAATATTATCAAAAGTACCATCTATAGATTGTATTAGTATTCTCACTTTTCATACATACTTGAAAAAAGAATGGATAAATAGTAAATGTCAAGGAGACAATCTCCCATCTCAAAAGTTGTGAAGTCAATTTCATAATGGTGGCACTCTTCTTATTTATCACAACTATACATATAGTTGTTACTGGAAGTAAAGTAATCAAAAATTAATCAGAGTGGTGGCCTATGTACATTTTAATAAGAAAAGAGAGATAATGCAAGTAATTGCATCCTCTAAAAAAATATTATCCCCTGTGAGTTATGCCCTTCCAACGCAAAGTGTGGGGCATATTCTTTTACATCTGTTTGTCCACAGTGTGCATATTATATAGATTAAGAAATCTTTCTATTAAAAAAAAACAACAACAAGCTGTTGGACTTTATGGCAATTTTTCCTTTATGTAAAGTTTTTCCATCTAAAATTATGCTGTTGCACT
The DNA here is from genome assembly GCF_021869535.1 of Mytilus californianus. Classification (NCBI taxonomy): domain Eukaryota; kingdom Metazoa; phylum Mollusca; class Bivalvia; order Mytilida; family Mytilidae; genus Mytilus; species Mytilus californianus. The sequence goes on from NW_026262604.1 coordinate 4,878,640, forward strand.
TAGTGTTCACCTATTGTCTTTTTTTTTTTAAAAGCAACTTGTTTTTCAGAGTATTGAGAGGGCAGATCCCGAGTTAAAGAGACTCAGGAAGGAAATGAATAATTTGAAAAGGGAATGAAAAATCTTCCAGCCTAGGTAAGGGCTCACAAAGTGTGGTCTATCTTAAAACAAAAAATAAAATAAACAATTCAAATATATATATATATATATATATATGGACTTACTTTTCTCTCCCTTTTGGCTTATTTTGTAGTGTAGAATAATGAGATAACAGTTATGAACAAGCTGTAAGGGGAAATGATAAGCAACATTAAGGTTTTTTTTCAGTATCTGACTTGAAGGGTTGATGAAATTTAACAGCTTAGTAAAACATCAGCTCCAGCAAACCCACAGCATGGCTCTTATAATCCAATTATCTTGTAATACTACTTCATCCCATTTGGAGAGAAACAACAAGACTTGCAAAAGTATACAAGAATGACAAAGCCTATTCGAAAAATTAAGACGATCTGCTTGCAAGCAATGCTCATTGCTATTAAATATATCCTGAGGTTTCCAGGAAAGAGACAACATATTTATTTGTATGTTGTCACCTTAAACATCATGACCATTGATATGGGTTTCATATAATTCCTGGCTCCGAGAGAAGCGAAGGAAAGATCCCTTCTCATCTGCTTACTGTCATCGTGAAAAAAGCACCAGCAGACGTTTTTTATGGCTTTTAGAAGAGTATAGTTTGAAAAGAAAGCCTGGATTCTGGAAAAATTCCCGATTCGGACATAATCGTTTTCATTGATATTTTCACAAGGGTTCTTACTGTTTAAATCGCAGAGACTTGCCCCTTTACAAGATCTTAATACTGACATATTTGAACAGTTTAATGACCAAGCACATGACATTGGACATTAACAGGCCAGTATGTATGCCTTATGATCATAACAATGATGTCTATAGAGATATACAATGTCAATTTGTTAAAAGGTTGCTATTAAACTTAATACTAATTATCATACTTTCGTATATATAAAATCTAGACAATTCATGATTCACATAAAACAAATATTCAGTTTATTCATGTTTTTATTCAGGAAAACAAGTAGGCCGAGTACCAGCTAATTCGTGTAAGGGTTTCATCTGTTGACAACAAGGGGTTACATTGCAAAACGTAACTGGCAAATACTTCGGAGAAGCATGTCTCAGCAAGACCATATTCACATCAGCAATTCAGACGTAGAAGAGGAAATGAAACGAACACTAACCAGGAGGAGGAGCAGATTTGAAATGCTTCTACGTTGTACTGATAAAAATATATGTTTTTGAATCTTCTTAATTCCAATCATTGAAAAGTTCAAACTTGACGAAGACTTTGTTCAAACTGCTTCTGCCACGAAAAAAATTCGGTGCAAATAATGTTGATGCGATCAATTCACTAGTCAAATTAACTTTGTATCATTCTGTCATTCGTGAGTTTTATTTATTTACGAGTTCCAACCTCGCTGTCAAACCATTCCAAAACAACATGTAGATACTGACATCCTTTCTACCTTCAGGAACCTTAGGAAAACTTGGCAAAAGAGAGAAGGAAAAATGTTCAACATATTTATTAGCAAAGAAATCCACAATTACAATCATATTTCCTTCACAAAACTTACCCGCCATATAACTGGGAGGATAAGCCAAATTCAGAGATAATAGTTTATTTCAAAAAATTATTGCAAAAATATTAACTGTAAAATTATATTAATGACCATAAAGTTATGTTCTTAATGAACAGAAAAATACAAACAACGCAAAAATATAGACACTCATTCATTATCTAAACTAATAGACCATAAAATGAAAGTAAATAAAGATGAAATATATATGAACTTGTTAAAAATGTACTCTTCCAGATACAGAAACATGGGAGATAACTCCTATTATGCTGTTGCGTTTGAGGATTGATGGTATCCAGGAGTGGTGACTGCCATCAAAGGAGACGATAAGGACTGGGCCTCAATAAAATATACGCACACTTGTGGTGAAAATTTCAAATGGACGGGCAAAGAAGACTCTCCCATAGCACATGTAAGTGCCATGCATTGTAAAGTCCATGTTAATAACTTGTCAAATGGCCGTTGATGGACAGAAGCCAATATGGACAAAAAATGATTATTTATACAAAAGTCAATCAGAAGTGCAAATTGTTGAAATTAATTATGAATAGACTATGTCACTACTGCTTATCACAACTTCTCGTACTATATGCATGAAATACACGTTTTATATTTACACCATTGAATTAAAGCTACGCTTTAACCCCCCCCCCCCCCCCAAAAAAAAAATGCAGAAGAGGGAACAGGAGATGCGCACAACATTTGGACGACACTTGGCTGTAGTCTTAACCAAAGTAAATGACTTTTATTACATTCATATTGTTTTATTTGGTCATATCAATATTCTTCTCATTTCAGAAAGGGAAGAAAAAAAGACATCATATAAAAAATAAAAAACGGGCAGATAATTTGTTTTTTTTTTATGTTTTCAATGCTTAATTTTTTAGTCTATGTTATGTTTGTCGTGTATATTTCTTTGATTTGTAATTTAGGCCACACCAAATTAATTTCTAGTTCTTCTGACACTTTCCTTTAAAAAAAAGGGTAGCAAGCGAGCGAATGTTTTTTTTATTTTATTTGGGTTTTTTTTCGAAGTTTAATTTTTGGCAGGTGAAAGCATTTTTTACTAGCGAGCGATATTATTTTTGAAATATTATAAAAATAAAATCTATGAAAAGCATTTAATGCAACCGAGCGATAAGAAATGTACACATTGGTGCTACATGTTTTTATATATCTCACTTCCTAGTTCTAATATTACCCTACTTTGTTGTTAGACACCCTGTTGTATCATTTCACAACATTTCAAGTACAAAAATGGTTAACTAGTTGCAAACCCTACAACTGCCTGTAGTCTGCTCAAATAAGGATCCAGCTGAACATACAATAGTAAAACAACATAGAACAGGTAGACATACATGTTTGGTGTCAGTTAGGATTGATGCATTATAAAAACAAGGAGATTTGGTATGGATGCCAGTGAAACAATTATCCACCAGTTTAAATAAAATGGATATATATATACATTTATAGGCAACCGTACAGCCTTCAACAATGAGAAAATTCATACCATATAGTCGGCTTTAAAAGGCCCTGAATTGAAAAATATAAAACAATTCAATCGAGAAACTAACGATATAATTTATAACAAAACAATTTACGAAAACAAATTTGACAGACATGAACCAACGACAACAACAAGTGAACTACAGGCTCCTGACATTGGACAGGCACATATATGCATGTATAAAGCTTTTATATACACCTATTCATATTTGTGTATACAACCAGATGAAAATTTATAAAGGACTGTCCTTCAAAAACCAGACCAAGTTATACTACTACATGCATTACATCAGATGCTAAATACTGATTAAACAAAAGTAACATTTCAGTACATTCCATTTAGTATTGCTTTCCTGAAGAATTTAATATGACTGATTGATTGATGGTGGCTTAAAATCCAGTGGCAAATATTTCATGCATGTTCAAGTTAACAATAAATACAATGGGTAAGTCCTGTAAATGACGTCCGGGAAGAAGGTCGGTAAATTTGGACCACCACGGGAAAATGAGGGTACTGCATTGGACAGGGACAGAAATTCAGCCTTGCAAAAGGCCACATACGGACCACTCAAAGAGTTCTTGCAAGGGTTCTTAACGTGCAAAGAGCGTGTCACTCATCCTATACGAGGCATCAGATTTAATGTCCCTATTCTCACCGGGCGTTGTTGAGAACTTGTACATCCCGCACATCTAAACGAACGCCTCACTCTGGTAAGGGTTTTACTGAAGGTTGAAAGAAGACCTATGGTGACCCTATTTCTATTCCCCAGTCACCCTTGGTGGAAAGAAGAATTTAATAGTAATTAAATCTGTACGTATATGGGGATATTGCTCTGTGTTGAAGGCCATATTGTGACCTTTACTGGTTGCTAACTTCAACAAATTTATTCTCTGGTGCAAGTTTGTCTCATAGACATTCATAGTGATACAAATTCTTATTTTTAGAAGATATTGTAAAATTGGATTGACGTATTATATTCAATCACCACAAACACTTTCTTTCTTGACAAATTCCATGCTTTATAACTTTGTAATTGTAATGATACAAACAAATATCAAATAAAAGTTTCAAGGAAAAAAAAACTTTATTCTAAATGATAAAAAAAGTAAAAGACATAATAGTACCATTGTGGTGCCATTTAAATGCATTTACCGTTATCTTCGGAATTCTCTTTTAGTTTCATGCAAGTATTAATCCTTCACAACAATTGGTGGAGGACTCGAACCTTCTTTATAACAACAAATGAAGAAGCGATGCAAACGACCTTGCAGACATTTTCAACACAAAAGGTGGAGACAGAAATTTATCAATCACGAGGAGTATAACGACTGCTGCTAAAAGTTTAAACTATCACAAAAATATTTCATTGATTGATTGATTGTTGGTTGTTTAACGTCCAGTGGCAAATATTTCATGCATATTCAGGACGAGAACAAGTTTACAATAAATACAATAGGTAGGTTCTGTAATAGATTAAGGGATTAAGGTCGGAGAAATTTAGACTGCCACGGGAAATGAGGGAATATTGGATAGGGACAAAATTTAGCCTTGCAACAGGTCACCTACGGACCCCTCAAAGAGTTGTTGCAAGGGTTCTTAACGTGCAAAGAGCGTGGCACTCTCTTTACACGAGGCATCGGATTTAACGTCCCCATTCTGACCGGACGTGGCTGCAAATTTGTACATCCCGCACAGCCAAACGGACGCCCCACTTTAGCACGGGTTTTACTGCCGGTCGGAGGAAGACCAATGGTGACCATACTTCTATTCCCCAGTCACCCTTGGGGGTAAAAATATTTCAGTAAACGGATAGTGCACAAATCACAAATAAAAGACAAACAGTACCATAAACCAATTCATAAGAATTTACCTATGTGATGTTAGGAACAATATCATACCAGCCAATCGCCTCTAGAGAGATAGCAACTACAGAACCTCAATTCAGTGAGCCCGAATCTTAAAACGAAACTATGTCCAATTCTTATGGAGATATAAGCAATCAGTTGCAAATACAAAACTGTGTGACAACCCGACGGATAAAACCAGAAGAGACCACACACGAACAATATTAAATTTTTCTAGCAATAAAATGTAGTTGCAATGTTATTTATGGACAGCTATTGCATTGCGGACTCGTATAATTTTGTATTCATATGTACGGCAAGACTGTTGCTTTTATTATATTTTTTCTCTCTACTAAAACACAAGTTAAAAAAAAATAAAGAAAAAAAAATTAAAATGAATAAATAATTTGTATAAAAAAATCAAATTTGAATGTTTCTGAACGAAATTTAAAAAAGGAACATGTCATACAATTCAAATACAATGCATTATATAACTTTATCCTTTGTGATGATTGCTTTTTCATTCAAATTGCAATAGTGTACGATGAAAATTAAACTGAATCTTTAATTTGTTTTCTATTTGAAATCGTCACGACGACACCAATAACCGAATTCAACATTTCGAAACGAAATATTCAGCAATTTGTCCTTTTGTTAAGTGTCATTACTCTAGAACGGTTTAAATGATGATCTATGTTTTGTGATATTAAGCATTGTTTATAAGTGTCATAACATTTGGTTGAGGCAAACTAAAGTTAGATTGATTGATTGATTGATTGATTGATTGATTGTTGGTTGCTTAACGTCCAGTGGCAAATATTTCATGCATATTCAGGACGAGAACAAATAAACAATAAATACAATAGGTAGGTTCTGTAATAGGGGCGCCCGGGATTAGGGTCGGAAAAATTTAGACTGCCACGGGAAATGAGGGTATATTGGATAGGGACAGAAATTTAGCCTTGCAACAGGTCACCTACGGACCCCTCAAAGAGTTGTTGCAAGGGTTCTTAACGTGCAAAGAGCGTGACACCCTCTTTACACGAGGCATCGGATTTAACGTCCCCATTCTGACCGGACGTGGCTGCAAATTTGTACATCCCGCACAGCCAAACGGACGCCCCACTTTAGCAAGGGTTTTACTGCCGGTCGGAGGAAGACCAATGGTGACCATACTTATATTCCCCAGTCACCCTTGGGGAAACTAAAGTTAGAGAATGGAAACCAACTTGGTACGTCCGTACGTACGTACGTACAGACAGACAATGGTAAAACTTAAGCCCCCTCCGCTAAGGCGGGGGCAGTAAAATATAAATAAGAAGATAAGGATGGTATGAGTGTCAATGGTACAACTATCTGTCAAAGTGACAATGTATTAAAAGTTAGAAACTATATATATATATATATATATATATATATATATATATATATATATATATATACGTTAAATTACGTCCAGTAATAACAAAGTAATTGACATCATCTAATTCTTTAATCGTATTAAAAAAATGTTCTGCCGCACATATGGCCTGTGAAAAAATGTCCACCTGGACAGAATTATAGTATTAAATAATCTTTATGTCCATGGACACTTTTCATGCCTGGGGACATATTTTCGTAGGAAATTATGTCCGCGTTAATTGAAATACATAAATATTGTCCATGGACAGTATTTCTAATGCAATAATGTCCGATGGACATTATTAAATCCTACACTCTTACTAAACTGGCACAAAAAAAATAATCTTGAAATTTAATTGTTGCCAACATTATCTTCCATTTGGATGTTGCTTATCACGAAAAGTCGTTTAAATATGTGTAGTTACATAATACTATATATATATATATTTAAATAACCCCAATATTATAACATTTGTGTACGATCAAATGTGTTGAATGTGATTTACTTGATAAAAAAGAACTGGAATAGTGTACTACTTAAAGAGAATTCGGGCATAGCATTACGTTGAATTATCTGCATTTCATTAAACTTACTTGTCAAAACAATACGAAATGTAATAACAATGTTGAATTAAATAAAATTGACTTAAAAAGTTAACAGAACACTACATTCAGAGAGTCAAGGAAGCTCAAACACTAGCATAGCGAATGTCGATATAAGGAGATTCGTTGATAAAACAAACCTAGTTCATTGATTGCTTTCATGTTAACGTTGATTCCGATAAATTCTTAGTTCTGCAGTTTAAATTGTTCGTGTACATCCTTGAATTCAATGATTCATCTAATACTGATGCTTTCATTACAGCTTACAAAGAGCTTATGATCATAAAATAATTTTGCTGTTGTCTGTAGAGTAGCAATTTCATCACTATTTAATGGTTTTGCTATTTTATGTATATCACATACATTCCTCTAGAGAACGACAATTCAACTTCAAAAACAACATACCCTGGTCAAGCAGATGACCAAAAAAATATTTTGAACTGAGATTATACCCGTAACTTAAAGTGATATATTTTGGAAAAAAAATATTTCATTGATAGCGTTGTTACTTTTTACTGCTACATGTACATATTTTCAGTGTAAAAGGATTCAAATGTTTAAAATAATTATTGCTTCTCCTTCTTGTATTTCTATTATTCTTTGTTATGTTCTGATATATCAATGCGTTAAAAAATTATCTTGTTCCTGTCATGCCTTACAGAGATTAGATAAGGAACATAACTATTTCATCGATTGCTTTCATGTTCACGACGATTCCGACTACTTCTTATTTTGCATTTGGACATTTGACCGTTCCTGCAGTTTAATTTGATCGTGTTCGTGTTGAATCCAATAGTTTATTCATTAATTTCCGCTGTTTTCAGTACAGCTCGCTAACAAAGAGCTCATGATCATACAATATTTTAGATGTGATCTGTACAGTAGCATTTCCATATAAACTATTTAATATTTTTGTAATATTATGTATATTACACACATTACACTAAACTGTATTTGAAACATTGCGTTTTCTTTTAGTGCAGTAAAATTAAAGCTAATGTTACTATCAGCAAGTCGATTCCTTTGTTACTTAATTACTACACCGCTACAACAATAATCCCCAAAATAAATCCCAACCTTCCTATTGTAGAATGGAATTTTGTGCTTAAATTTAATACAGATCTAGACAGTTATACTCAGGTTATTGTATGTAAACAAAACAAATAGTCCCTTGTTGGTCACTAATTCATACAACTGTACTAAGCTATTACAGAGAAATCTATACTTTTACACCAATTATTGTCCTGAAACATATTATTTTTGGCCCCTAATTCCTATACAACTACAATAATAACTCCCAAAATAATCCCAACTATCATATTGTGGTATAAAGGAACATTATGCTAAAATACAATAGAGATCCATACACTAATACTTAAGTTATGGTCTGTGAACCTGACAAAAGTGTTATGATAACTCCTTTTTGACCCCTTATTCCTTAACAGCTTTGACAATAACTCTGAAAATAATCCCAACCTTCCTTTTGAGATGTGGAAACTTGCACTAAAATATTGACCCAAGAAATATCTCTTATACTCATGCAAGTTATTGTCTTAACAAACAAGACCAACAATTGTTCTTGGCCTCTTATAACAAAACCACTAAGACAATAAGCCCCAAAATCAACCCCAGTCCTCCTTTTGTGGAATGGAACGTTTTACTAAAATTTCTTACACGTCCGTACACTTATACTAAGGTTATTGTCTACGAACCAATTTATTTTCCATGAATCAGCAAAACCGACCTTTTGGCCACTAATTGCAAACCCTTAAGGACAGTAACATCCAAAAACAATCCCAACCATCCTTTAGAGGTATGGAATAAATTTAGGGTCGTATAAAAAAATGACCTTTATCACAAAATTTTGTTATATAATAATGTCGATTATTTAATTTGAAAAAAATACTAATATTTATTATGAGAGCAGAAGAGATATATTCAACATAGATCTGACAACAAAGAAATACTTGACTTCTATTTTATTGAGTTGTGCGATTCTTTGCACTAAACCGAATTGTAAATATAGCCTTGAAAGGAATGTATAGTGGGGTAAAACCATTCAGCATTGTAAGTATCTTGTAGGAAGTGTCATAAACGCATTGTATTATTCAAACCATGGAAGATAACACATAATGATTTGAGAATGGCTGTTAGGATTTGACTGCCGAAAATTTTGATGCGAAATGGGCTGTATTTATTATTTCACAACTATATATTTCTAAACAGAATCACCTACTTTAGTAATTTGAAATTTAAGTAATATATATATAGAAATCCCTTTATACTCAGCCATATATTTATGTGATGTTGTTTTCTTTGATCTTCATATTTAGAATTTTATAAATTTGTCATCTAATGACAACATTTTACACGGTTTGTTATTAAGCTATCAATTTCAATGTAACCATGGCAAGTAACGCTTGGGAATTTTCATGTGATTAAAAATGCATTCACTATACCATATCATATAGATAAAGTCAACAATTTGAGGAAACCTGATTTGAGTTCTTATTTTCCAGAAGATAAATTAAGTCAATATGCTTTGCTGTTAAGCAAAATATTTATGTTCATGCTTTATTGAAAATAAATAATATAATGTAAAAAGTGATTAAAAATAGGAGCCAAAAATACACGCGTAATTGAATTAATAGAATCTTTCTTTTTGTATTAACAATAGAATTTCCTAGAAAGAAACCTTCAAAGTATTGTATTTATTGTGAACTTGTTCTCGTCCTGAATATGCATGAAATATTTGCCACTGGACGTTAAGCAACCAACAATCAATCAATCAATCAATCCTGGAAAGAAACCTTCAAAGTATTGTCTAAAGACAAAATTATCTTGCCGAATACATTGCAGAAACGGGATACAACGTTCCTTTACACTTTGTTGTCGTCAAAACCATATGTGCTTGGGTGACATGACAATTTTATATTATATAGAGAGATTTCATCATTCGAACCGCTAAAGATTTGATCCCATCATTAGATTTGAATTATTGTACTGAATAAAGGTTATCGTTGTTATCGTTAGAGACACTTTGCATTTCTCTAGATCTGTCAGTTCTAATTCTACAACCCCCAAGGGTGACTGGGGAATAGAAGTATGGTCACCATTGTCTTCCTCCGACCGGCAGTAAAACCCGTGCTAAAGTGGGGCGTCCGTTTGGCTGTGCGGGATGTACAAATTTGCAGCCACGTCCGGTCAGAATGGGGACGTTAAATCCGATGCCTCGTGTAAAGAGAGTGCCACGCTCTTTGCACGTTAAGAACCCTTGCAACAACTCTTTGAGGGGTCCGTAGGTGACCTGTTGCAAGGCTAAATTTCTGTCCTTATCCAATATACCCTCATTTCCCGTGGCAGTCTAAATTTCTCCGACCTTAATCCCTTAACCTATTACAGAACCTACCTATTGTATTTATTGTGAACTTGTTCTCGTCCTGAATATGCATGAAATATTTGCCACTGGACGTTAAGCAACCAACAATCAATCAATCTAATTCTACATTTGCACTTCTTTCTTCTTTTTTTTTTTTTGCCTCTCAAGGAAATATATATTTATAACCATGAAATATCACTTATCTTGGGAATTTAAAGATTATTGATCAAACTATGTTATGTATTGCTTTAATTTAAAAAGCCATAAATACTTGAAAAAGTTAAAAGATCAAAATAGTTAGAAAGCGAAACAAGTTAAAAGTTGAAGAGCATTGCCGACCCAAAATTCCAAAAAGGTGTGCCAAATACGACTAAGGTAATCTATGCCTGGGATAAGAAAATCCTTAGTATTTCGAATAATTCATACTATTGCAAAGAGTTAATAAAATGACCATATAATAAGTTATGGTAATTAAGGTCTTCTCCCGATCGACATTAAAACCTTTGCTACAGCTATTGCTCATTGATGAGTAAAAGGCTGGTTTTTCTACGGGAAAAATAGCATGAACATCCAAGGATTATAATCTGCTAACCGGAATTAATTTGTCTCTTAACACTAAAATCTTTATTATAATTTATATTTATTATTAAAGATCATCAATAAAAGATAACTGTGAAAGTGACAGCTGATCGATCTTCTATGATTGGCATGTCTTTTACAAATAAATGTTAACGTAATGTTTTAGTCTTGATATAAGATAAAGACGTAAAAAAAAATGACGTTAAATGTATTTGTTAACCTTTTTATCATCGAAACTGTGTAATATTCTACAGTTAATTAACGGTAAAATATTACATGCTGAAATGTATATGGTGGAAAGTATACATTATGAGGATGTTCAATGTTCTATATTGAAATTTATATTTTATCTAATTAATTTTACTCGGAGTCGTGCGCTTTACAGGAGAAGAAGTGTAAAGTGCATAACAAATTGTGCAAAATCATGTTAAAACTCTTGCAGACACTGTTACCTTTAGTGTAATAAGGTAATTGCCTGCTGTCTTTAGTTGGTCTATAGATAACCCCATCTTTTTCGGTGAGAGTTTTTATATTATTAACAAGCCGACGAATTCCTTCAGTTCTCGTGAAAGTTGTCTAAAGGTGACTATTTATTCTTATTTCCAGATCCCATGTTTACAAATTACCAACTGATTATAAACATTGTAGAAAATTTCAATAATGTCATTCTTCAATATCATGACAAGAGAATTAACATCTCCAAATAAATGTATAATCTTCGGAAGAATCTAGCCGTGTTGGATTGGAATGATCATGTAAATAGGCAAACCACAGAATTAAATTTTTAAGATGCAAAAAAAAAAAACGTAGACAAGTACAAGTAAAAGTTTTGAAAAGGAAATCTTACAACAAGTTTGGTCTGACATTTGGGATCAGTTAGTTCAAATCTACAAGGATTTATGATATTTTTTTACAACTTAAAACTTGTAACCCCGACACCACCTTATCATTCAAATAACAACAAGTTAGAAACGTAATATTTAAGTATAAAGACACATTTAGTAAAGGCTAACCATTGGATTTTGCAACAAAATAGAACACCATATACCAACTTCGTGTAGCATGCCAGTTAGAATTCCACAAAGACACTTTCCGCCAAACCAGTGACCGGAAGTGCGACAATACCTTCAAAATGCACTCAAAATTGGCGTTATACAAGAGTGTAGATTTTAGAGGTCAAAATGCTAAGACCAGAAAAGATACTTACCCAATACCACGGATTGATGAAGCGCTCGACGCATTAAATGGCGCCAAATACTTCTGCAGTCTTGATTTAGCACCATTGTTTTCCACCAACTTCCGGTTGCTTCAGAGGACATTAAAAAGACAGCGTTTAGAGTAAGAACAGGGGTCTTTACAAATATCTTCGTATGCCACTCGGACAAAGTGGTAGTCCCTAAACCTTTGTGCGGTTAACGGATTATTTGAAAATCCGACCAGAGAAATGTCAATTATTTAAGGAACAGTTAAGGTACCTTGGACATCTCATCTCCGAAAGTGGTATGGCTCCAGATGACGAAAAGATCAAAGCTAATAATGATTGGCAAAAGCAAAGACCGACACCTAGTTAAGAGGGTTTTTCAGATTAGCAGGTTAATAAAGAAGATTTGTTCCGCAGTTTGCGCAAATTAGTCGGGCCAGTGTGATAATAGTCCGTTGATGTGAGGGTCAGATTTCTGTAGTTTTGACATCTCTTCCATTTGAATAGTTAGTGTTGTAGATGCTATTATCGGTAAACATGATAAAGGTGATGTTCCTATTCGCTATCAAACTGCGGTAATCTTGTTTTGAAAGCACATGACAATTTGGATGACAAGAGACTACACGGACTTTTTAAAATCATGGTTTCCTCTAATCTTGCTAGCAGGGGTATGCCTTGGCTTTCTACTGAGTGCATCTGCATTGGTTTCGGACTTCCAAGAACGGTTCTTAACATTGAAATTGTACTGCACCAGTTCTGCGACTTATCTTGTTTTTAAAGCGCCTTATTTCGGTGATAGATTGATGTACATGTAACTAAGGCGGAAGTTGTCAGTAAATACCGTAAAATTCGCTCCAATTAAAAGGTATCGTAATTTCTCTGTCACAGCCCATTTCAATGATAATAGTTAAAGTTTTATGCTACTTTAATTATCCATTTTCTTCTCATTTTCTCGTAATGCTCTACTTAAATAACATAAGAATAATCGTCTATTGTCTTGCTCCTGTGATGAAACTGCCCTTAGCCCTGTGAAGCTAGCGTCTTTTTCTAGTATAAACGGGCTGTTAAAATCCGCATCTTCTAGTATGGGTGCAGTTGTAAGTTTCCTTTTTAACTTGTTTCATCCAATGCGCGTATTCTAAGAGGCTGGTTCTTTTTCCTGCATTTGCCATTTTTAACATCTCTGCTTTGGAATCATTGATTACATATTTAGTTGGTTCATAATTCAAATCCGTTTTACACCTTGATAATTCACTGCAGTGTTCATGGTTATTTTAATAATGTTCAACTATATTCAATAGACTTGGGTTGAGTTAAACTAGGTCCATATTGCAATAAAGATGAGTTTTTATGCTTGCGGCTTTGTCCGATAAATCAGGGTGCCATGATTGGTCTTCCTTGTATCTTGGTCCAGAACAAATGGTCTTGCTTTCTTTAGCTTCGTTTTTAGTGATTTGCCGGATATCATTTGTTGATTTCGTAACAATTTAATTAATACGGATAAATTTGTTGACATTGTTGTAAAAAATCCTATCGTCCAAGATTACACATATTTATAATAGTCAGCATGTTTTAATTTGCATTAAATACTGATTAAGTATTAACTAAATAAACAATCATATATTAAAAACCTATTATTCGAGATAGAATCAATCTAGATACTTAGTCGATTGACGTAACATATTGCATTTCTAGCATTTATGTATATTAAAAATGTATAATAAGAAAATCTTTGCTATATATATCACATAAAACATTAGTGAAAACCGTGAAATTAACTGTAACTAGTGAAAAAGCCCCAAATATTATAAATTGAGATAACTTGTTTCGTCTTTCAACTTTTCCGTGGAAAGACCTATTGATTTTGTTTTGATTATTATTTTTGTTTGCTTCTAACTTATTGTAAGAGTTATCTTTCTAAACACTGCTTTTTTGTTAGTGTATCTCCTCCGTTACCATAAAAGATAACGACAAAATTCTTTTTCATATTTGTTCGTTTCTTCCCCAGGAATATTTGACTGAATTGGATCGAAGCAATCCGGGGAAATCTTATAGGAGTTATCTACCTTTACCGAATACATTTGTCGTTATGTTTTTGTAATTCAAAAACCGTAACCCGTATAAACCTATGTTCTTTTTATTAAGTTGCTTAGGTCCTAACTAAGAATGTGAGATCAATTTCAAAAGTCATGGTCATGTTCTAAATTTTGACATTCACTTCATATCGCTTTTACTCAGAAAGACTTATAGATTTCGAGAAAAAAAAGCTGTGCTGTTTTGTTTACTTCAAAATGAATATTGTTGAAACAATAATTTACAGTAGATTTATATAGATTCAATTTTAGCAAGAAACAGTTAATACACAGTAAGTCGATTGTGCGCTTTTAGATTTTGCTATACCATATAACAAAGAAGGACGTTTACAGCCAAGACATCGAAAACGTTTAATAATTGGTCACCTGGAGCAACAGATCCAGATACAGTTCCTTACACACCCAGAAGGCCTGGTATTTTGAACTGATTATTATTACTGGACGGATTTATTTATTCTTTGCCATAACTTAATAATATAATCACGTTCTCTTCTATCAAGGACCCCCAAGGGTGACTGGGGAATAGAAGTATGGTCACCATTGGTCTTCCTCCGACCGGCAGTAAAACCCGTGCTAAAGTGGGGCGTCCGTTTGGCTGTGCGGGATGTACAAATTTGCAGCCACGTCCGGTCAGAATGGGGACGTTAAATCCGATGCCTCGTGTAAAGAGAGTGCCACGCTCTTTGCACGTTAAGAACCCTTGCAACAACTCTTTGAGGGGTCCGTAGGTGACCTGTTGCAAGGCTAAATTTTTGTCCCTATCCAATATACCCTCATTTCCCGTGGCAGTCTAAATTTCTCCGACCTTAATCCCTTAATCTATTACAGAACCTACCTATTGTATTTATTGTGAACTTGTTCTCGTCCTGAATATGCATGAAATATTTGCCACTGGACGTTAAGCAACCAACAATCAATCAATCAATCTTCTATCAAGGCTTAGATTGTTCAAAGTAAGTTTTCAGTTTTGTTTGTTGATTCATCATAGCTTTTCTCGCTATTGTTTTGCTTCCATTTTTGATTGATGTCCCTTACAACCTTAATTACATATTGTAGAAAAAGAGTGGTTATTCATGGTAGATTTAAGGATGTTTGCTGCTCTTGTTTTTTTAATTTTTTACCAGATATTCGAAATCCTCTGGTTTTATACATGTAGTGCCATTAAAAAAAATGCCCGCAAACTACTACTTTTCTTTTCATAATTTTATTATGTCTAGTTAAAAAAGCAAGTTTGGAATATCTTATAAAATCCTTGTCATTTTTCATAGTTTTTTACAGAAAAAGGTGCTAATGCTAAATGTATAAAAAATCTAGAGAGAATCACTTCCCGCCAAATTTTCAATGACTTATATCTTGAAAACAAGCACACGGACCCTTCATTTTTTTCTGCTTTTTTCAGTTCTTTTATTCATATTTTATAACAGTCTTTTCAAAAGCTTGTTATTTTGAAAAGGAGTAGCGAAGATCCTTAACTCTATTTGTAAAGGTTATACCAAGACTTTTGACTTGTAATTGTCCTCTGGAAACACGGTAGGATAAATGTGTTCTGCCTGCTGGTTCACAGGCTATTTTCGTCTGAACCACTTCCTACCAAGATCCCTAATTACGTATGTTACAATTGACAAAGTAGATATTGAATACACTAACCTGTGACAATTTTTACAGAAAGAAAATAACAACTATAGTAAAAATACAGCAAAAAGAAACATTAAAAATCAATATTTCTTGCCTACATATTTTTCGTGTAGCAATATTTTGTACACACCCTCATATTTATCTTTCATCTTATAAAGAAACAAAATATAACATTATTACTAAATGGACCATTGAAGTAGCCTTATTATATACATGAATCACTTGACTGTCATTGAGTTTAGCTACATGCTTTCACAAGTTATAAATTTTGATTTCTCTATTCGTATTTCATTCTATATTACCTTTAATCAAATACTTGCATTGCATTTTCCTTACAAAAAAATTTTAAAATGAATTTTTTTTTAAACAATTTTAACTAATTCAAAATATATGATCAGAATATAGGGAAAAACGTCAACATGAAAATCAAGATGAAAAACACATAAATAAAAATAACATTATGACATATTTTCAATTAAACATGTAAACATTTTGGATTTAAAAAAAGAAATTTTTATAAGAAAGATGTTAAAATGATTCTTTTTTACGAAGGTATGAAGTCACTACACCTGAGAAACATTCTGGATTGAAAATTGTGCTATAATTCAAAATAAAGAAGACGTATTGTCCTACAGTTGACGTTTTTTCAAACTTACAGAGTTAAACGTATAGCAATGCATTAAAGTCAAACATAAACTAGAGGTGGGAATGAAGTTTGTACTGATAAACAAGTATCAACACAACAAGGCTAGCAGGCTCAACGTCCGTTTATCAATGAATAGAATAGAGGACAATCAATTTAATTTTTTTGAAGTTTAAAATGATCAGAGGTTTTTCTTTTGTTTTTGTCTCACATAAAACAAATGTCACGAAAAGTGAGACATGGTATGCAAAATGATGGCGGCCATGTCGTCGCAAGCTCTTTATATAGAGTTTGGTGTTCGAGCAGACAAGAGATCTAAATTATAATTATTTGATTCAAGACAGCTTATATGAAGTTTTTGGATGTTGTTCTATGCCTCGTTTAAATATGTCTGAAGACTCAATTGAAGGTTAACATGTCAGACGCACAAGTTTCACTAAACCTAAACGTTATTTCTTCGCTAGAAAAGATACGTTTCGTGATATTGTCTTTTTCTAAGATAATTCGGTACTACGTCAATTAAATTGTTCTCGTCTGGAACATGCATGACATATTTGTCACTTGACGTTAAGCAGAAAATAATCTATTATTCAAAGCGAATCTATTCTTTAAAAAAAAATGTGTATTAGGAAAAATCCAGTTTAAACTATCTGTTTAACTAATAGTTAGCTGGGGTTTAGAAATATGGCCATCAATTGGTCTTTTTCCGACCGGCAGTACAACCCAAGTCCAAGTGGGGCATCCGTTTGGCTGTGCGGGATGTAGCAATTTACAGCAACATCCGGTCAGAAGAGGGACGTTGAATCCAATAACAAGATCTCTGCGCGTTAAGAACTATTGAAGCTTGCTACAACTCTTTGAGTGGTCCGTATTGGTTGCAGCAAGGCAAAATTTCTGACCCTACCCAATACATGCAACACATCCACTTTTTCTAGTGGCAGTATAAATTTCCCTTCCTTCTTCTTTGTCGACCCCTTAGACGTAAAGCAAACAATTAATCAATCTAACTCTCTTAAAAGGACAACAGAAAACGATTCACCAAAAACCGGATCGAAGGGCGGGAAATTTTGACTGTCATCTGAAAAAAGATTATATTGATAGGGATAGAAATTGAGCCCTTCGATTGTGATACTGATGAATTGTTTGCAGTTTTATGGTTGTTATCGTGAATACATTTATAGTATAAAACTACAAAAATCAGAGTTAATGAATTGAACTGAGACATACAAAACATTGCTTTTGCTCATAATGAATTTAATGACTTTCTAGGAGAGAGTTATTTGGTGTCGGGCGGAGGGATATTTAACAATAAATGAATGATAATTATCAAAATAGCAGCTGTTTATACAATGTTTGTCTTATTAAAGTGACTTTTATTGTAAGCAGACGTGGACGGCATTTAAAGGGGATCTGCTACTTGTTCTGCAAAGCTACACAAATAATATTATACATAAATTCAATGAATATCACAGTTTAATCCATTTGTTTAATTTCAAAAGATAAAATAACTGCTCAATTAAACAGCATCGACACATTTGTAGGAGCATCCCTGCTTACAACACTTTGTCTTAAGAGGGCACGTGAGAAACCATTATCTGTTTGCTATCTCTGAAAAAAGAAAATGATAACTAATAATTTACTTGTTAATTAACAATTATTGTAAATTCTGAAATTATAACGTACATTTATTTTTTGCAATTTTTGAAAAATTAACAAAATTGAGAGTTTAATTATTGCAATTTTGGGAAAAGCTACATACAAATAAATGTACAATGTATTTGATTTCAGAATGTAGGATGAAATTTGTGTACAACAGATGCGCGCCTCGTTTACAAAAGACTCACCAGTGACGTTCAAATCGAACTTCATTTCGTAGATTGTTTAATGAAGGATGATTTAGATTAATGATAACATAAATTTTCCAAAATGAGCTCTAATGTTTGTGCTATTTTCACATTTCTAAATCGGTGTGAGAAAAATGTTTCTCCTCACTAGTGAAACATCTGTTCTCGGCAAATGATCGATCAAAATTTAATTATGACGTCGAATTTTCTTGCTTTCTTCTAAATTTTCCTACTGTTCTGTTGTGAAAAAAGGCGACCATGACTGATGACGTCACATAAAAAGTACACAACTTTGTTCAAATCTTTGAAAATGAAGGATAAAAATCATAAGATAAACAGCATCCACCACTATAACTGGTGTATTACGATATTTCTCAACTCTCAACAGTTACATTTTGGTTATTTAAAAAGTTCGGCAAGCCTTGCACTTTAAATAATAAAATTGCACTGTCGTGGGTGTAGAAATATCGTAACATACTTGTTACATTGGTAAAATCTATATATAATAAATTAAATATGATCGGTAATTAGTTGAAGTGGATAAAAAACGTCACCTTTACAACAAACTCCAAAGTCTTCGTTAGGGGAAAATATCTTACAGTAGTAACTCTTAGCACAAACTAATTGGTTACTACTATTGCAGTACACATTCGGTTGAGGTTCTCCGAATTCACAAGCTGTAAAATGAAACAAAGTACAATGTATACGTTGCATATATGAAACTCTATAAGACGATTCCGTACATATATTGTTTTAAATAGAAAAGGATATAGTGGACACATTACCATACAACACAAGACAGTTGAATTTTTTTGCTTTGCTAAAGTCTAATGTAAAAATATCTTAAACTCACACATGACAATAACAAATGAACAATTAATCAGCATGTATTCTAAAGAGATAGATTTAGGTTATAACAATTTGCCTGTTCTTGAATATTCAAGGTTCCGGGCTAATGCCAGAATGTTGCCTTGTAAAATTACCGCTCTCAGCCCATCTCTATGGAGAATCCAAAATAGACCTGGTTACAAACCTGACTGCAGATAATTCTTAAATATTACCTTTCCGAATGAGCATGGATGTGCAACGTGTAAATACAATAAATGTTATTATAGTATTCAATTTTAAAATAACATCTCCAACTTTTTGTAATTTTCTTTGGTTGGAATTTAAAATATTTTTTAAAATATATATTTCAAGTACAAGCAAAAAGTAAAATAACAAAATTAACGAGCTCCAAGGAAAATTCAAATCGAAAAACTCCCTTATCACATGGCATAATCAAAAACCTAACACACCAAACGTATGAAAAACAACTAGAAGTCTCAAAGTCAGTGTCATCTTTCATTTTCAAAATTTTGGTCAAAGAGAGGATGGGAAACACACGTTTGATGAGGAGATCCGAACAATATTACATTCCCCGAGCGGTGTTTCTTATAGCCTACTTTAAAGCTGCTATTTTTGGAGCAAATATTTCATCTTTTGTAGTATAGATAACAAAGTATGTGCATATTGTTGCAATTATTGAAAATGTTAATGTGTGTTTCAAATGTCCTATTTGTAATATTTGCGAAAATTACGGGAAACTCGTACGATGACGTCAGATTTGGTATTTTATAGAAAGACAACTCTTTTTATAAAAACAAATGAGAAAAAAAAAATGAAAATTACTTATAACTTTATTAAAAGGTTGATGACATGTAGTGTTTTTGGGCTTTATTTAAAAGAGTACACAAAAAACTGTTTTTCTAAAAATTGTAAAGAAGAAATTACTTGTAGACATTTTCTTAATACTGGAAACTTGTTACATTCTAATGTATTGTTTTTTGGCGGGAATGAAATAAATCCTACTGTAAAGATCAAAACACCAAAAATGTTTAACCCAGAAATCTTAAATTGTTGATATAAATCTATTGTTAATGAGAAAAAAAAATTATGCACCTATGTTCGGTAATATTTGATTATTTAAAATTTTGAATAACAACCACATAAATGTTCATATTGCGGAAAAACGCTACCTGAGGTTTCTATATTGACGAAACAAGGTCGATTGCCTCAAATTTGTTTCATCATAATTTATTCCAAAACTCAAGAAATACATGTAACTGCACTCAATATTTTATAAAACATGACTGGTAGAAATTAATATGAATAAGAAGATGTGATATTAGTGCAAATGAGACAACTCTCCATCCAAGTCACAATGTATAAAAAGTTAACAATTCAAGGTCAAAGTACGACCGTTTGGTTAGTGGTGACTAAAAGGATCCACATTTTTTTTTAACACAATTCTACAATATAACGACAATTTATCGATCGCTACTTAAATGACTAGTGGCATCTAATTTGATACGTGATATTATAGTATATTGCTCAAGATATGACAGTAGGGACCATAAAAACAGTCACATATACTGAGATACTAAAACACAAAGTAAGTCTTTCAAACGGCTGATATTTTTCTGATAACTGTGAAGTTGCACAAAAACGCATTGATTTGACCTACTTAACTGTATATTTGCCATTATGCTACTTACTTATGCAGGTATTACAGCAAGGAGGTAGTCCACAGCACGTTAGACATAAATCAGGTTCTGCAACATGAAATCAATCAGAAAATAATGTTGGTCTCTGTGCTAGGCGATGCAATTAAATTCGTAAATGGGTTCATAGTAATTTCAATATCCTAGGTAACAATGAACATCCATAACTACCTACATGTAAATGTTTGTGTGTGTGTTTTTTTTTTTTTTTTTATTTGTTTAATTGATTTTTCACTATTGAACAGAGGTATACTACTGATTCCTTTATTAATCTTGTTTCTCAGTAGTTTTTCTTTAGCAATGTAAATCGTGTTAATGGTCGTTTTTATATTACTTATACATTGGTTTATCGATATTTTGTTGCATAGTCGTAAATTAGATAAAATGAACGTCTAATTCGTGGACAAAGAAAGGAAAGATAAACCATTTAATTAAAAGTAAATCTGTAACAAAAAATGTCCGACAGAAAAAGTATAGGGCAATCGGTCGAAACCACATTCTGTAGCACACGAATCGACGGTATCAGTGAGTAGAACCGGACAAGTACAAAGCTTTGGGCTGATTAGGAAAGAGATTGATAGAATAACTTATCGAACAATTCAAACAAAGAAAATATCCAACGAGTGACAGAACAGCAGGTTAATTCACGAATGCGTGTAGTATGAGTTAATATGAGTTAATTATCAGTGATGTTCGGTCACGAGTTGAATAATTATCGATATTTAAATCCTTTAATTAGTTGTTTGTTTTTATTACATTACCAATGGGCTTTTGTTACAAATTATAGTAGAAAATGACAGGAACTAAATCACATATTGTTGTATGACGTCAGAGGAGTGAAAAATCCGAGTTTATTTAACATGTGAATTATTGGTTTTTATTTCACTGGGTATTCACAGTAATTCATTGCAACCAATGTAATAAATGTATTTAGTAAATTGAAAAGATTCATCAAGGTCACTATTGATGTCAGGTTGATAAGTTACAAACAAGTTTGATAAGTGTCAATCAACTTCTACTTTATACTCAATTACATGATCACAATACAGCTTTAAATACTTCTGTAAGATTGAGCATTTTGTTTACACTTTACCTTTCATTATATTATATAAATTAAATTGGTAATAAACAATGGTGATAATAATAGTATTATGAGATGTAAATGTTTTTAAAAAGCCCTTTTCTCTATATTGTGTATTTCTATATTGTTTTCCTTCCAGAGGACCTGAGGACCTGAGGTAGTTTGGTTTAATCTTGTTTCTCAGTTTTTGTTTTTTTTTGGACATCTTCGACGACCCATTTTTTCATTGTTGCTATTTTAATCGTGTTTCTATTACTTCTAGTTTGTGATTAGCGTTTGGATTAGTTTCCACCAATGTATAATTTTCATACCCATATCGATATTTTTTCTATAGTCGTAAATGATATAAAAAAAAGTCCTATTCGTGGGTAAAGAAAGGAAAGATAAAACCATTGAAAAAAGGTAAATCTATAACGATAAAATATCCGCAAAATACTTGCAAAAAACATTTAAGGTATAAAAAGTAAAATGAACTCCATCTTGATGCTCACAGTTTCTCCCGTCATGATGCGCACAAGTTCTCCCGTCATGTTGCTTGTGTTTATTAGATTTATGTGTATAGTATCTCATCCCTGATTGATTAAGTGTAGTAATGAATTCTCAATTAATTTGGATTTAATGCCAAAAAAATTAAAAATGCGATAAAGACGACCGAGATTTGTTATCATATTGACATCAACTACGTAAACACGATCATTTCAGTTATCTTGTTCCATAAGGCATATCAAGGACTGGACGTATTGAATTATATTTGTAGCATTCATTAATCCGTTTGTGTCATAATTTGTATCAATGAACTCACGTAATACATAATACTAGTCATACAACCAAATTATAACAACATAATTCCTAATAGGATTAGGAATCAAGCTGTTAAATTAAACTAGTCAGTTTCAAGTACAAATCAGACTTTCATATGCTAGATAAATAAATAAATAATAGTCAATACGTCATGTGCATTTGAAAACTAAACAATTTTAATATTGTAAAGACAAATAATAAACCTCTTTGTTGTGTGTGGTTAATTTAGTTTTTTATTACATTGTTGTTTGTCCAAAAAAAGTATTTTATGATGAATTATTTAATTAATCGTATCAACGTTAGAAAATTTGCATCCAATGAAAAATATAATTTCAATCGGTTGATTTTAAGAATAATAATGAAATTATTTTCTTCTAAATTGTCGGTCCATAGGTAGCATTTTAGGTTATGTGTTTTATGTGATTTAGCGGTTAAACCATTCGGCACGACAGGGTCTACTCGATCGCTCACGTGAATTTTTTAAATACTGTTTGTTATTTTAGATTAAGAGATTGGTTCGCTTTACATAAATGTTTGTGTTCATTGAACTATTTATATATTTATATGAGGACATTACAGAAATGTTTAGTATTCTGTATATGAAACATATTATTAAATGGTAATTAAACCAGCCATCGGCTCTGTCGTGTGGTATTGCTCTTTACTATTTCTTGTTATTATGAGAATAATGTGAGGTTCTGATATATGGGTATTAACGGAAGAAGAACGCATTAGATGTTGGACATTTGATTCATATACTCTTATATGATACATGTGAATGTTGTTTTAATTCGTTTACTTACCATCGATCATGCCTTGAGAAGTCGCATCCTGATAAATAAAAACTAATAATCTAGTTGTATACATAAAATTAGAACATGTGGTTTGATTGCAAATGGAAAAAAAACTATCCAACATAGTCAAAATCAAGCATATTTTAGCAATTATGCATCACCGTATGGCCAAAGTGCAAAACCGATAATGGGTAGTCAGCGCTGTTAGATTTCATAATGACAAAATGTTAATCAATTCCACGGCCTGATTTATGTATAAAAAAACAAACAACAAAGAAACCTCAAATACAACAGACGGGAACTAATGACAAATACCGAATTACAGATTTGTTTACCCGTGCCAATCATCAAAAGTAAATTCAAAAATACCGAACTCAGAGGAAAATTATTAAAAACGGAAAGTCCCTAATCAAATGGCAAAATCAATAGCTCAAACACATCAAACGAATGGATAATAATTGTCCTATTCCTGACTTGGTACAAGCAAATTCGAGGGTTTTGTATGTCTTTGAAAAAATGTTTGATATAAATGTTTAACTAACCAACATTTCATGGAATTAGATGTATCTTATTAAAGGTTCCATTTCAGATTAAATTTTAAAGTAACAGAATTGTATACACTTTTCAGGTTCCAAATAATGTTTTAGTTTGTCATGTAGCAATATTTGAAATTGTCTTCAATTGGTAATTGCTGTTGTCTAATCGTTCCGTGCAATACATTTCATGAATATTCAGGAGGAAACTTTTGTTAGAAGAATTTATTTGGATGCTGACGTTTACATAATCAGGAATAAATGAATACTCTAGTTATCCCACATACAAAAACATATCATTTGACAAGATTGAGTTTTGGCGAATCATAAGTCCTTCATGTCGTCAATGAACATTACATTGAACAGCAAATCGGAGGAATTAACTAGATATCTACGCTCCACAAAATTTGTGTGGTGCTTTTAAACATATGTGGATTCTAAAAAAAACCCAAATGATTTCTGGATAATTTTGAATATCGATCTTTTTTCGAAATTAGTTCTATTATTACTTTTGCTTATGTGCTTTGTATATATACCTTGTTTGGTTTCTTTTTTGACATATCTAGATATAAGAAGATGTGGTATGAACAAGATGTGGTATGAATGCCAATGAGAAAACTCTCCATCCAAGTCAAAATTTATAAAAGTAAACCATTATAGGTCAAAGTACGGTCTTTAACTTCGAGCCTTGGCTCACACCGAACGGCAAGCTATAAAGGGCCCCAAAAATCACTAGTGTAAAACCATTCAAACGGGAAAACCAACGGTCTAATCTATATAAAAAACGAGAAACACTTATGAACCACATCAACAAACGACGTCTACTGAACATCAAATTCCTGACTTAGGACAAGTGCAAACAATTGCAGCAGGTTTAAATGTTTTAATGGTACCAAACCTTCACCATTATCTGAAACAATATTGTAACATCACAACATAGAAAGACACAATATATAATATCAATTGAAATGTGTTAACTCAATTAAAAGACAT
Organism: Mytilus californianus; assembly: GCF_021869535.1. Lineage (NCBI taxonomy): Eukaryota > Metazoa > Mollusca > Bivalvia > Mytilida > Mytilidae > Mytilus > Mytilus californianus. The sequence continues at coordinate 4,903,769 of NW_026262604.1, forward strand.
AACACCAGTGAACATACACTGAACAAATAAATTTGATATATTTGTTTGTTTTTATAGCGAATAAGATTATAATACAATAACGACTGTGGGGGCCTCGGTGGCCGAGTGGTCTAAGTAGTTAATACTGTAATCACTAGCCAGTCAACACTGAGGTTGTGAGTTCGAACCCCGCTCGTGGGGGTGCACTCGACTCCAATCTTAATTGACTAGGATTGTCAGTTTTCCTATCGAAGGGCGGTGGTTTTCTCCGGGCACTCCGGCTTCCTCCACCAATAAAAACTGACCGCCACGAAATAGTCCAAACGTAGTGCTTAAAAGTGGCGTTAAAACACCAAAAATCAAAATCAAATCAATCAATAATGACTGCTGTATCCCTTTTTTGATATTGTACTTTTTTAACCTACATTTAGCGACCTACATTTATTTTGTATTTAATAGCGATGTCAACTCCGTGAAGTTTTACTAATCGAGTACTCGTTGCATTTATTGAGCGATATTCAAGTACTCGCACAGTAATATACCTATAATACGGAAACACAAAAATACGTATTTGTTGTTCAACAAACGAAAAACCATCTACATGAGTATCTTGGAAAAAAAAATACACACCATAATTAATACCTCATCATATTCAAGAACCAATTAAGTAAAAAAATAGAAATAATATAATCCATATAATTTAAATACACCTAATATAAAATTATAACAAGGAAAACCAATTTCAAACAATAGTATTAGAAAATTGTTAAGAAAACACATTGAATGTTTACAAAGGAGTAAGGATTAGAAGTTTAATTGTTCACTGGGGGTCAACAGATGATGCAACGAATTTGATTTATTTGGAAACAATTTCTTGTCCAATATTATTTGGGTCAGTAGCTTTTGGAACTTTTTAAATTTCAGTCTTCCGGAGGAAAATATTTGCTCTGAGGGTACCGATGTGCCAAAATATCTAAGACGTGTATAGTTTAAATTGTTAGCGTAGGTACAGCCCACCTATTTTCGGAGGCATTTTGAATGAAACAAAAAGAATAAGACTTACAAATGTACTAGTATGAGTAATCAGTAAAGCCCATTTAATTTTCCAAAAGAGGCAACAACCGGTTCCCAAGTATGTCACTCTTAAATTAAGAAGGTAGCAATATTAAAACTGGAAATCGATTAGTCGAGTATCATTTTGTAAAAGGAATAAATTATTTATTGTTTTTCACCAAGTTGCAAACTGAAAAATCGCAGCTAATCGGAGCAATACGTTCTGCACACTGAGATAAGTATTACGTTAATACACACCCCAATAAGCAGAAAGTAACAGACAATTGGGGTTACGAATCTGTTGGTTTCAAAGATTTATCAGTGGTAAAATGAAATATTTGTAATACATCAACATGTTCTCTAATCCCCAAGGGTGACTGGGGAATAGAAGTATTGTCACCATTAGTCTTCCTCCGACCGGCAGTAAAACCCTTGCTAAAGTGGGGCGTCCGTTTGGTTGTGCGGGATGTACAAATTTGCAGCCACGTCCGGTCAGAATGGGGACGTTAAATCCGATGCCTCGTGTAAAGAGAGTGCTACGCTCTTTGCACGTTAAGAACCCTTGCAACAACTCTTTGAGGGGTCCGTAGGTGATCTGTTGCAAGGCTAAATTTCTGTCCCTACCCAATATACCCTCATTTCCCGTGGCAGTCTAAATTTCTCCGACCTTAATCCCGGACGCCCCTCTTACAGAACCTACCTATTGTATTTATTGTTAATTTGTTCTCGTCCTGAATATGCATGAAATATTTGCAACTGGACGTTAAGCAAACAACAATCAATCAATCAATCAATCAACATGTTCTCACTCATTTGTTTATAGAAATAATGGATGTCAGCTCATATACATTCACTGGGGAATAGAAAAATGGTCACCATTGGTCTTCCTCCGACCGGCGGTAAAACCCTTGCTAAAGTGGGGCGTCCGTTTGGCTGTGCGGGATGGACAAGTTCGCAGTCACGTCCGGTCAGAATGGGGACGTTAAATCCGACGCCTCGTGTTAAGAGAGTGCCACGTTCTTTGCACGTTAAGAACCCTTGCAACAACTCTTTGAGGGATCCGTAGGTGGCCTGTTCCAAGGCTAAATTTCTGTCCTTATCCAATATACCCTCATTTTTCCGTGGCAGTCCAAATTTCCCCGACCTTCATCCCGGACGGCATCTATTACAGGACCTACCTATTGTATTTATTGTTAACTTGTTCTCGTCCTGAACATGCATGGAATATTTGCCACTGGACGTTAAGCAACCAACAATCAATCAATCATACACATTCAACAGCGTTGCAAGAATATACAACTTCAGCATTCCCAATTTCATTGTTCTATAAGGTTATTATTAAGCGATCGTTATGGCTTTTGCATGAAAATAATCAAACTTACTTGAATATAGTGTATACATATTGTTACATATATCCAAATAAACATCATCATGGTCAGCTTCAAATATTGTACTGCCTCTTGAGCTAAGTATATGTAGTAACTTTTATAGAGTCTACCGCATATAGTTATTCGTTGATTTTAAGAATAGTTATGTTATAATAATCACAAATAGAAAAATCATATCGTCTAAGATTATACATATTTATAATAGTCAGCATGTTTTAATTCGCATGAAATACAGTTTATGTATTTACTAAAAACATCATACATTAAAAATCCATTATTCCACATATGATTAATGTAAATACTAAGCAGAATTATGTAACATATTACATTCCTAGCATTTATGTATATTAAATAAGTATGATAAGAAAATATTTGCTATATATATCATATGACACAATAGTGCAAACCGTGAAATTAACTATAACTACCGAAATATCTTATTCATTGAGATAACTTTTTTCCTCGATTATTCTTCCAGATATTACAAATCTCCATACAGATGGGTGCGGTCCTAACCTGTACAAAAGTTAACTTTGAGCAGACTTGTTGACTGCTTTTCAAGTTAACTTTGGAAATTTTAAGCAGACAAGCAAGTTAACTTTGTCGTTGGTAGACCAGACCTACTGTCTGCTTTTTTAGGACTGCTGCAGACCTATTGACAGGTCTGCTCCAGACCAGACCTGTGGACAAGTCTGTTTTTGACCAGTCCTGAGGACAGGTCTGCTCCAGACCAGACCTGAGGACAGGTCTGCTGCTGACCAGACCTGGGAACAGGTCTGCTTATGACAGATTACTGTGTTTAAGACTTTTGATTTTGATATGTAAACAATAATCGCATTGTTCTTTTTTCCCCAGTTTAGCAAATTTCTTTACTCGTTATAGACTCTATCGATATTATACACATTAAATTTTTTTTTTCATTTCATATTCTTATATACATTAAACAATGGCTATAAAATTACACAGTTGTGATCACATACAGCTATCATTAAAGAAAGGAAAGTTTTTATTTAACTAGAAGGCGGATAGAAAGGTTATCCAACGCATCGGAACAATATTTTTATGTCATGGGATATCAACATCATTGTCGACGTTGCTTCGTGCCCCATTTTTTACAGTCTCTTCCTAAATTTAACTTTATGCATTACATGGATATTTCATCGCAATTCATCTTGTTTGCCTTGGATTTACGATTCTGTTTTCGACAAAATATTCTAACGAAAATTGTAGTGTCCAGATACATAAGTTGTTTAACAGTTGAATAGTTATGAACAATCTCGTCAACTTCGTCAGACTTGTCTTTACCGATTAAAAATGATGATATGGGACTTCCAAAAAATATACTCGTTGTGCACATGAATAAAATAGTTGCCACTGGAGGTTTAGCTACAAACAAAATCAATCAACCGACATAATTTACTAACAGTATACTATTCCCAGAAGAGAACTTCTTATACTTTTCATTATAAAGTAAAAATGAAATCAGACATGTCAGTGTTGGATGATGCTGTCAAATAGTTTTGTTATACACACCATCCTGAACTACTGACTTTAGTGATGGTCTAATATTATGAATACAGAGATGAAATGCTGACAATCTAAATTGATGCGTAAATATAGCATTCATTGTTTTCCAATATTGCTTTCATTTGTATTATAATACAATACATCCTGACATAAAAAAACTCTGATTAAATATAATGCAGCCATATAGATTTACATACTAACTAAAGTGCAAATAATGTCAGTTTTAGTTGATACGGTCAAAACATTTTGCTATACCAGTCAGCCTGAGGTATCAACAGTACTGAAATTTTGTTACATATCAATATATTGAACAACCGGAGGACATGCTGGCACTCTAAATTTATGCAGACACAATTTTGTATTCATTGTGTTCCAATATGGCTGTCATTTGTATTATACATTAAATCCTGACATAAAAATATTACTGAATTATTGTACGGCTATAAAGATTTACATAATAAAGTGCAAATATGGTCAGTTTTGGTTGATATGGTCTAATAATTTTGCTATACAAGTCAGCCTGAGGTATCAAAACTACTGAAATGTAGTTACGTACAAATGTATCAATATATCATGTATATTGAACAAACGGAGGACATGCTGGCACTCTAAATTTATGCAGACAAAAATTTGTAGTTGTTGTGTTCCAATATTGCTGTCATTTGTATTATTCATTAAATCCTGACATACAGATAGTTGGTGATTTACTATGCGGCTATATAGATTTACAAAATAAAGTGCAAATGTGGTCAGTTTTTGTTGATGCGGTCAAATAATTTTGTTACAGGAGTCAGCCTGAGGTATGAAAACTACTGAAATTTTGTTGCGAGACAATATTTTGATTAAAATAGGACATGCTGGCTATTAAGATTTATACGGACAAAATTTTGTATTCACATTATCAGTGATTATGTTCCAATATTGCAGTCATTTGTATTATACAATACATCCTGACATAAAATATTACTGAATTATTATGCGGCTATATATTTTACATGATAAAGTGCAAATATAGTTAGTTTTGGTTGATACGGTCAAATCATTTTGCTATACGAGTCAGCCTGGGGTATCAAAACTACTGACATTTTGTTACATATCAATATATTGAACACAAGGAGGACATGCTGGCACTCTATATTTATGCGGACAAAAATTTGTAGTTGTTGTGTTCCAATATTGCTGTCATTTGTATTATACATTAAATCCTGACATAAAAATAGTTGCTGATTTACTATGCGTCTATATAGATTTATAAAATAAAGTGCATATATGGTCAGTTTTGGTTGATGCGGTCAAATAATTATAATTTTGTTACAGGATTCCTTAAGTATCAAAACTACTGAAATTTTGTTGCGAGACAATATTTTGAGTAAAAAGAGGACATGCTGGCAATCTAGATTTATACGCACAAAATTTTGTATTCACATTATGTTCCAATATTGCTGTCATTTGTACTATACAATAATCCTGACATAAAATATAACTGAATTATTATGCGGCTATTTAGATTTACATGATAAAGTGCAAATATGGTAAGTTTTGGTTGATGCGGTCAAATAATTTTGTTACAGGATTCCTTAAGTATCAAAACTACTGAAATTTTGTTGCGAGACAATATTTTTATTAAAAAGAGGACATGCTGGCAATCTAGATTTATACGGACAAAATTTTGTATTCACAGTATGTTCCAATATTGCTGTCATTTTTATTATACAATACATCCTGACATAAAATATTTCTGAATTATTATGCGGCTATATAGATTTACATGATAAAGTGCAAATATGGTAAGTTTTGGTTGATGCGGTCAAATAATTTTGTTACAGGATTCCTTAAGTATCAAAACTACTGAAATTTTGTTGCGAGACAATATTTTTATTAAAAAGAGGACATGCTGGCAATCTAGATTTATACGGACAAAATTTTGTATTCACAGTATGTTCCAATATTGCTGTCATTTTTATTATACAATACATCCTGACATAAAATATTTCTGAATTATTATGCGGCTATATATTTTACATGATAAAGTGCAAATATAGTTAGTTTTGGTTGATACGATCAAATCATTTTGCTATACGAGTCGGCCTTGGGTATCAAAACTACTGAAATTTTGTTACATATCAATAATTTGAACAAAAGGAGGACATGCTGGCACTCTAAATTTATGCAGACAAAAAATTGTAGTTGTTGTGTTCCAATATTGCTGTCATTTGTATTATACATTAAATCCTGACATAAAAATAGTTGCTGATTTACTATGCGTCTATATAGATTTACAAAATAAAGTGCAAATATGGTCAGTTTTGGTTGATGCGGACAAAGAATTTTGTTATAGGAGTCAGTCTGAGGTATCAAAACTACTGAAATTTTGTTGTGAGACAATATTTTGATTAAAAAGAGGACATGCTGGCAATCTAGATTTATACGGACAAAAGTTTGTATTCACATTATGTTCCAATATTGCTGTCATTTGTATTACAGTACTTGCAACCTTAGGCGTGACTATTTAAGCGATCAATCAGTGGTCATCTATCAGTCACCGATCAGTCAAGTTCGCGTCAAACTCGCGTCACCTATCCGTCAGATTTATATATAATTATGGTAAAAATATTTGACTGATCGGACGGATAGGACCGATCGACCTTTCTGACGGATTGAACTCTACTACGTCACATGATAAACTAATACAAATAACGGAATCTTAGTCTCGTTTCATTTAATTAATGGCGCCACGGAAAATACGAAACGTTCAAGTACAAAAGATCAACATTTTTTTAGTGATTATTCAGCAAAGTTTTAAGAATAAAAAAAAAGAAATATGCAGATAAAACTGATTTTAAAGATTATTATAACTGAATGGCGATTTTTGTTTTTATTTAGGTTATATATTTTCATACCCGAACAGTGATAAAACGATTTTAATCGCGATTGGAATTTTGTTTCCGGAATTTCAGTATGATTTATGAAAAACAACCAATCCTGATGTACAAAAAGTACTGAAATCAAATGGCGGTTCATAATTTCCTTCAAAATAAAGAAATTATTGCATTCCTATTCAACACAAGCAAAAGATGGTAGCTTAGAAACAGATCCAACCAACAAAGCAAACATATTAAATGAACAATTTCAATCTGTATTTTCCACAGCAAACAACATCAGCAACAGTGAATTCTACAATCAAAATCATATGTCCGACTCACCAGAAAATTACCCTGACTGTAGAGACATCCTTATCACAATCAACGGAGTAGAAAAACAATTGAGAAACCTAAACCCACACAAAGCCGCTGGACCGGATAACATCAGACCAATGATACTCAAAGAACTTGCCAGCGAAATCGCTCCCATACTTACCATCATATTTAATGTTTCAATGGAGACCGGCAAAGTTCCAGATGACTGGCGGACAGCTGCAGTCACACCAGCATACAAAAAGGGTCAAAAGTACATCCCAGCAAATTACAGACCAATATCTCTTACATGTATTTACTGCAAGATCATCGAACATATTGTTACCAGCCACATTATGAAATACGCAGAGGCAAACAACATCCTTTATCCACTACAACATGGATTTCGAAGTAAACGATCCTGCGAGACGCAACTCTTAGAATGCATTGATGACTTAACGAAGTACCTTGAATTGGAAAAACAGTCTGACCTACTGATACTAGACTTCTCAAAAGCATTCGATAAGGTATCCCATAGCCTGCTCCTACATAAACTCAATCACTATGGAATCAGGGGAAAGACCAACAGCTGGATAGAAGCGTTCCTGACAAATAGAACCCAAGTAGTAGTAGTTGAGGGTGAACAGTCAGACAGAGCAAAGGTAGAATCTGGAGTTCCACAAGGGTCAGTCCTAGGCCCTAGTCTATTTTTGTTTTACATAAATGACCTAGCGAATGACCTAAAATCAACAGTTCGTCTCTTTGCTGATGACACAGTAGTCTACTTAACCATCGCCTCAGATACTGATTGCCGACACCTACAGTCAGACCTTGATAAACTGGCACTATGGGAGGAAAAGTGGAAGATGGAGTTTCACCCAGAAAAGTGTAGCGTACTGCCTGTCTCCAGAAAGAAAAAGCCAATCAAATGGGACTATGTATTACATGATCATGTACTAAAACATGAAACATCAATTAAGCACCTGGGCTGCACCATCACAAGCGAACTAGACTGGGGAGAACACATCAACAACACTACCAGCAAAGCCAGCAGAAGCCTTGGTTTCCTCCACAGAAATCTACACATCGGCTCTAAAAGCATCAAAGAGCAAGCTTACAAAACCCTAGTAAGGCCCCAACTAGAATATGCCACAACAGTATGGGACCCATATCATCAGAAACATATTGACCAAATTGAAAAAGTTCAAAGGAGGGCTGCGCGATACGTCACCAAGCGCCACAGAAACAGATCAAGTGTCACGGACATGATTAATGAATTGGGTTGGAAAAGTCACCAAGAACGACGCAGAGAGGCCAGGCTCGCAATGATGTACAAGATCGTCAACGACAAAGTAGCCATCAACAAAGACATGTACCTCCAGAGACCAACCAGAGTATCCAGACATACACAACAGCATGGATACATGGTACAAACAGCAACCAAAGACTGCAGGAAATGGTCCTTCTTTGTGAACACCACCAAAGACTGGAACAAGCTTCCCCCCGGAGATCGCCACAGCACAGTCATTTGAGACATTCAAATCTCAAATGACCAACCTTACAAAATAAGATGAACATTTGTTTTTATCCTGTTTTTCACCATGCAGAACCAATTTGCCAGTATATTCAGAAAGTTGAATGTGGGCAGTATATGGAAGAAGAAGAAGAAGAAAGTTTAAACCTTATTTATTAAAGATTTGAAAGTGACGTTGCCGGCAATATTTTTGAAATAAAAGAAGAAATTTTTGCATTTCAAGCAACACGAACAAAAATTTAGTATCTTTTCCCTGAAATTCACCATTATTTATGAAAAACAACCAATCCGGATGTACAAAAAGTACTGAAATCATGCAAATGGCGGTTCATAATTTCTATCAAAATAAAGAAATTATTGTATATGTATTCAACACAAGCAAAAGCTTAAGTATTATTCTCCTTCCATTATTAAATTTCTTATAAAAAACTGATCTTGAGGCCTTTGGAATAACTAGTTACATATAACATTCATTATTTTTTATCAAAAGAAGAAAAATTAGTAATTTATACATTGCGAACAACATTTTAGTATATTTTCTCTGATATTCTTTTAGTTTAATGAAAAAAAAAACCAATACTGAACTACAAAAAGTACAAAAATCCAATAGCCGTCAACAGTTTCCATTAAAATAAAAAAAATTATTGCATTCTTATTCAACAAAAACAAACGTTTATGCATATATATCCTTAAATTATTCACACCTTATACAAAAGTACTGATCTAAATGCATTTATAATGTCTGATTGCACTTGACAATGCATTATTTCTGATATAAAAGAAGAAATATTTGCATTTTTATGCAACACGAATAAAAAATTAGTATCTTTTCCCTTGCATTAAGCATATTTTATGAAAAACAATCAATCTTGATGTACAAAAAATACAGAAATATAATGGTGGTTCATAATTTCTATCAAAATAAAGAAATTATTACATTCATATTCAACAAAAATAAGAGTTTATGCATATTTATCCTTAAATTTTTCACATTTTATACAAAATTACTTATTTAAAGGCAATTATAATGACTGATTGCAAGTGACGTTGCATTATTCCTCATATGTAAGAAGAAATATATGCATTTTTAAGCAACACAAACAAAAATTTTGTATTTTTTCCCTGAATTTCAGCATTATTTATGAAAAACAACCAATCCTGATGTACAAAAAGTACTGAAATCATATGGCGGTTCATAATATCTATCAAAATAAAGAAATTATTGCATTCGTATTCAACACAAACAAAAGTTTAAGTATTATTCTCCTTACATTATAAAATTTCTTATAAAAAACTGATCTTGAGGCCTTTGAAATAACTAGTTACAAATAATATTAATTATTTTTTATCAAAAGAAGAAAAATCAGTAATTTTATACATTGCGAACAACATTTTAGTTTATTTTCTCTGATATTCTTTTAGTATAATGAAAAAAAAAAAAAGAATCCTGAACTACAAAAAGTACAAATATCCAATGGCGGTCAATAGTTTCCATTAAGATAAAAAAAAAATTTTGCATTCTTATTCAACAAAAACAAGAGTTTATGCATATATATATATCCTTAAATTATTCACATCTCATACAAAAGTACTCATCTAAATGCATTTATAATGTCTGATTGCAATTGACAATGCATTATTTGTGATATAAAAGAAGAAATATTTGCATTTTTAAGCAACACGAATAAAAAATTAGTATCTTTTCCCTTAAATTAAGCATATTTTATGAAAAACAATCAATCCTGATGTACAAAAAATACAGAAATCGAATGGTGGTTCATAATTTCTATCTAAATAAAGAAATTATTACATTCATATTCAACAAAAATAAGAGTTTATGCATATTTATCCTTAAATTTTCACATTTTATACAAAATTACTTATTTAAATCAATTATAATGACTGATTGCAAATGACATTGCATTATTCCTCATATATAAGAAGAAATATATGCATTTTTAAGCAACACAAACAAAAATCTTTTATTTTTTCTCTGAATTTCAGCATAATTTATGAAAAACCTATCCTTATGTACAAAAAGTACTGAAATCAAATGGCGGTTCATAATTTCCTTCAAGATAAAGAAATGACTGCATTTTTATTCAACATAAGCAAAAGTTTAAACTTTATTTATTAAAAATTCTCATAAAAAATCTTACATGTATATTGAGGCCTTTGAACGAACTAGTTACAAAATCATTGCTTTTTTTTTTATCAAAAAAGAAAAATTTATTATTTTAAACAATGCAAACAACATTTCAGTGTATTTTCTCTGATATTCTTTTAATTTTATGAAAAACAACCAATTCTGAATTTCAAAAAATACAAAATCCAATGGCGGTCAATAATTTCCATTAAAATATAGAAATGATAGCATTCTTATTCAACAAAAACAAAAGTTTATGCATATTTATTCTTCAATAATTCACATTTTATACAAAATTGCTAATCTAAAGGCATTTTTAATGACTGATTGAAAGTGATGTTGCAATATTTTAGAAATAAAAGAAGAAATATTTTGCATTTTTAAGCAACACGAACAAAAATTTAGTATCTTTTCCCTGAAATTCACCATAATTTATTAAACACAACCAATCTGGATGTACAAAAAGTACTGAAATCCAATTGCGGTTCATAATTTTCATCAAAATAAAGAAATTATTGTATTTATATTCAACACAAACAAAAGTTTAAGTATTATTCTCCTTACATTATTTGATTTCTTATAAAAAACTGATCTCGAGGCTTTGAAATAACTAGTTACAAATAACATTAATTATTTGTTATCAAAAGAAGAAAAATCAGTAATTTTATACAATGCAAACAAAATTTTAGTATATTTTCTCTGATATTCCTTTAGTTTAATGAAAAAAAAAACTATCCTGAACTACAAAAAGTACAAAAATCCAAAAGCGGTCAACAGTTTTCATTAACATAGAAAAATTATTGCATTCTTATTCAACAAAAACAAAAGTTTATGCATATATATCCTTAAATTATTCACATCTTATACAAAAGTACTGATCTAAATGCATTTATAATGTCTGATTGCACTTGACAATGCATTATTTCTGATATAAAAGAAGAAATATTTGCATTTTTATGCAACACGAATAAAAAATTAGCATCTTTTCCCTTGAATTAAGCATATTTTATGAAAAATAATCAATCCTGATGTACAAAAAATACAGAAATCGAATGGTGGTTCATAATTTCTATCAAAAAAAAGAAATTATTACATTCATATTCAACAAAAATAAGAGTTTATGCATATTTATCCTTAAATTTTTCACATTTTATACAAAATTACTTATTTAAAGGCAATTATAATGACTGATTGCAAGTAACATTGCATTGTTCTACATATATAAGAAGAAATATATGCATTTTTAAGCAATGCAAACAAAAATTTTGCATTCTTTCTCTGAATTTCAGCATAATTGATGGAAAACAACCAATCCTGATGTACAAAAAGTACTGAAATCAATTAGTCGTTCATAATATCTATCAAAATAAAGAAATTATTGCATTCCTATTCAGCACAAGCAAAAGTTTAAACTTTATTTATTAAAAATTCTCATGAAAAATCTTACATGTATCTTGAGGCCTTTGAAAGAACTAGTTACAAAATCATTGCATTTTTTTTTTTTTTTATCAAAAAAAGAAAAATTGGTAATTTTAAACAATGCAAAAATCCAATGGTGGTCAATAATTTCCATTAAAATAAAGAAATGATAGCATTCTTATTCAACAAAAACAAAAGTTTATGCATATTTATCCTTCAATAATTCACATTTTGTACAAAATTGCTTATCTAAAGGCATTTATAATGTGTTATTGAAAGTGACGTTGCAATATTTTAGAAATAAAAGAAGAAATATTTGCATTTTTAAGCAATGCGAACACAAATTTAGTATCTGTTCCCTGAAATTCACCATAATTTATGAAAAACAACAAATCCGGATGTACAAAAAGGACTGAAATCAAATGGCGGTTCATAATTTCTATCAAAATAAAGGAATAATTGTATATGTATTCAACACAAACAAACGTTTAAGTATTATTCTGCTTACATTATTAGATTTCTTATAAAAAACTGATCTTGAGGCCTTTAAAATAACTAGTTTCAAATATTCATTATCTTTTATCAAAGGAAGAAAAATTATTAATTTTATACATTGCGAACAACATTTTCGTATATTTTCTCTGGTATTCTTTTGGTTTAATGAAAAAAAAACCTATCCTGAACTACAAAAAGTACAAAAATCCAATGGCGGTCAACAGTTTCCATTAACATAAAAAAATTATTGCATTCCTATTCAACAAAAACAAAAGTTTATGCATATATGTCCTTAAATTATTCACATCTTATACAAAAGTATTGATCTAAATGCATTATTAATGTCTGATTGCATTTGAGGTTGCTTTATTTCTGATATAAAAGAAATAAATGTTTGCATTGTTATTCAACACGAAAAACAATTTAGTATCTTTTCCCTAAAAGTTAGCATATTTCATGGAAAACAATCAATCCTGATGTACACAAAGTACTGAAATCTAATGGAATTTCGTAATCTCTATCAAAATAAAGAAATTATTACATTCGTATTCAACACAAAAAAGTTAAAGTATTTTTCTCCTTACAATTTTGAAATGTAGTATGAAATTCTTATAAAAAAATGCTACTTGAGGCCTTATGATTTTGAATAAAACATACCACGTTCAAGTTCAAGAGAATATTAAGAAATAAATATAATGCTTGAAAAGTAATTTATATATTATTTATGCGTTATTGCAACCAGTTGATTAAAAATTAACGAGTAAAGATGTCTTCGTAGAGGTCCGCGTTTATCGAATGTAAATACTGTGGAGTTCGTTTTACATAAGAATTTTAATAATATACGTATCCGTCCGATCCGTGCATATAATTACTTTACTGATCGATCGCTGACCGTTGTCAAGGTAACTCTCACATAGCTTATTTGACGTATCTAACGGATTCTATGGGTCATCGATCACCGATCAGTCAAACATCCATCACCGATCAGTCAAGTTCACGCCAAACAGTAACGCCTAAGGTTGCAAGTACTGTATACAATACATCCTGACATAAAATATTACTGAATTATTATGCGGCTATATAGATTTACATGATAAAGTGCCAATATGGTAAGTTTTGGTTGATGCGGTCAAATAATTTTGTTACAGGATTCCTTAAGTATCAAAACTACTGAAATTTTGTTGCGAGACAATATTTTGATTAAAAAGAGGACATGCTGGCAATTTAGATTTATACAGACAAAATTTTGTATTCACATTATGTTTCAATATTGCTGTCATTTGTATTATACAATACATCCTGACATAAAATATTACTGAATTATTATGCGGCTATATTTTTTACATGATAAAGTGCAAATATAGTTAGTTTTGGTTGATACTGTCAAATAAATTTGCTATACGAGTCAGCCTGGGGTATCAAAACTACTGAAATTTTGTTACGTCTCAATATATTGAACACAAGGAGGACATGCTGGCACTCTAAATTTATGCAGACAAAAAATTGTAGTTGTTGTGTTCCAATATTGCTGTAATTTGTATTATACATTAAATCCTGACATAAAAATAGTTGCTGATTTACTATGCGTCTATATAGATTAACAAAATAAAGTGCAAATATGGTCAGTTTTGGTTGATGCGGACAAATAATTTTGTTATAGGTGTCAGCCTGAGGTATCAAAACTACTGAAATTTTGTTGCGAGACAATATTTTGATTAAAAAGAGGACATGCTGGCACTCTAAATTCATGCGGACAAAAAATTGTAGTTGTTGTGTTCCAATATTGCTGTCATTTGTATTATACATTAAATCCTGATATAAAAGTAGTTGCTGATTTACTATGCGGCTATATAGATTTATAAAATAAAGTGCAAATATGGTCAGTTTTGGTGGATGCGATCAAATAATTTTGTTATAGGAGTCAGCCGGAAGTATCAATACTACTGAAATTTTGTTACGTTTCAATATATTGAACAAAAGGAGGACATGCTTGCACTCTAAAGTTATGCGGGTAAAAATTTGTAGTGATTGTGTTCCTATATTGCTGTCATTGGTATTATACATTATATCCCGACATAAAAATATTTCTGATTTACTATGCGGTTATATAGATTTACATTATAAAGTGCAAATATGGTTAATACGATTTAAAGAATTTGATATGTATTGGAATATATATTCAGCTCGTTAGCATTGTAACCATTATCGTTTTTTTTTAATATACAGAAAAGCAGATCACGGATAAATTTGTATAGAAACAAGCAAAGTTTTATGCGTACTTTATTTACAAATAGATATAAGAAGATGTGGTATGAGTGCCAATGAGACAACTCTCCATCCAAATCAAAATTTAGGTCAAAGTACGGTCCTCAACATGGAGCTACATGTATTTAATCATGTTTATAGCACGGAAGTATTAAATTGACTTTATTTTTCTATGTTTATACCAAGAAACAAAGATATTAACAAATATTTAAAAAGATCGATGTAGAGCGTTCCTGGTTACAAGTTAACTTAGTGTTGATCAGACCAGGCCAAATGTTAACTTGAGATCAGGTCTGGTTCGATCGGAGTTGTCAAAATCAAAGTTAACATGTGGCAGAACTGGTTTCGAAGTTAACTTATATCAATAGCGGACCTGTTTCCAAGTTAACTTTTTCGGCAAACATAAAAACAGTCCTAGGACCAAGTCCGCTTTTCAAGTTAACTAGATTGTGGTCCTACGACTGGTCAGAGCAGTACTAAATCCTGTCACAGGTTAACTTTGACCAGTCCAAATGACTGGTTATCAAGTTAACTTGCTGTACAGGTTAGGACTACACCCATCTGTAGCTGTTGAAGAAAGCACCCCCTGTGGCAGTTGCGCATGTCTATAGGAAATTGAATCATTTTTGTCGGAACACAACGTTGTTATATATGACACTTGAAACATTTTTGGATTTTTAAATATTTTGTCCTTAAGCATCAATGAAGAGACATTAATTGTCAGAATAATTATTTTGTGAACAATAGTTGGTATCATTAATGTTGCTTTAATATACAACATGTATTGCAAACCATCAACCAATGTCCGAACATCGACTCTCTCACTTGTTTTAATTGAAGTATATTATAATCTTATGAGAATCCCTTGATTTTTTTTTAATACATGTTTAAATATTTGTGATGTTCCTTTATCACATTTGGTAAATAATTAAGCAATTGACTTCAAAGTAAAAAATATACATATTACTAGGATTAAAGAATTTCAAGTACTCGCAAAGCTTTTTTATGTTATCGTTGCACAAAGCAGCCATCAATGTTGGATATGTATGACGTTAAGCTACAAGAAATTCTCAAGAATAAAAATTCAATCCTAAAGCATTATAAAGAATGCCCTCCACAGACAAAAAAAAACATTCAATTTCAATTCCATTCGTTTGATCTTTTGGTTTTGCCATTTGATAACGGATTTTCGGTTTTTAATTTTCCTTGGAGTTTGGTATTATTGTTATTCTACTTTTTATAGCATTACAACATGGCTTCAGGCTGCTTCAGAACGTCTGGGTGTCATTTTAGAATAAAAAATCACCACATGAGATTCATCATCGAATGTGTACTAACATGACCACCTCGACAGGGTACAGCATGAGAATCAGAGTCTGATTACCCTTCCAGAATACCTAAGATCTCCAACGGGTTTTTGTAAGATCTTTATTTAGCTATGTTGTGTTTCATAGAATGTTATTTGTCTAATTGTCATGGCGTTGTCAGCTTTTCTTCAACTTTTTTATTTAATATGCCGTTAGTAGTTTTCGCCTCTCTTTTTCTACTCTCCCCCCGGTGGATCGCTATCCTTGCCGTGGTCGGGGGGCTTGCGTGTCTCAGTGACCCCAAAAGCTATGCCAGCTGGAGCTTCGTCTCCTGGTAGGGTTACCCATGCTGGACAGGTCGAAGGGTAAAGACCAGACTAAAGTGATCCGAACATCGTACGAGTTGCCCGATGTTTTGAATAAAATAGGCTCTCCAACCCGTTGGCCGTGGGTTGCTACCCGTGTCGGTGGTTGACGAGATCCTTGCGGATGAGGGCTGTAGTCAGACTCCTTACGGTCAGAAAATACCCGGACGGACGAGACTATAGTTCAATAAGCTGCTTTGGCTCTGATATCATCTAAACGGGAGGTCGGATGGACCCGGTCCGATCAATCGGCTGGTCATGTCGAGCCCTTCAGTTAATCCTCAACAATAAGCTTTCTTGTAACAATTTTCATTATATACACATGTATTTAAATTAAGCTATTTATATTTCGGATAACTGAAGAAGGCGATGGCTCATGGGTCAATCAAGTGGTACGCTTTCTATTTCGCTTGATGGATACGCTCTGCTTGAGTATACTATTCTTGGAACATCTGGTGCTTTCCGCAGTGGATCTTGGGTGCTAATTTTGGGGACAGGCTGCATTATACTTGCAGCTTGTTTTCAGCATTAGCGCTTGACCCCGGCTCGCCACGGAAACACAGCATCGCCCTTGTAGGCACTCCGAGGTGGGTGGATGACAAGGATAGTGAATCTTTCTCCTTTCATATGGCAAACAAAAACCAAACTTCTCAATTAGCTTCAACAAAAAAAAGAAAATGTGATGACTCTGCGCCCTGTCAGGTAGATGATAGTTGGCCCCGATTTATTGTAATAAAAGGAACAGAGGAAAAACCAGTTTCAAAAATATCTCCTTTTGTAATTCATAAACAAATTCAAAGCATTGCTGGTACAGTTAAAAAAGTTTCAAAAATGAGATCAGGGAATTTGTTGGTTGAATGTTCCAACAAAAGTCAATCAATAAATTTGCTGACTATGACAAAAATTACAGACTTTTCTGTTTCTGTCTCTCCTCACAATAGTTTGAACAGTTGCAAAGGAATCATTCGAGACAGAAGTCAATATCTGGGTGATCTTACCGTGGAAGAAATTAGTGATGAATTAACAAACCAAGGTGTATCTGATGTTGTTAGATTTCAAATAAAAAAGAACGGAAATATAACAAAATTAAATACATATCTTTTGACCTTTAAAACTCCAACTCCTCCCTCATCTATTACTTTAGGTTGCTTCGGAATCAGAGTTGACAGATTCATCCCTAACCCAATTCGATGCTTCACCTGTCAAAAGTTTGGTCATGGAACCAAACAATGTCGTGGTACGCAGAGATGTTTCAAGTGTTCAGGCGAAGGACACGAGGGAACAACCTGTAGCTCTGAATCTTCAAAATGTGTAAACTGTGGTAAATCCCATTTTTCATCATCTAGGGACTGCCCTGTTTACCTGAAAGAAAAAAATATTATTAAAATAAAAACAGAAAGAAACATCAGTTACCCAGAAGCTAAACAGATAGCTTCTGTTTCGATTGATCCTCTAGTTTCGAACAAACCATCGTACGCCAGCAAAGTTGGCCGCTCATTCAGTCATGAGAATACACAAACTCGCATGACGTGGCCAATTGATGCTGAAACTTTTACAATGTTGCCTGTTCAATTAGAAACTTCCAATAAATTAATTATTCCAAGAAAATCAAAGCCTTCTAAAACCAGTACTCAGTCAACTCAATCTTCCTTACAGAGCTCAATGTTATCATCTAAAAAAAAAGAAAAAAAGAAATCAGATAAAAAAGATGCAGTTAAATCAGTTGGGGCGGTGAATCTGTTTGGGATCTTCCCAGTGACATAGATGATTCTTCCATCTCCAATAGTCTTCCTTCATCTGCATCTAAAAAGTTATCTTCTCCATCCAGTACAAAGTCTACTAGAGCCCCGTCTCCTCTTCGTTCTCCAGAAAAGAAGGATGTCCAAAAGAAGCCAGTAAAAACATCCTCTCAGAAGTCTTCTGATTCGAGGTCGCGGGGTAGGGGTCGAGGCGGAGTAAAAGCAGCCGCGTGTGGTCCTGGAGATCGACGACTCTCCTCACACAACAGATTTTCAACACTTATCGACGAAACTGAAATGGAAATCGAAAGTGTTCCGCCACCCAAAAGATCACAATCTCAGGGTGAGCGAAATAAGAATGCTGGCAAACTTGACAGCATTCGCCTTTCTATTATCAAATCATTGGCTTATATCATCCAATGGAATTGCCGAGGTCTTAAAATAAATCTTCTCGAGTTAACGCTTCTAGTTCAGTCATTTTTACCTACTGCATTTTGTATTCAAGAAACTCATTTAAAAGAAAGTGACAATGTATCTTTAAAAGGATACAACATGTATAGCACATTTTCTAAGGTAGATGAACGTGCTGCAGGCGGATCATCCATTTTTGTGAAGGACAACGTCATTCATAGCACAGTCCAACTCACCACGGATCTGCAGGCAGTTGCAATTCGTTTATCATTAGATAAAACAATTACATTATGTTCTATATATATTCCACCCAATTCAATTATAGATAAAGCTAAACTCAAAAACCTCACTGATCAATTACCCTCGCCATTTATACTTATGGGCGACTTCAATGCCCACAACCCTTTGTGGGGAAGCAAGTCTCATAATATCAAAGGTAAGATCATTGAGGACTTTGTCTCTCAAGAAGAATTATGCATTTTCAATGATGGATCTAATACTTATCTTCATCCTGGAAACGGGTCTTATTCTGCTATTGATATCACTATTTGCGATCCCTCTCTTCTTCTGGGTTATTCATGGCGTGTTCATGATGATCTATGTGGAAGTGATCACTTTCCAATAGTACTTGAACATCTTTTTACTTCTGCCCAACAGAGAGTACCACGTTGGAAACTTGACGAGGCGGACTGGTCCTTGTTTGAGAATCTCTGTCAAGCGGAACTTCAGTCAAAGATGTTTGAGACTGTACAAGATCCAATTTTAACTTTTAATACAGTTTTAACGTCAATTGCTGACAGAACTATTCCTAAGACCTCGGCAAATCCGAAACATCCCAGCAAACCATGGTTTGATGATGCTTGTGATCAAGCAATAGGTGACCGTAAAACATCTGAAAGACGGTTCAATCAACAACCAACGACGGAAAACTTGAGTAATTTCCGTGTTTTTCGCGCTAAGGCACGGCGGACTTGCAGGCAAGCACGACGAACGTCTTTGAAGAAGAATGTCTCGGAGATAACATCTCGCACTCCGATGACAAAAGTATGGAACATGATACAAAAGATAAAAGGTAAAAATTCTAAAGCCACAGTTAAACATTTAAAAAATGGCAATGATTTATTAACATCTGAAAAGGATATTGCCAACAAGCTTGGTGAAACTTTTTCGAAATCTTCTTCTTCTAACAACTACAGGGAAGATTTTAAAAAAGTAAAAAAACAAAAAGAAAAAATTAAATTAAACTTTAAATAAAAAAATGGTGAAAATTATAATAAACTCTTTTCTCTTGAAGAACTTAAAACATCTCTGTCAAAAGCCCATGATACAGCTTGTGGGCCTGATAATATTCACTACCAACTGTTAAAACACTTGCCAGATTCCTCGCTGGAAGCTCTTTTGCAGCTTATGAATAACATCTGGGAATCTGGTGAATTACCATCAATCTGGAAGCTTGCAACCGTCGTGCCTATTCCAAAACCAAGTAAAGATCACACGGATCCTATTAATTATCGGCCAATTGCTCTTACCAGTTGTGTCTGTAAAACACTAGAACGGATGGCCAATGATCGCCTTGTTTGGTTCCTGGAATCCAATGGGCTTTTAGCCAATATCCAGTGTGGATTCCGCCAAGGTCGCAGTACTCTTGACCATCTTGTTCGATTCGAATCATTTGTCCGTAATGGTTTTGCGAAAAATGAACATGTAGTGTCGGTCTTTTTCGATCTAGAAAAAGTCTATGATACTGCATGGAAGTATGGTATTTTAAAAGATCTCTTTGATATGGGGTTGAAAGGCAATATGCCAAATTTTATTTCGAATTTTCTATCTAACAGACAATTTAATGTTAGAGTAAATTCAACCATGTCTGATCTGTATGATCAAGAGATGGGTGTCCCTCAGGGCAGTATTTTGTCTGTTACATTATTTAGTCTTAAAATCAACAGCCTTGTTGAAGTTTTAAAAAGTAATATTGAAGGTTCATTGTTTGTTGATGACTTTTTAATATGTTATAGAGGCAAAAATATGAATAACATAGAAAGACAATTACAGTTATGTCTTGGAAGAATTGAAAAATGGGCCTCGGAAAATGGGTTTAAATTTTCCACTTCAAAAACGGTCGGGATGCATTTTTGTAACAAAAGGAAATTGCATCTTGATCCAGAACTCACTTTGTACGGTAACCAAATTAAAATGGTTGATGAAACCAAATTTCTTGGGTTAATTTTCGATAAAAAGTTAACCTTTCTACCCCATATCAAAATGTTAAAATCGAAATGTTTAAAGGCATTAGATATTTTAAAAGTTGTCGGCAGCACCGACTGGGGTGCTGATCGCAACATTTTACTTAATTTATATAGATCTCTAGTTAGATCTAAACTAGATTATGGCTCTATAGTGTATGGCTCTGCAAGGAAGTCCTACATACAGATTCTCGATGCTGTGCATCATCAGGGTTTGCGTCTCTGTTTTGGCGCATTTAAAACCTCACCAGTTGAGAGTCTGTATGTAGAGGCTGATGAGCACTCACTCTTTGACAGACGTTTGAAGCTTGGACTTCAATATGCTGTTAAAATATCAGCCTACTCAGATAATCCTGCCTACAGCTGTGTTTTTAATCCAATTTATGAAGATATTTTTGCAAAACATGAAAATAAAATTCCTCCGTTAGGTATACGTTTAAAACCACATTTGCTTCTTTTGATTTAAAATCTGTTGCTCAAGTTGAAACTTGCAAATGTTCTCCATGGGAACTTCCCAAACCAAAAATGATATTTGATCTCCGTGAACACAATAAAAGTAAAACAAATCCTCTTTTAATTCAGCAAATCTATGCTGAAATCAAAGCCAATTATTCAGATTTTTCAACTGTCTATACTGATGGATCAAAAGATGGTGACAGAGTTGCATCTGCTGCTGTCTTCAGGGACAGAGCTGCAACTCTCCGTTTGCCATCTGATGCATCGATCTTTACTGCTGAAGCAGAAGCAATAGTTTTGGCTTTGAAATTTATTGCTTCTTCAGATATATCCAAATTTATTATATGTTCTGATTCACTTTCATGCTTACAAGCTATACAAAATACTAAAATTAAAAACCCAACAATTCTCAAAATTTTATATGTAATGAGGAATTTAAAAATTCTTCTTAAAGAAATATTATTTCTATGGGTGCCGAGTCATGTTGGAATCCTTTGAAACTCAGCTGTAGACCTTGAGGCAAAGAATGCCCTGGGTGACCCTTTATCTAACTGTGATATACCATATACCGATTTTAAATCTAATATTAGAGAATATGTTTTTAATATATTGAAAAATGAATGGAGTAAAAAAGATGATAATAAATTACATGAAATTAAACCTAATTTAGGTAAACCTTTCAATAATTTTATGTGCAGAAAAGATCAGTGTGTTATTTCTAGATGTCGTATTGGTCATACTAGAATAACACACGAATATCTTTTAAAAAATGAAGTAGAACCACAATGTATACCTTGTAACTGCAAGTATACTATAAAACATGTTTTAATCAATTGTATTGACTTTGCTGATATTCGTAAAAAGCATTTCAATGTCAATAATATGTATGATTTTTTTAATAATGTTCCATTTACAAATATTGTATCATTCTTAAAAGAAGTTGGAATATATTCTAAAATATAAAAATGTTATTATATTTAAAACGATTTTAAATTTTATCACGTTATCTTAATGTTCATTTTTATTTGTAAATAATCAATTTGCTTTAATCTAGAATTTTAGTTTATCGAAGGGCCTTTTGTCTGGTTTTAAGAATATGCTTTAAATTGTAAAAAATATTCGAATTAGCTCTCGCCGCGATATAGCCTTGTTGTGCTAATGCGGCGTAAAGCAACCAACAATCAATCAATCAATCAATCTTTTTCTACTTAAAGTTTTGCTACTTTAACTAGAAAAGAAATATTTAAATATTTAAATATCGTTTCACCTAAGCCTGTATAAAAAAGTGCTATAAATATCGTATTTGTCTTATCAACTAAATCCCTGACTACAATTACAGAAATTAATACAAACTTTTGTAATAAAGGATATAAAAATAAAAGGAAATTTATAATTTGTTTAAAAAAGTAAACACCTTTTTGAATAATGTCTTTATCAGTACTTAAATTAATGAGGGGCGTACAGGGGGGGGTATCTGCACGGAAGAACGCGAAATAAAATTGCTATTTCACGATGAACGAACAATTAAAAATATTTTCTTGCAGGTTGATCTTTTTACCGATTTCACGATTCACGGTGAATAACGAACCTTTTTCACGGCTGCACGTGGAATACAAATGGCAAATCACGCTGCACGAAAATAACCCTTTACCACCCTCATTAATTAAGGTTTTAAATGCACAGACTTCAGATATTCAATCCCCTATCATTTACTTTCCTACGTAACCGAAAGTACATTTACTTTCTTAAAGCCGGAAATTATGTTGCGATTTACCTTCTGACCCATGAGTAATTTTCCTGTTTATATGAATATTTCATTTTCAAAAACCACATTTTAAAAGATGTCAAAGTATTTGCTAAAACAAAACCGAAAAAATAAAAAGACGACTAATATACAAACACCTTATTTAAACACTACATAGAAAGCTCAAGACTGAGCAACCCCAATAACTTTGGGAAGTGTGCTCCGGGAGGGTAAGCTGATCTTGATCTAAGTTGGACATCCATTGTGTTACGACTTTCGTAATTATATACGTATTAAAATATAGAATTGCTATTAAAATTGGAACTGATATGTATTATTATCCTAAAAAATAGGAAAACGCCAATTTTTTTTTTTTTTTAATTATTTTTATGAATTGCCATGCATCATTTTTATCACAGTTTTTGAGACTGGTGTAAGAAAAAGTCTATTATTTAGACAACCAACAAAACAATGCATTTGTATGTTAGAGGGAAAAACCATCAACATTTAAACTGATCTATTGATTTCAGATTTTTAACAATTGAAAATTTCATGATTTTTAATAATTGAAAATTTCATGATTTTTAATTATGTACTTTGCATTGACACAGAATAAATAAATCTTTTGATTGATTGACTGATTGGTGATTGCTTTACGCAGCATCAGCACATAAAAAGCTATACCGCGGCGAGAGCTATTTTTAAATATAATAACAAGACGGGGATTTTTTTAATCAGACAAAAAGTCTTTCAATTTAATAAAACTTTAGTTTAAAGCGAAAATACCTATTTACAAATAAACATTCATCAAGAAGATAACATGGTAAAATCTTAAAACCATCTTATCAAATACAAAAAATTCATATTTTGGAATATATTCTAATTTCTTTTAAAAAAGAAACAATTGTTTCAACAGAAATATTATAAAATAAATCATACATATTATTTACATTAACATTATTTTTCCGGATATCCGAAAACTCATGGAGACATGTACAGCAATTTATTTGACAATTTTATTCTCCTAAACAATAAGCAATTAATGTACTTTTTAACTGATAACAAAAATTATAAGCTTTGTTTTATATTAACAAAAAAACTACAATAATATGAATTTATTACGTGATTATTTCTGTATTGCCTTGTTATTGGTCCGAGGCTTGCTGTATAGGTCTGAGGCGAGGATCAATTACAAGGCCAATAGAGAAATAAGCACGTAATGGCATCTTAATAAGATAATCTGTTATTTATTTTTTTCTTTTGTTGTTTTATTTCTTTTGACAAGATTTTAATATTTTTTACCTTTGACATGGAACTATCAAAATCTGAGTTTCCTTTTAAATGTTGCAATGTCAATTGATCTGGTGCTGTTTTGAAGTATCCTACATTGTCTGATGATTTGCAATTGATCACTCTGTTCAGTCATTATAAAGTGTAAAAATTCATATTTAAAGCAACAGATAAATATAAATTGGAAAGGTTCTGTCTTTGCATGGGAAATGCTGAAACAAAAGGATTAAATGAAATTATGTGTTGCCAATGAAACAACTATCCATGGATAAACTGACCAAACGAAGACATGAACAATTAATGTCTCCCTTCACTGATTCATATTCCTGATTCTGGTTAAGATATAAATTATTGGTTGATTGGTGATTGTGCCACATCACCACAAAAGCGTTATATCGCGGCGAGAGCTTTTTTAAATATTATAACAAAACTTTTTTTTTTAAAACAGACAAAAAGTCTTTCAATTTAATAAAACTTTAGTTTAAAGCGAAAATATATTTACAAATAAAAACTCATCTATAAGATAACATGATAAAAACTTAAAATCATTTTAAACTAATACAACAAATTCAAATTTTGGAATATATTCCAATTTCTTTTAAAAATAAAACAATTGTTTAAACAGGAATATTGTGAAATAAATCATCGTCATATCATTTACATTAAAATGTTTTCCCTAATATCGGAAAAGTCTATGCATTCAATTGAAATATGTTTTATTGTATACTTGTATAAATGACACTTTATTACAAAAACATGTGAGCCGAAAGTAAACAGTGAATCGATATGCACCCATAAAACTGATAAAATATTTTATATGAGGTTGATATGAAATGATCCTTGTAGTAATCTACAGACTCGTTGTCTAAACCTGAAAACAATTAAATTGTCTGCTTACAAAAGGCCTTTTCAAATGAATGTAACCGTCTGCAGCCTGGAATATTTGACATACTGAACATTTCGGCATGTTTATGGTGTGTAAATATCACAGTGTCTTCCATATGACAGTTTAAATTAAGCTGGTGTTTATCATGACATTCGATCTTAAAATCAGAGACATTCCGATGTTCTGTTTTGGCCGGATCAGAACTCGGCAAATACGAAAAATCAACATTGGTCGAGTTATTTTATATTGACCGAGTTGATGCTTTTTATAGTACAGGCAGTTTTCGTCATAATAATTCCAATAACAGAATTACGTGTTATAAACATACATATTGTGGATTCATCTATTTTCGTGGGTACCAATTTTCGTGGATTAAGGAAACCTTACATATTCGTCGATATTAAATTTCCTGGTTTTGTCAAAGTCTGCATACAAGCCTATAGAAAATTTGTCATTCGTTGAACATTTAATTTCGTGATTCACCTGTATCAATGAAATCCACGAAAACTGGTTTCCAACGAATAATAATAGTAGATGAGAAAGTTACGGAAATAACGGAATATGTATCTGTCATATTGCGAATCAAAATAAAGAAAAATCTTCCACACAAAAAAATTATGTTATGTGAGAATGTGTTTTCTTCTTGAAATGAGATAAGAAATAAGATATATATTTTGCAGTGAGTTAACAAACAAACAGAATATATCAAAGGATTTTGGTGTCAGCAATGTTATTTTTGCTCTGATTGAGTATGAAAATTATCTTTCTGCTGAACTTTTTTTTAAATATTCTAGCAAAAATTATTTAGATAAAAAACCATTAGTTACATAACAACTAATAAGAAATCAAAAATTATTTAGATAAAAAACCATTAGTTACATAACAACTAATAAGAAATCAGATGCTCAAAGTATACAGTAAAAAATCATCACCTTACATACACCCATCGTGTCAAAATAATACCAATTGATTGATTGATTAGTAATTGATTTACGCCGCATCTGCACAAAAAGGCTATATGGAGGCAAGAGTTAATTTAAATAGTATCACAATACGTTTATTTGTAAAAACAGACAAAAAGTCTTTCAATTTACTGAGACTTTAGTGTAAAGCAAAAATTCTTATTTACAAATTAAAATTCATCAATAAGACAACATGATAAAAACTTAAAAACATTTTTTAATTAATACAACAAAATCAAATTGTGTTATATATTTCTCAATTTCTTATGATACATCGGCATGTTCACTTCATCATATTTATGTTTATTGCAGTTTTAAAATCTTGTATAGATGAGACAGTTACGCCAATAACACAAATTTGTCTGTCATATGAAAATAAACAAAAATTTTCCACACAAAAAATACGTTATGTTATTGTGAATTTTTTTCTTGCAATGAGATCAAAATAAATATTGTCTTTTGAACTGAGTTCACAAACAGTCAGAATATATTAAAGGACTTTGGTATCAACCTAAAATAACAATATAGAAAAGTTAATTTATTTTTGCTTTAAGCGAATGTGAAAATTATATTTTTGCTGAATTTTTTTGTAAAATATTTTCTGTTTTGCTTTTATTTATACAAATAAAAAGTAAAACATCAAAGTACAGAACAAAAATGATTTAGCTTTGAATTGCTTTTCAGTGATGTGTGCCGTTATGTGTTACTAGGCTTAAACATTTAGACTCTAGTTACGGATGTCCATAACTACTTGTATGTATTTCAATTGACAATATAGTGTCCAGAGACAGTAATTATGATTTTCGATCGCTAGGCCTTAGATTTCAAGATATGTATTTGTTCAACCAGCTTCACGTTCAATTGAAATGAATTTGTTTTCTAAAAAGGTATTCAGAAATACTGTGAAACTGTTTACTAGCTTAGTGGAATATTCATTTATGGATTCTAAAATTCTCTAAAGAACTTCTACATAATTTTCAATCTCGATCTTTCTCTGAAATCAATTCTATCAAAACCTTTGATTTTTCAACCCTTTATACCACCATTCCCCATGTGAAATCGAAAAATAGTCTAAAAGAAATAATATACAATGCTTTTTTAATATAAAATGGTAGCATACGCTATCAATCTATTGCTTTGTGCTACTATACGGCGTGTATTGTCTACATGCTACACGGAAGAACAAGTGAACAGTTTGCCTGAATTTCTTATTTACAAATATTGAAATTTTGAATTTTGAGGCAGACTTATTCAATAAATTGTCGGCATCCTTATGGAATCGATCCTATCCTTATTGTAATTTGGAGTTCCATCACTTGTCAAGAGCAAGAAGATAAAAAAGGCCAGGTCATTTAATTTCACATTCAGATATATATTCTTGTCTTTCAATTTTGCTGTTGTGTTTTTCTACAGAATGTCTGTAATTTTATTTTTATTTGTTGACATAGTTAATATAATGATTAAGATTATAACACAATGTTGACTGCACCCAAATTTTTTACGTAAGTATCTATTATACTTGAAGTGTGAACAACTCGTGGGGTATTTTATTTTACCGTGCTTTATTGATTATGGTTTATTTTACATCGACTTTAAACATTCAATCCGTAATCATTTCCTCTCTCACGTGATTAAAAGTATATTTACTTTCTTAAAGTGGGAAAACATGTTATATCTTCCTTGTGACCCGACATTGATCTTCCTGTTTATTTGAATATTTCATTTTAAAAAACACATTTTGAAAAGAGTAGAAAAATACCAAGAAAACGTTGAAAACTGAAAGTTAAACTTAAACTTAAAGAAACTGGCAATGCCATTGCAAAAAAGAACAAAATACAAAACACTTTGCAATACACTACATAGAAAGCTTAAGACGGAATTACGCAAACCCCTACAATAACTCTGTAATATCAGGAGCTCGGGAATGGTTAGAAGATCATTCTCTAATTGAATTCTGAATTCGATATTAAAATTGAAACTTTCATGCATTTATCCCATACATCATTTGATCACAATATTAAGATTTGTGTGAGTAAAACATTTTATTTCAAAAACATCGTTAATGACGCTATAATCTATTGCTTAGTGGTACTAAACGGCGTATTTTGTAAACATGCTACACCGAAGATCAAGTGAACAGAATGCCTGAATTTCTAATTGACAGATATTTATTGAATTTTGAGGCAGACTTATTCAATAAATTGTCGGCATCCTTATGGAATCGCTCCTCTCCTTATTTTCATATGATTCGGAGTTTTATCAGACACTTGTCAAGAACAAGAAGATAAAAAAGGCCAGATCATTTAATTTCACATTCAGATATATCCTCACAAAAAGGTTATATCGTGGCTAGAGTTATTTTAATTATTATAACAAGACGATTTTATTTTTTTTTAAGACAAGAAGTATTTCAATTATTTCAATTGACTCTAACTTTACTGTAAAGCAAAATGTTTATTTATAAATACAAATTATCGATAAGATAACATGATATAAACTTAAAATCATTTTAAACTAATACAACAAATTCACATTTAATAATATATTCCCATGTCCTTTAAAAAAAAAAGAAACAATTGTCTCAAAACAATTATTATGTACATTAAAAATGTTTTTCCTGGATCTCGGAAAAGTCTTTACACATAAAATATGTGTTATTGTATATTTGCAATCGCAAATATACATTCTGGTTGAATTTAGTTTTTTAAAAGATACTTGCATGTTATTCTAGCATGACCGATAGGGGATCCTGACGGTGCTGAACTAAAGATTATATGTTCTGAAGTTGTTTATAATCTTAATAACGTGTTATACTGTTTTTTTTAAGTGTCTTTGTATATTTTTAACCTTGACTTTTTAATCCGTTTTTTTGGGTAATATCATCTTGAAGTGGCTCGGTATTTATACATTCTGCCAGTATATCCTTATCTTTCAATTTTGCTGTTCTGTTTTGTCTGCAGAATGTCTGTATGCCTTTTTATTTTTCTTTGTTGACATAGTTAATATAATGATTAAGGTTATAACACAATGTTGACTGCACCCAATTTTTTACATTTGTATCTTTTATACCTGAAGTGTAAACAACTCGTGAGGTATTTTTTTATTTTTATTTTACCGTACTTTATTGATTATGGTTTATTATACATCGACTTTAAACATTCAATCCGCAATAATTTCCTCTCTCAAGTAATTGAAAGTATATTTACTTTCTCAAAGTGGAAAAACATGTTATATCTTCCTTGTGACCCGACATTGATCTTCCTGTTTATTTGAATATTTCATTTTCAAAAACAACATTTTGAAAAGAGTAGAAAAATACCAAGAAAACGTTGAAAACTGAAAGTTAAACTTAAACTTAAAGAAACTGGCAATGCCATTGCAAAAAAGAACAAAATACAAAACACTTTGCAATACACTACATAGAAAGCTTAAGACGGAATTACGCAAACCCCTACAATAACTCTGTAATATCAGGAGCTCGGGAATGGTTAGAAGATCATTCTCTAATTGAATTCTGAATTCGATATTAAAATTGAAACTTTCATGCATTTATCCCATACATCATTTGATCACAATATTAAGATTTGTGTGAGTAAAACATTTTATTTCAAAAACATCGTTAATGACGCTATAATCTATTGCTTAGTGGTACTAAACGGCGTATTTTGTAAACATGCTACACCGAAGATCAAGTGAACAGAATGCCTGAATTTCTAATTGACAGATATTTATTGAATTTTGAGGCAGACTTATTCAATAAATTGTCGGCATCCTTATGGAATCGCTCCTCTCCTTATTTTCATATGATTCGGAGTTTTATCAGACACTTGTCAAGAACAAGAAGATAAAAAAGGCCAGATCATTTAATTTCACATTCAGATATATCCTCACAAAAAGGTTATATCGTGGCTAGAGTTATTTTAATTATTATAACAAGACGATTTTATTTTTTTTTAAGACAAGAAGTCTTTCAATTATTTCAATTGACTCTAACTTTACTGTAAAGCAAAATGTTTATTTATAAATACAAATTATCGATAAGATAACATGATATAAACTTAAAATCATTTTAAACTAATACAACAAATTCACATTTAATAATATATTCCCATGTCCTTTAAAAAAAAAAGAAACAATTGTCTCAAAACAATTATTATGTACATTAAAAATGTTTTTCCTGGATCTCGGAAAAGTCTTTACACATAAAATATGTGTTATTGTATATTTGCAATCGCAAATATACATTCTGGTTGAATTTAGTTTTTTAAAAGATACTTGCATGTTATTCTAGCATGACCGATAGGGGATCCTGACGGTGCTGAACTAAAGATTATATGTTCTGAAGTTGTTTATAATCTTAATAACGTGTTATACTGTTTTTTTTAAGTGTCTTTGTATATTTTTAACCTTGACTTTTTAATCCGTTTTTTTGGGTAATATCATCTTGAAGTGGCTCGGTATTTATACATTCTGCCAGTATATCCTTATCTTTCAATTTTGCTGTTCTGTTTTGTCTGCAGAATGTCTGTATGCCTTTTTATTTTTCTTTGTTGACATAGTTAATATTATGATTAAGGTTATAACACAATGTTGACTGCACCCAATTTTTTACATTTGTATCTTTTATACCTGAAGTGTAAACAACTCGTGAGGTATTTTTTTATTTTTATTTTACCGTACTTTATTGATTATGGTTTATTATACATCGACTTTAAACATTCAATCCGCAATAATTTCCTCTCTCAAGTAATTGAAAGTATATTTACTTTCTCAAAGTGGAAAAACATGTTATATCTTCCTTGTGACCCGACATTGATCTTCCTGTTTATTTGAATATTTCATTTTCAAAAACAACATTTTGAAAAGAGTAGAAAAATACCAAGAAAACGTTGAAAACTAAAAGTTAAACTTAAATTTTAAGAAACTGGCAATGCCATTGCAAGAAAGAACAAAAAGACAAAACACTTTGCAATACACTACATAGAAAGCCTAAGACGGAATAACGCAAACCCATACAATAACTCTGTAATATCAGGTGCTCAGGAATGGTTAGAAGATCATTCTCTAATTAAATTCTGAATTCGATATTAAAATTGAAACTAACATGCAAATTTATCTCATACATCATTTGATCACAATATTAAGATTTGTGTGAGTAAAACATTTTAATTCAAAAACATCGTTAATGACGCTATAATCTATTGCTTAGTGGTACTATACGGCGTATTTTGTAAACATGCTACACCGAAGATCAAGTGAACAGAATGCCTGAATTTCTAATTGACAGATATTTATTGAATTTTGAGGCAGACTTATTCAATAAATTGTCGGCATCCTTATGGAATCGCTCCTCTCCTTATTTTCATATGATTCGGAGTTTTATCAGACACTTGTCAAGAACAAGAAGATAAAAAAGGCCAGATCGTTTAATTTCACATTCAGATATATCATCACAAAAAGGTTATATCGTGGCTAGAGTTATTTTAATTATTATAACAAGACGATTTAATTTTTTTTAAAGACGAGAAGTCTTTTAATTATTTCAATTTATTCCAACTTTACTGTAAAGCAAAAATGTTTATTTACAAATACAAATTATCAATAAGATAACATGATAAAAACTTAAAATTATTTTAAACTAATACAACAAATTCACATTTAATAATATATTCCCATGTCCTTAAAAAAAAAAGAAACAATTGTCTCAAAACAATTATTATGTATATTATAAATGTTTTTCCTGGATCTCGGAAAAGTCTTTACACATAACATATGTGTTATTGTATATTTGCAATCGCAAATATCCATTCTGGTTGAATTTAGTTTTTTAAAAGATACGTGCGTGTTATTCTATCATGACCGATAGGGCATCCTGATGGTGCTGAACTAAAGATTATATGTTCTGAAGTTGTTTATAATCTTAATAACGTGATATAATGTTTTTTTAAGTGTCTTTGTATATTTTTAACCTTAACTTTTTAGTCCGTTTTTTTGGGTAATATCATCTTGGAGTGGCTCGGTATTTATACATTCTGCCAGTATATCCTTATCTTTCAATTTTGCTGTTCTGTTTTGTCTGCAGAATGTCTGTATGCCATTTTATTTTTCTTTGTTGAAATAGTTAATATAACGATTAAGGTTATAACACAATGTTGACTACACCTAATTTTTTACATTTGTATCTTTTATACCTGAAGTGTAAACAACTCGTGGGGTATTTTTTATTTTTATTTTACCGTACTTTATTGATTATGTTTTATTATACATCGACTTTAAACATTCAATCCGCAATAATTTCCTCTCTCAAGTAATTGAAAGTATATTTACTTTCTCAAAGTGGGAAAACATGTTATATCTTCCTTGTGACCCGACATTGATCTTCCTGTTTATTTGAATATTTCATTTTCAAATACAACATTTTGAAAAGAGTAGAAAAATACTAAGAAAACGTTGAAAACTGAAAGTTAAACTTAAATTTTAAGAAACTGGCAATGCCATTGCAAGAAAGAACAAAAAGACAAAGCACTTTGTAATACACTACATAGAAAGCCTAAGACAGAATAACGCAAACTCCTACAAAATCTCGGTAATATCAGGTGTTAGGTAATGGTTAGAAGATCATTCTCTAATTGAATCATGAACTCGATATTAAAATTGAAACTAACATTCATTTATCTCATACATCATTTGATCACAATATTAAGATTTGTGTGAGTAAAACACTGTAATTAAAAACCTCGTTAATGACGCTATAATTCTATTGCGTTGTGGTACTATACGGCGTATGTTGTAAACATGCTACACCGAAGAACAAGTGAACAGCATGCCTGAATTTCTAATTGACAGATATTTGTTGAATTTTGAGGCAGACTTATTCAATAAATTGTCGGCATCCTTATGAAATTGCTCCTCTCCTTATTTTCAGATGATTCCGAGTTCTATCAAACACTTGTCAAGAACAAGAAGATCAAAAAGGCCAGATCATTTAATTACACATTCAGATATATCAGCACAAAAAGGCTATATCTCTGCTAGAGCTATTCTAAATATTATAACAAGACGTTTTTTTTTTTTTTTTTAAGTTTTCAATTATTGCAAATATTACAAATACAAATTATCAATAAGATAACATGATAAAAACTTAAAATCATTTTAAACTAATACAACAAATTCACATTTAAGAATACATTCCCATTTCCTTTAAAAAAGGAAACAATTGTCGCAAAACAATTATTATGTACATTAGAAATGTTTTTCCTGGATCTCGGAAAAGTCTTTACACATAAAATATGTGTTATTGTATATTTGCAATCGCAGATATACATTCTGGTTGAATTTCGTTTTTTAAAAAGATACTTGCGTGTTATTCTAGTATGACGGATAGGGCATCCTGATGGTACTGAATTAAATATTATATGTTCTGAAGTTGTTTATAATCTTAATAACGTATTATATTGTTCTTTTTATTTGTCTTTGTACATTTTTAAACTTGACTGTTTAGTCCTTTTTTCGGGGTTATATCATTTTTGGGAGGCTCGGTATTTATACATTCCGTTAATATATTCTCGTCTTTCAATTTTGCTGTTGTGTTTTGTCTACCGAATGTCTGTATGCCATTTTACTTTTCTTTGTTGACATAGTTAATGTAATGATTAGGATTATAACTCAATGTTGACTGCACCCAAACTTTTTACATTTGTATCTATTATAACTGAAGTGTAAACAACTCGTGGTTTTTTTTTTACCGTACTTTATTGATTATGGTTTATTATACATCGACTTTACATATTCAATCCGCAATAATTTCCTCTCTCAAGTAACTGAAAGTATATTTACTTTCTTAAAGTGGGAAAACATGTTATATCTTCCTTGTGACCCGACATTGATCTTCCTGTTTATTTGAATATTTCTTTTTCAAAAACCACTTTTAAAAAGAGTAGACAAATACCAAGAAAACGTTGAAAACTGAAAGTTAAACTTTACATTACATTACATTACGTTAAGTATTACGTGTTTATGCTTCTGACATGACATTTAGAGTTAAATGAGGCTTTTTGTTTGTTGTCCTTTTGAATATAATAACGTTGCTTTAGAGAGCTCATACATTCATACAAGTTGCATTTGATATGGTAAGACAACCTTTTGTGATGGTCAAAATAACGGTGATTATTTCATTACAATTTGAATGGTAAGGATTTATATAGCACACATACATTGTATCTTGATATGATGAAGAGAAAAGAAACATTCTTATTCAGACACAGTTTAAAGAAGAATTTATTCCTCGTTGACTATGCATAAAAGTTTTGTAAATTGTTTTAGTCTCATTTTCAAACAATTTATGAAACGATACCCTGTTACTAGTTTATCACATGTGCGTTCTAGCTGTAGCGTGTTTACCTTGTCGGTATAATGGTTGCGTGCTCGCTTCGAATATGATATTCCGTTATCAATCCCCGGCCGATTCAAACACGCTATTTCTTGTTCAAAGCGAACATTATAAAGATATAGGTTTCTTAGCTTAGCACGCAACATTAATGAGTGAGAACACATATTGGTCGGTTCTTTTACGAATAATGTGTCCAAGTAGGATTGATTGGTTGGGGATTGCTTTACGCCGCATCAGCACAAAAAGGCTATATCGCAGCGTAAGCTGTTTTAAATATTACAACAACAGGAACTGCATTCTTTTCCTGATATCACTTCCAATTATTGGTGTTGTTCGTGTTTCTCGATATTTAATTTTCTGAGTTGTCTTTTGTAGACTATTGTTTGTTTAAACGTCGTTGGCTTTTACAATGGTGGTGTCAGTTAGTCTGTGACTTACGAGTGTTTATATCCCTTTGCCTTCTTGCCTCTCTTCCTTAATGTAATAACTAACAAAACTATAGGTGATAAAACATTAAATATCGAGTCATTGTGACTGGGGAATAGAAATATGGTCACTACAGGTCTTCTTCCGACCGGCAGTTAAATCCTGTCCAAAGTGGGGCGTCCGT
Organism: Mytilus californianus; assembly: GCF_021869535.1. Taxonomy (NCBI): domain Eukaryota; kingdom Metazoa; phylum Mollusca; class Bivalvia; order Mytilida; family Mytilidae; genus Mytilus; species Mytilus californianus. The sequence goes on from NW_026262604.1 coordinate 4,939,150, forward strand.
TTGGTTGTGCGGCATGAATCAAATACGCAGCCACGTCCGGTCAGAATGGGGACCCTAAATCCGATGCCTCGTGTAGAGAGTGTGTCATGGTCTCTGCACGTTAAGAACCATTGTAACAACTCTTTGGGGGGTCCGTAGGTGACCTGTTGCAAGGAAAAATTGCTGTTCCTTTCCAATATGCCCTCATTTCCCGTGGCAGTCTAAATTTCTCCGACCTTAATCCCGGACGCCCCTATTACAGAACTTACCTATTGTATTTGTTGTTAATTTGTTCTCGTACTGAATATGTATGAAATATTTGCCACTGGACGTTAAGCAACCAACAATCAATCAATTGATTATCGTTTATTATACACCGACTTTAAATATTCAATCCGCAATAATTTCCTCTCTCAAGTAATTGAAAGTATATTTACTTTCTTAAAGTGGGAAAATATGTTATATCTTCCTTGTGACCCGGCATTGACCTTCCTGTTTATAAGAATATTTCATTTTCCAAAATCGTATTTTAAAAAGAGTTGAAAGATATCAAGGAAACGCTGAAAACTGAAAGTTAAATCTTTAACTTAATGAAATTTGCAATGCCATTGCAAAAAAGAACAAAAAGACAAAAAAAACTTTGCAATATACTACATAGAAAGCCTAAGACTAAAAAACGCGAACCCCTACAATAACTCGGATAATATCAGGTGCTTAGAATTGGTTAAAAGATCATTCTCTAATTGAATTCTGAATTCGATATTGAAATTGAAACTAACATTCATTTATATCATACATCATTTGTTCACAATGATTAAGATTTGTTTGAGTAAATATATATATATATATATATGACGAAAACGTTAAACTCAATGACGCTAGCGTATAATGCATGTTGAGGAGACACAAACATAATAAAAATAAATAAGTCGGATCTGCAAAATGGGTCGAAGGGAATAAAGGTGGACAATTCAAATTGTCAATGGAAAAATAGGTTATGTTTGATTAAAGCATAATGTGTGTGTCCTGCAGCAATCAATGGTGTACCCCACACAGTGATAATGCTAGATATATTTACCATGCATGCAGAGCTTCACTCACTATAAAAGGCATCGGAACATATGTGGTAACGGTAGACTAATAGAAATTTCAATTAGTGTAAAACTATTCATCCTTAAGGACCTAAAGAACAGAATAGGATATTCTGACAAAATGTAAGATATTGGCACCTTTTGTTGATGTCAACAAATAATCCATTTGTATCTATAAAAGTAATAAATTACAAGGCCAGTACAAGAATATAAAAAGTTATTTTCAATTGCAATTTTTTATGTTGCAAAAAATACTAAATGAATGGCTATCGCTTCACACAAAATTTTGATAACAAATATACTAAGTTTATATGCATATAATGCAAAACTGTATGTAGATGTAAACATGATATTTAAGATAACATCAGGCGTAATAGGTCAACTGTTAACATTCTTTACGGCAAATTTATCGTGGTCAGGCTGCAAAAGATATTATGAATCTGTAAGTTTTGATTTTGGACCATGTAATCGTTTAAAAGTCCATGTCTTAATGACAAAGGCTATAAGCTTCCGGAAGAAATATCTTTTCTTACTTATGTACAGTTTTGAATTTTCAATTAATTTAATACGTGTCACATCATGCATTGTAATCGTTAATTTATATAAATGTCGAAAATGTGCAGTAAGACATTTTTATGTGGCTAGTCATGTGATATGATAGTCAGAGTATACAGAATACCATCACAATATATGTTAACGCCCGTTTACTAAAAACAGTAAACGTGCGATAACTTTTCACAAATTTACTGTTGCCTTTATTAAATAAAGAAGAAGACGCGCCGTTTTCACGTTAACCCCGAAAAGAAAAACGAGAAAGCAAACGCCAGTATAGCCTTCACAAAATTAGAAATCGCCCCTTTTTCGCATAAACGCAGAGGTTAAACGCCAGTTTACTTTTATGTCTACTGGAATTTTGGAGTTAAGGATGTTCGCTTGTCGTGTTTTGGAATTTTTGTCAGATTTTCAGAATCCTCTGGTTTTATCCATTTGAATGCCTTAAACCATTTGGCCAACTAACCCCCATTTTTCTTTTTATAAATCTTGGTACATGTATAATTTTAAGCCATCTGTAAAAGTCTTATAAAATCTTTGTTATTTTTTAATAGTGTTTGAGAACTTAAACTTGTCAATGATAAAGCTATGAAAAATCAAGAGAGAACATTTTCCCGCCAAAATTTCAATAGCTAATATCTCGAAAACAAGCACACGGACCTATATTTTTTCGCTCTTTTGGTTCCTTTATTAATCCCCTATCAATATATACTAGTGCTATGAAAAGCTTGTTATTTTGAAACTGAGTAGCGAACTTCCTTAATGCAGAGTAAACGCCGCATATTTTGCGAACTTCCTTAATGCAGAGTAAACGCAGCATATTTTGTCCAGTCCGTCTACATGTAATATTTGGTCTGCACCCAACGGAAAACACAAACACATTGCCAAATGACAATGAACGGCAATAAATAGGGCACAATTACTTCACATATAACTTAAGATATGATTTAACCTGCTGGAACAGATCAACTGAACTATGTTTTAGTAAATGCCAGAAATGACGTAGACTATAATCATTGATAAATGTTTTACTTTCCAAACTACATTCAACTAATTAGTTTTTTTAACCGTATGGAAACCTTTCACATACATTTTTTTCTCTGTAAATATGTTTTGCCTTTTGTTGCAAGGCACACACTAATCGTAACCACGTGACATGAGAAGAAAATATTAAATGAGATGCAGAATGGGTAAAAAAGATCAGAATACTTTATTTGTTAAATGACTTTTGTCATCAACCGTTTATTGATAATTAAGAATTCACAAATGCTATTTCTACTCTAGGCGAGAATAAAATTACCTTTTTCTCCGCTAAACTATAAAATGTGTTTAATAAAAATAAATAACAGAGTACGATTGTCAAATAATAGGAAGAAAACAATTAAGCAAATGCTCAATGTTCACAATAAAAATTCAAATTAAATGTATCTCTTAACATACGAAATTATTAGACAGATCCTTTTCTGATCATCTTCATATTACAGGTACTTTAATAAACAAATTTTAAACGATTTTGGATAGGGTGGTATATTTTTGCATTAATTGTATGTTCTAACTTTCTTTAATTTTTCATTTTTGTGATATATATTCGTATTAATTTCATTGGCGCAATGCTTCGTCAATTTTGTCCCAGAATACTACATTCCCTTGTTGATCATTTGGATATTCAATATACGAGTCCTTTTGTACAAGTTCCAACAACACAAGGGGCATATTTTGCGGTAGAATTTGCTCTACAAAGATCAGAAAAATAATGTTCCTTTTGTCCCTTGAATAGATACTTTCCATTCGGGCCATATTAAACTCGAACATACAATAATAGGAATCAAAAAATTGTTTCGTTAGAATGCATATAGTCTTTCTGCTTTCATGTATTGCATTTGTAATATTAGTCGTAATTTCTTCACCTGGTATAAAGTCGCGTTGATGTACACATAGTTTGAAGTTTCTTTCCATTTCTAAATTTTTAATGCAATCATTTATGACAAAGGACTTGTCGTGTTCACAGTAAGAAATAAAAGCATCATACACATACTGTTTATCATCAGTGCTTGCTTTATGTCTGTGATGTTTGCTTTTAGCAAGGTAAAACATATAACGAAGTTTCCATCTGTATTTATAAACAACAGCAACAGCGATACAAATCAGAGTAGCCACCAGAACAATTGAAGCGATGATGATGAAACTGGTATATGCTATGCACTCTTTTTCTAACTTCGGAATAATTTTATTTGTAGAAAGGAATCTTACGACAGTTCCATCTTCCGACACACATCGGCGATCAAAGAATACATTAACACGAGTTACGACTATCCATTTCCAAAATAGCAATGTTTTGCATGTGCATTCTAATGAATTATTCAATAAAAAAATCGAAAGGTTAGAATTGAGAGAAAGATGATCAAACATTTTCATTGATTTCTGATTAAAACCTGAGATAAAATTGTTAGATAAAACTAAATATTTTAGATAATTTGCCTGTGACACGTCAAATAACACTTCTTGCAAATAGTTATGACTTAAATTGATATATCTTAGCTCTGGATGACCATGGAATATTGAAGACTTCAATTTGTAAATACGATTCATAGATATATCAATATATTTGAGTTTGGAATTTCTTTTTATGTGTTTGTTAAAAGTTTTAAAACGGAGAAAATTCCCAAGATGGTTGTCTCGTAATATTAGTTTCTGTATATTTGTCAATTCCAATTCGAACTGGTCAAGTTTATTACTTGACAGGTTTAATGTTAGAAATGATGGCGGGGCTGGTTCAATTTTGGATAATGGAAATAAACTCACTGGGTTGTTTCCTGTAAGTTGCAAATTTTGTACTGATGAACCATTTAAACCAGATGCCAGTGCAGTCCATGTGTAATATGGTTTTTCTCTTCCATGAAAAAATGTATTTTTGAAAACAATTGTCTGGACAGGTGTCAGCTTCAATTCCATAGTTGCATGAACAATTGAAAAAACATCATACTGTGAGAAAAAATGCATTTCTATTTTATGCAGTTTTTGCAAACAATGGTGTGCTCCAGGTAAGATTAATATCTCACAAATTATGTCAAAGTATATGTTCTTCAAGTAAACAAGATGAGAAAAAGTGTCGTTTTTTATCCCAAAAACTAAGCATGTACCAATTTTAAGGGTTTCAAGATGTACTAAAGAGTCAAAACTTTTACCGAAAATGACTTTGTATGGAGTTATTAATGGAATATCTATTTCTAATGATTCGAGCAATTTCAAGTTTGATAGCGCTACTTCTGGTAGTAAAGTTCCAATTGGAGAAGTAAATCTAATACATATATGTTTCAGGGAAATCAACGATTTAAAAACTTCACTAGGAATTGCACGTTCAGTGTACGGTAAGGGGTTGTTATTAAGATTTAAGATTAGAAGATTCGACAATCCGTTGAAAGAAAATCTATTGAGACGTTTGATTTTGTTATACGATAAATCCAATTCAGAAAGATTTCTTAAAAGACTAAACTGGTAATCGTTTATCACTTTAATATTGTTCTTTTTCAAACTCAAAGTATACACATTTGCTGGTAAATCTGGTACATCCTGCAATCTTCTATTTGAACAATCGACATTCAGCATCACCTCACTACCCATTTCAGCATGTTGTGGAATATTTGTGCAGCGACATTTTTCATTGAAATCACAAGGTAACGAAATCGCCAGGACAACATATTGGCATATACAAAGAACAATTACCAAATGTTTTAAAGTAATTTTTGAAGCCATCAAGTTCCGTATGGAATTCTACAATCAGAAATTAAGATAAAAAATGGTATCATGTCATATTAAAATGTAGTTTTAAAATTGAAAATGGAAATGGGGAATGTGTCAAAGAGATCAACAACCCGACCAAAGAGCAGAAAACAGCCGAAGGCCACCAATGTGTCTTCAACACAGCGAGAAAATCCCGCACTGGAGGCATTTATTTATTTAAATGTGTATTATAAATGTTCAACAATGGTAGGTAACTACATTTTTCAAGGATGGCTTGTCAAATAAGAATGAGAGTGTTTGTTATGGCAAACAAAAAAATCTATTAACTGGACATGATTGGATGTTTTGAAAGAAAAGGGGGCACAAGCTAGAAAATATCACACTTTTACATAGTCTTTCATAACTATTGCATATGTCGTCTAATCGTAGGTTCACAGCTCTGATCCGCCAATTATTAAGGTAACGGAAATTTATATAGATTTGTTTAATTCACTCCAGGTTTTTCGTAAAATAAAAAGCTCACATTGAGGTTATCTCATTAACTTTAAACACTATATTTTGATTGTCAAACACATTCACCACTAAATTCGGTATTACATAAATTTATAGCCAATATTTGTTACAAAAAAACCCACAAACTTGGCTATTTAAGTAACTCATATCATATGGTGCCTATGATGAATGCAACTACGTCATCTTGTATGGAAATGAAGAACATTACCATAATTGTTTTTTTTTGTGTCCTTATTTGAATCTTCTCCAAGTGATTCATTGACTGATGTTTTGCTTATAACATTTCGGAAAAATTATGATCATTTAGTATCGGAATTGTAAGATGTATGTTAAACACTCCCTTTTATTGTCCAAAGGCAAATATTTCATGCATTTTTAAAAAAAAAAGTAGTTCAAATGGGTAGGTTTGTCAAGTTGGTTCTAAAAATTAATTCAACGGGAAGAGAAACAAAAAATTCAGAATTCCATCTGAAGAAGAGAGCAAGTTGGATATCGGCAGACTTGATTTACAACAGGCCTCTTATCGAATCCTCAGAGAATTGTTGCAAGGCTTCGTTTACGTGAAGAAACTTGGCACTCTTTATGCTTACGGTTTCGAGTTAATCACCAAGTTCAACTAGTTACGGGTGTCACATGTGAAGCAGTAGCTGCTTACCCTTCCGGAGTACCTGAGATCACCCCAAGTTTCTGGTGAGGATCGTGTTGCTCAGTCTTTAGTTTTTTATGTTGTGTTTTGTGTACTGTTGTTTGTCTTTTTCTTTTTTAGCCATGGCCTTGTCATTTTATTTTTTACTTATGAGTTTGAATGTCCCTGTGATTTATTTTGCCTTTCTTTTGCGGATAATCAAATGTACATCCAGCACACAATAACGGACAATTTTTCAGGACCTGCCAATTGTATTTAATCTTAATTTGTTTTCGTCCTGAACATGCATGACATTTTTGACACTGGACGTTAATCAACCAAAAATCAATCAAACATTGAAATGGTAAGGCCGCGAGCATCACTGAAGAAATATTTACTCTCGAAAGTCGAATCTGGTGCAGAAAATTGGTACCCTCAATGTACTTTACTATCTTTAATTAAATTAATTAATAATTAAGTTCAATAAATTAATAGTGAATTATAACTAAAAATCAATCTTACCTGGTGTAGTTCAATTTTTAGAAATACAGACAGGAAATTAATAAGACAATGGAGATATGTTGATTTTTGTAGACTTTTGTCAGATCAATGATCGGATATAACGTGATCATATTGTATAGTCATAAACACTTAAGAAATAGACGTTGATACTTTCGGAAATGATTCATAATTGTATATCGGACTTGTGATGATACCTTACTTACATATATAATGAAGTCAACAATCAAAATATATAGAAATTATTTGATTCGTTTTTCAATGATAAGTGGTGACCCTTTTTAATAAGCATAAAAAACGGTACTCTAATTACGGACATCCAGATGCATATTCGTATGATTGATTGGTGTTTCCTTTACGCCGCATGAGCGCAAAAAGGCTATATCGCGGCGAGATCTAATTCAAATATTTAACAAGTATATTTTTAAAATCAGACAAAAGGTCCTTCAATGTACTAAAAGTTAAGTCTAAATCAAAATTGTTTATATACAAATAAAATAGAACGCTAAGATAACGTGATAAAAAATAAAATCATTATAATTTTATACAGCATTTTTATATTTTATTATATATTCCAACTTCTTTTAAGAATGAAACAATATTTGTAATTGGAACACTATCAATTGATTGATTGATTGTTGTTTGCTTTACGCCGCATTAGCACAGAAAGGCTATATCGCGGCGAGAGCTAATTCGAATATTATAACAATTTAAGGTATATTTTTAAAATCAGACAAAAGGTCTTTCAATAAACTAAAATTCTAGACTAAAGCAAATTGATTATTTACAAATAAAAATCAACACTAAGATAACGTGATAAAAATTAAAATCGTTTTAAATATAATAACATTTTTATATTTTATAATATATTCCAATTTCTTTTAAGAATGAAACAATATTTGTAAATGGAATATTATTAAATAAATCATACATATTATTGACATTGAAATGCTTCTTCCGAATATCAGCAAAGGCAATACAATTGATTAAAACATGTTTAATAGTATACTTGCAGTTACAAGGTATACATTGTGGTTCTACTTCATTTTTTAAAAGATATTCGTGTGTTATTCTAGTATGACCAATACGACATCTAGAAATAACACACTGATCTTTTCTGCACATAAAATTATTGAAAGGTTTACATAAATTAGGTTTAATTTCATGTAATTTATTACCATCTTTTTTACTCCATTCATTTTTCAATATATTAAAAACATATTCTCTAATATTAGATTTAAAATCGGTATATGGTATATCACAGTTAGATAAAGGGTCACCCAGGGCATTCTTTGCCTCAAGGTCTACAGCTGTGTTTCCAAGGATTCCAACATGACTCGGCACCCATAGAAATAATATTTCTTTAAGAAGAATTTTTAAATTCCTCATTACATATAAAATTTTGAGAATTGTTGGGTTTTTAATTTTAGTATTTTGTATAGCTTGTAAGCATGAAAGTGAATCAGAACATATAATAAATTTGGATTTATCTGAAGAAGCAATAAATTTCAAAGCCAAAATTATTGCTTCTGCTTCAGCAATAAAGATCGATGCTTCAGATGGCAAACGGAGAGTTGCAGCTCTGTCCGTGAAGACAGCAGCAGATGCAACTCTGTCACCATCTTTTGATCCATCAGTATAGACAGTTGAAAAATCTGAATAATTGGCTTTGATTTCAGCATAGTGTTGCTGAATTAAAAGAGGATTTGTTTTATTTTTATTGTGTTCACGGAGATCAAATATCATTTTTGGTTTGGGAAGTTCCCATGGAGGACATTTGCAAGTTTCAACTTGAGCAACAGATTTTAAATCAAAAGAAGCTAAATGTGATTTTAAACGTATACCTAACGGAGGAATTTTATTTTCATGTTTTGCAAAAATATCTTCATAAATTGGATTAAGCTGTAGGCAGTATTATCTGAGTAGGCTTTTAGTTTGACAGCATATTGAAGTCCAAGCTTCAAACGTCTGTTAGAGAGTGAGTGCTCATCAGCCTCTACATACAGACCCTCAACTGGTGAGGTTTTAAATGCGCCAACACAGAGACGCAAACCCTGATGATGCACATCATCGAGAATCTGTATGTAGGACTTCCTTGCAGAGCCATACACTATAGAACCATAATCAAGTTTAGATCTAACTATAGATCTATATCAATTAAGTAAAATGTTGCGATCAGCACCCCAGTCGGTGCTGCCGACAACTTTTAAAATATCTAATGCTTTTAAACATTTCGATTTTAACATTTTGATATGGGGTAGAAAGGTTAACTTTTTATCGAAAACTAACCCAAGAAATTTGGTTTCATCAACCATTTTAATTGGGTTTCCGTACAAGGTGAGTTCTGGATCAAGATGCAATTTCCTTTTGTAACAAAAATGCATCCCAACCGTTTTTGAAGTGGAAAATTTAAACCCATTTTCCGAGGCCCATTTTTCAATTCTTCAAAGACATAATTGTAATTGTCGTTCGATGTTATTCATATTTTTGCCTCTGTAACATATTAAAAAATCATCATTATACAATGAACCTTCAATATTACTTTTCAAAACTTCAACAAGGCTGTTAATTTTAAGACTAAGTTATGTAACAGATAAAATACTCCCCTGAGGGACACCCATCTCTTGATCATACAGATCAGACAACGTTGAATTTACTCCAATATTAAATTGTCTGTTAGACAGAAAATTCGAAATAATATTTGGCATATTGCCTTTCAACCCCATATCAAAAAGATCTTTTAAAATACCATACTTCCATGACGTGTCTAGGGCCTTTTCAAGATCGAAAAAGACCGACATTACATGTTCATTTTTCGCAAAACCATTACGGACAAATGATTCGAATCGAACAAGATGATCAAGAGTACTGCGACCCTGTCGGAATCCACACTGGATATTGGCTAATAGCCCATTTGATTCCAGGAACCAAACAAGGCGATCATTGACCATCCGTTCTAGTGTTTAACAGACACAACTGGTAAGAGCAATTGGTCGATAATTAATAGGATCCGTGTGATCTTTACTTGGTTTTGGAATAGGTACCAGTGGCGGATACAGGATTTTGAAAAAGTGGGGGCCCACTTTTTGCAAAATGTAAAATTCAAGTACATTGAATTTGTCAAATATTTGTCGACTGGTCTGTATACTGGTAATAGAGATATTTTAAGTTAAAGTATCTCTGTTCGTCGTTGACATTAAAGACCCAATTTCAAGACGAAGAACAACAGTAGCAGCGCTGTCTTGAAGAGTGGACTGGCCTTTGCTAAGAAGTAAATAAGGATTCTGTAAAACTTAAAGATCTGATCAAAAGCAAAACAGCAGGTAAACAATATAATTTAAAACCAAATATCCGTTCCTGTAAAGGTTTCTATGAAGAATATCATTTATTTCAATGAACAACATAATAATAAAGATAATTACTTAAGACATTCGTTTTCTTATCATGCTAAGTATAATTTAGTCCACTGTACATTTCTCAAAGTTTTCAATTATTTTTATTAATATAAACCGGGCAACAAGAATCATGACTAGTCTGGTGATTGATACAGAAAAGTTCGATATTATTGTAACTGATTGTTACAAGTACAAATTTATGAACTAACAATACTGTTTAAAAAAAGACGTCTAGTTGTCATCACGGTGGTAAGTATGGTGCATTCATACGGTAAGTATGTTCCTCTGTTATACAGGTCTACACTCAATGACTTAGCGGATTCAGGAGTTTCATTCGTCGCTTATTTGCTCTGGCATACGAGTCAAGAAAGGCATTATAGTCTAACTTAATATCGCGATGAATGTTTAAAAGTAATAAACCATTCATTCTGTCCTCTCCCATTGTTGATCTTTTTCACAAGTTTTAGGGAAGAATTTCCTCGTTCTACTGTTGCTGCAGATACTGGTAAAAGAAGGAGTACACGTAGAATCATTGCAATGTTAGGATAAAATTTGGTGTTTATTATGCGTAATGTTTTTTCTATGGTATCTGGTTTGTCATCTGATTCATCCCAATCTCGCTTCCATAAGCTTACTTCACTTTTGAATGATGAACATGACGGAATGTCATCGATTAAAAACTGTTTGATTTCATCAACTTTTTCACTACTCAACAGTGTTAGGTGAGCAGGAAGCAAACAAAGAGCTAGAGTACTTGTTCTGCTGGCATGATTAAAACGGCATCCAAATTCCATAATAAGGTGATCTACGTAAGGGATGAACAGTGTCCTCATCCAGTATTGCTGAGGCGTGTCAGCTGAAACATTGTTTCTTTTTGTTTGTCGTCCACAAACTCTTGGGATTAATATTTCAGTGCCAACTAGATTTGCCATTTTGCGAGCAAATTCAAAAAAGTCGCGAAATGCTTCGTCACAAGACTCGCGAATACTTTTCAATTCATTTGTGACCACACAAACTTTTTGGAAGGCCGAAAGTACACATTAATAGCAACAATCCACTTGGAGTTCGTTATATGCATTAGCAATCCACTTGCTTTCGTAACGGACTTGGTATCCCAATTACAGTTCATGTTTCTTGAAGTGATAGCAGTTAGACGTAGTATGTCGCTCCACCCATCTGGTTTCGCATAAAGTTTTTAATTTGTAACATTTAATCAGCGTACAACCGTCTTGTTGCCGTTGATTGTTCACTGCTGTCAATGATGTTTCCAGTGTATTTTGGCGCTTTGGTGAATATTTAAAGAAGATTCCAAGTTGTTTGGTACTCGCTGTCATAATCTGCATTTCAGGTACTTTACAAGATTTTGACACTGCAAGATTAAGATCGTGGTTCATACAATAATAATACTCTGCTCTCGGGTAAAGTCTTTTTATCCGTGCCACACACCCGTTATACTTGCCACTCATATTCCCAGCTCCATCATACGACTGGGATCTGCAATTTTCCATGCTTAACCCAAGGTCTTGAATTTTTGCAAGAATATGTTCAGCAATGGATTCACCTGTTGTACTTTTGCATTCAATATATTCTATAACTTTCTCAACTGGGTTGTCACTTTCTAAATACCTTAGGACTAACTCCAACTGTTCTATGTCACTACTGACAGTTACTTCGTCCGCCTGTATACCAAACAGAGGCCCATGCGGCTGAATCTTGACCCTGGATATTATTTCGTTTTGTATGTACGTCTTTATGCAATCTTTAGTAACTCATTATGTGCTGTTTTTGACGTGTAAGACGCATTTTTTTAGCATGTTACTTAATGTTCTTTTAAAGCAGTATCGCCTGAGTCGGCACATAACCTGAATAATTCCTTTAAATTTCCAGCATTGGAATTATTGTTTTTATCTAATATGTCGACGCAAGTACCATCACTAGTAACTTGAATTTAGCTTCAACGGACAAAAACGCATTAACGGCATTTAAAAAAGATTAATGAAAATTGAATAAAGATTGACAAAAATTAAAAATTATTTTTAATGCATTTCAATCCATATCAAATCATTTTAATACCAGTCAAATAGTTTCCCTTGCGGTCATTCAAGTTAATTTGAGATGTGGTTAAACTGCGTCAAACTAATTAGCCACGCCCCCGTTATACGGAATCAAACTGATGTTAAGTCCTTTTAAACTTTAAAGTGTCCGCCTTTTTGTAAGGTAAATCACTCAAGCAGAACAGCATCCTCGGGTATCTATCATTAATCCGCTCCGAGCGTTATCGATTTAAGATATTTTACTGGTGGTTAGTTTTATATATGTTTTCCAATATTTATGTTATACGTAATGTTTTATATGTATATTGGAATGTATAATGTTATACAAGTGGTGAGACTTTAATAAAAAAAATTGAATCTGAATATATAAACATGCTTCACAATTAAGATAAACGAATGAACAATAGATATATAACTAAATTTATAAATATTGATGCACGATTTAAAAAGTACAAAGTGTTAATCTGTTAAAAATAAAATAGCTCTTTATATCAAATTATTCGTTTTCAATATTGCTTACTAATATGAAAACTCGTGGCATGTAAGTAAGGTATGGTCTTTTAAATATATCTGCGAAAAATGAAAAACCGGAAAGATAATAAGAAGGTCGTAATTGTGCTCATTACAAACCTAGAAGTGAAAGATGTTTTTTTAATCAATAGACAATAAGTTTTAATAGATGCATATTATATTTTCGGTAAGAAAAAAACATTTACATTTATACCGACATTTAAAATAGCTTGTAATTAAAAACATTTTTTTGTTAAATAATAAGATTGATCTAGATGAGCTTGACATTTGTTGAAATCATTTAGTAAACAGTTTCGTCTTGCTAAAACATGTAATTAAAGTAACAGCTCAATGAACTTTTAAACCTGTGTAAAATTGTAATACCGGTCACTGGTTAAAAATGTGTTAAAGCAGCAAACGACAAATGAAATTTGAAGTGGGTTTTCAAAGGGATTATCGTTATGTCCGCATGTAAAATAATTCTTGCAAGAAATGAACATTTGACGAACTGGACTGACTATTAAGCCCTCGCACGGTCGGCCCTGGCCCAAAAGGAATATTTAAAAAAAAAAACTTATTTTTATATTTGCGGCATTCAAAAACGTTTTTAAGACCAAAAGGTAACTTAAAGACCAAACAGCCTATTTAGATCTACCAGTGAGTTTTCCTTAAAATTTTGTGTGAAGGTATTTCATGATTTGAGGAACAAAATATGATAAAAAAAATAGGGGTCACCGACTTAGTTTGTCACTATAGCAACCTCAGTTTCGTGTTTTCCCGAATATTAACATGATATTTGCTTGTTATTTAAACTCTAAAAAAATCCCATTATATCAAACCTACAAGCATAATTCTTGTTTCATGTTAAACAGTTGATTTGTATCTATCAAATACAGGTTCAAGAGTTTAAGACTCTTATTGTTTTGATCTTAAAAAATATGATTAATTTCATTCCCGCCAAAAATAAAACGCAAGAATGAAAAACGTTTTAAGTATTAAAAAATATCTACCTGTGATTTTTTCATAAAAATTTCAAGAAAGAAAGTGCCATGTGTACTCTTCAAAATAAAGCAAAAAAATGTATATGTCACCGACCTTTCAAAAAAGTTATGATTAATTTTCATGTTTTTTTCTCGTTCGTTTTGAAGAAAAGAGTTGTCTTTCTTCAGAACATTGAATCTGACGTCATAGTACAAGTTTTCCTTGCTGGCGCACTGTTTGAAAAAAATTGCAAATTGGACGTTTGAAACCCACGTTAAATTTTCAAGAATCAAGAATAACAACTATATTCACCTACTTTATTATCCGGTAATACAAGAGATCACATGTATGTATCAGTATCAGATCTCATGATGTTGTTGCCGCACAAAATTAACCTTCAGAAACACCATCCGCCGGAATGAAAAAATGTTCGAAATAACCTTTTACGACGCTTTAGAAAGGAAAGTCTGTTGTTGTCCTCTCTCTCTCATTAGCAAAATGATTGAGAATAAAAAGAGAAATGAAAGATGACACTGGCTAACGTACAGACTATTTGACTATATTAGACTAGATGTGTGGGTTTTTTTGTTGCGTCAATCTCAGAACTTCGCCCTAGCGCACTCTTTCGCTACTGTTGACAGCCGGACAGACATTAGCAAGGACGGACTTCTTTATACCATTATGTGTCCCGACTAAGACGAGCGTATACAAATTATTCCATCTAGTTTGTGGATTCATTATTTCTGAATATTTAAAATATAAGAAAATTAAAATTATAGGTATAATATATGAATTAAAGTTTTTGATTCTAAAACGTTTTACATCCATTTAACCTATCATAAAATACGATCCCCGTTATTACTACCTCACGTGTTTTGAATAAACGAGACAGTAAATATAAAATACAAATAAATTTTTATTTCAAAAATTGATTTAGAATCTAAGAAATAATTTTCCGTTGAAAACTATAAAGTATTTCTCAAAACAGGATGAAATATTATGAATCTAAATAGCTCATTTTGGAAATTAAAACAAAGACAAGGTTGTATGTATAGATTGACGGCATTGAAAATCGAAATTTGTTTTCAATCTTTCTACTATATATTTTTTTTTACTATAAGATTTTGTCAATTAAGCAGTAAAGATAAAGGAGTAGGTCCAGTAAGACCCCTTTTTGGCCCGAAAATATTGCAGTTTTACAAAATTGTTCGAATGTAAACTTTTATCTATTTATTGGAAAGTAGAATACTTCTGTTACATAAATATGGGCTGTTTTTGACAATTCAATGCACATGTATCGAGTACTATCATCATTAAGTCATGCTAAATTACTGAAATCTTCACAATTTTAGCATTTGAGTGAAATTTTAGCCGGTTTCCGTCTTAAATGGAAGTGGCCGCATTTGTGTTCATTCTTCATATTTAAATGTAAGTTGTATTTGATGATAATACATAACATATATAAAAGTTGAGAATGAACACGGATGCGGCCACTTTCATTTTTGACAAAAACCATATGAAAAGTGACATATTATGGCATATTTGATAGATTTTTCATATTTGACCTTGAATTGGAGCGTTTTAAATGACTACATCTGTTCAAATCTTCACAAAAACTAATTGAATCGACTGAAGTAGACACTTAAGTGTTTAAAAAGTGTCCAAATTCTTTCATCAGATAAACCTTAAGTTTGAGGCCAAAATCGGCCCTTACCGGACCTACTCCTTTAACTTCATTGCAAGATCACCATTATTTTACGAGAATCTTAAAGAAATAAGTTAATCTCAACATGCATACGTTGCCAGTATATCGAAACTTCTAGAAAGTATTGTTTATCGGCCTAACCTTCTGAAAACTCATTTTTGAAAATCACATATTAAGTTAAAATTCTAAGCGTAAGTCATATAAATTTACCAGTGTAAAGTTACACGGGCGCCGATTTAAAAAATATTTCGATCTTTAATTTGCGCCGATTTGATTCTTTCATTAGCGCCTATTTTATTTTTTTTATCACTAGCCCCGATACTTTATTTGCTATACGAGTAAATACATGTACATGTAGTAAACCTAGAATGTACATTGCATGGTAATATATGGATATAAATAGTGTTCCCTTATGTTGAAGAACATTTTTGTCATATTGTTCGAGAACTTCGTTTTGACACAAGAAAGAAAAGATGGACTTCGTTATTGGCAAGTTCAACAAGTATAGAAAAGATAAAATGACAAGAAAGGAATATATCAGATGTGTGGCATATAAATTCTCGACAAGATAATAATTCATTGTACTAGTATTACATTTTTATGGATTTTATTGTGGTGCTTTGAAATGCTGTAAATAGAATTTTACTCCGTGATTTTAGTGGATGTAAACAGAGTGCACAAATATCTCTTACATTGACTTATCCTGCTCGAAATTCTCCCCTTTGTGAGCAGGGGACAACAGTTATATACATGTTATAAATGACAATTCATAACATATGTACAACTGGCTGACGGAAGAGGTTTATATGATAAATAAACTTTCACCTATAATCTACCTGTACACAATCGGCGCAAATGAAAGACAAAATCGGCGCAAGTGATGAAAGAAAAATGTGAAATGCAGATCGGCGCAAATGCAAAAAGTCGAGTTCAAAATTTATATTTTTATTATTATTTTTATTAGAACGGAGGTTACAGATAGTGTAGTATCTTTTGTGTCCATTTGTTTTTAATTTCCACTAGGTATCAGTGCGACGCTTAATTCCACTTTTCTTGGAAGACGTAGTTTTAAGCGTACACCATGTTGATATCCGTGAAAAACGTGAAATAGGACGTTATAATTTGACGTTTTTTCATGGCTAGAAACAACGTCATAGAGCTTTTATGTCACTACCAAGTTGCGTTAGTTGATGCGCATCAACAATAGGCTGTTTGGTCTTTAAACATTTTAAAGCACGTCGGATAAAATGATTCTGTCATATAATTGTGTAAGGCATATTTAAGCGGTAATGCATATTATAGCGGTAATTACTAGATAAAAAAAATAATTGGCTATTCTAACTTCCCAAGTTTAATCTAGGTGCTCTCGTAGGCCACGTTTAATGTTCAAATAAATTTCATTGGTCGGGATTTCATAATGTGTTATATGAAATTATCTTGAAAATAATTTCGGGAAAGGGCTGTTAAAGTGCGAGAAGAAAACTCTTTTTCTTTTTGCGGAAACGTGAACGAAGGAACGTGCTACAAATAAAGACCTGCGATTGTTTGTCAATAACTCAAATTTACAAAATAGTAAAATATAACTAATGATCAATGTCAAAATTATTGGAAGTTTTGTGATCATGACATCACCTATGTTATGTAGTATAAATACTCGAATTTGTCAATTATACCACATCTTCTTATTTGTATATTAATCATGTCAAAATACGAAAATGGAAATGTAGTGAAGTATTGTGTCTTTCATGACGATATCAAAGTCGCGTACATATACGAAGAGAAGATGTGATAAAGACGTAAAAGAGACAGCAACTCAACCACACAACATACCAGAATGTGTACAATTAGCTCTTGTGTGCATCCTTTCCTTAGGATTTGACTTTAAAAGATATTACTACTTTTGCCTGAACATACCGGAATTGTACTATTTTCTCGGAAAAGTAAGGTATTTATTTCCGGAAGCGTAGACTTTAATTGTGGAAACGTATTCTTTTTCCCGGGAAAGTAATGCCAAATTTCATATGAGCAGTGTATTTGTTTCAATGTCAGTATATAAAGCATTAACTACTGTTAATGTCTATGGATGTATTAGTTACAGTTGCATACCAATTGAGAGATCGTCCTTTTTGATGTTCTTCGTGTGGAAATTATTCTTCCTTCAGCATGCATCTTTACTTTGTTCCTCTAATGAGATCCTCATTTACCCTTACATTATAATAGTTTGTGGACCCGTATGTATTTAGGGAATGGCACTCTCCGTGTATCGTACGTAAAAAAAAAACCATATTTTACGTTTCAGTCCTACATGTATGTTGAATTTTACTCAGAACTTAGAAAGTTGATATCAGCGCGGGTTATGCTTAAAGTTAACCTTTTATTCTATATGTCAGATAACCTACTTGTTTTTATGTAGGATTGCTGTCTGATTGACGAATAGCCGTAATTTTATCTCTATATATTTTTTTTTTTTAATTTTTTTTAGGGATGCATCCAATTGCACCTTTTCATTTGAAATATATTTCCGTGACGTAACCTCAAAAGATTAGTCACTTCAATAAAAAAAAATGTAAGCGAAAATGAAACATCTTCTCGCATGTTGCACTTTGTGTAATTGTTCTCTTCGACAAAATTAAATATAAAGAAGCCACAATTTGGTTCCTAAATGGATATTTTTTTAAACCCGGGGCCTAAAGCTAGGTAACGCCTATCTCTTGATAAAGTTTCTTAAATTCGGCAAATTTTAGAGACCGACCGTGCGAGGGCTCAGTCTGTATAGCCATTCAAGGTCGTTAAAACTTTGATCATCCTTGTAGAGATTTTTTGAAAATACGATGGTTGATGCCTTTTTCGAAACTAAAACATGATCAAATATAATTGGTGGCCTTCTGTTTTCATGTTGTTGTCTCTTTTACATATTCCCCATTTCCATTCTTAATTTTAGATAAAGTCAAAAATTATGATAAATAAATGTATTCTTGATGTCAGATCAAAATACATTTAACAAGCCAGTGCGATAAAATTCCATTCGTTACTATTACGTAAAATATATATCACGATATCTCAGTAGCATGGGTTCGAATCCCGGCGAGGGAAGAACAAAAAATTTGCGAAAGCAAATTTACAGATCTAACATTGTTGGGTTGATGTTTAGACGAGTTGTATATATTATATAAGTCCTGTGTCTAAGTGAGAAATAACTACATGTGGTTTGTATATCAGGGGAGAATTGACAACGGGTGGTATGTATACTAAAATGTTTATTGTCTTCCATTATACATGACGTTGTGGATGAAAATTATTGACAAAAGAATAAAGAAAACAGAAAGTAACCAGACAAATACATAGAAAAGAAAATGATGAGGTTCTAGAATACATGGAATAAAGAATGATCGGCAAAAGGTATAACGAATAGAAAAAATTGCCTAAAATGATAGAATACAGAAATAATGAATCCCGATTCAGACCCTCACAATCTGACGATGACATTTAGCTTTAGGGCAATTATGGGCAAACGACCAACAACACAGTGTTTTTTTAATGAAAGTTCACATACAAGCTAATTTTTACAAAATCAACTTGAATATGTAATAAAAACTATATCTATATCTTCATGTGTTGAATTTTAAAGATAAACGGGTTTGAAGTTTTCGACATTTACTAAAAATTTCGGTTTCTTGAACATTTCTGTCTCCTTAAGTTTTGTTTCAAAAGATAAACATATGCGGATTTCGGTAAAGAGATAAGGAATATCTTCGTTACATTGATTGATTGATTGTTGGTTGCTTAACGTCCAGTGGCAAATATTTCATGCATATTCAGGACGAGAACAAATTAACAATAAATACAATAGGTAGGTTCTGTAACAGGGGCTTCCGGGATTAAGGTCGGAGAAATTTAGACTGCCACAGGAAATGAAGGTATATTGGATAGGGACAGAAATTTAGCCTTGCAACAGGTCACCTACGGACCCCTCAAAGAGTTGTTGCAAGGGTTCTTAACGTGCAAAGAGCGTGGCACTCTCTTTACACGAGGCATCGGATTTAACGTCCCCATTCTGACCGGACGTGACTGCGAATTTGTACATCCCGCACAGCCAAACGGACGCCCCACTTTAGCGAGGGTTTTACCGCCGGTCGGAGGAAGACCAATGGTGACCATATTTCTATTCCCCAGTCACCCTTGGGGGGATCTTCGTTACAAAATTGGGCTCTACATTTGTGTAACAATCCTTATCAAAAATCCTTTTTGTTAAAGAAAGAAATTGATTTTAGAAGAGAAAAAAAACGGCATTTTTGTTGTTTATTTATCTAGTTGAAAAAAGTCGGTTATTTCTTCATAAAAGTTGGAACGAATAATCTTCATCAGAGACATATAGTAATTGTATGGGTGTATAACGTTTCCGCATTTTTAGCAAAAATCCAGTTCACGTTTCCACATTTTCGTGCATTACTTTTCCGAAATAAATAGATACCACTTTTCAGCATTTTTACCTGTATTTCACCTGTAAAAAATGGTAATAATGATATATCGGTATAAGACTTTATTATCAAATATGGTCATCTCCTCCCGACACAGATACCAAAAGAACCACAACTGGGCCGGAATCGTTTCTCCCAGTTCTATCCATGTCACACAATTATATTTATTTTTATGGACGTTTTGCAGAAGATCCAAACAACAACTTACATCAAAATTCGGTCTTTATCAGCAATAGCATCAGTTCGTAAAAATGATCGCGAACGTGCTGAATTCGTATCCGAACAGTTTGTCAAGTATGGTAGAGAATAGAATACGAGGTTAGACTTTATAAAGTCAGTTGGCTACAAGTTTACCGCTTTAAACTGTGATACATTAAAAATTTAAATGCGGAAACGTAAATAACCTTTAATAAAATCAATGTAAAAACAATGAGGAAAAGAGTACTATAAAAATGCGGAAACGTAAGAATACGTAGTGCCAAAATGCGGAAACGTAAAACGCCGAATTGTATTATATGTCTCTGTCTTCATACAGTATCATGCCAAACGCCATTTTTAAAAAGAGAGGGTCCATGTTCTCGTTTTTAAGCTAATGGTTAAATCTCGAAAAGATGCACTTTTTCCCGATATTTCACAGTTTGACGTCGCGAAAAATATCATTTTACGGAAGCAAATAATCAATTAATGTGTCGATAAAAAGAACGAATTCTACAATATATAAAATTCTGTCAAAAATCATTTCCTGGGTCAGTATCATAAAGTTCATCCGAAAAAGTGATAAAACTGATAATAACATACTAATTCAATTTCATGCAATTAGGTTTTAATGCTAAAAGTTTTAGAAGAAAGAGTTAAATGTCTTCTTTAAAATATTTAGATTAATTCTGCGAAAACATCAGAGAGAGATAAAACAAAAATGAATGCAACCAATTGAATAAAATGAAGAATGGAAATAGAAAATGTGTCCGACAACAATCCGACCAGAGAGCAGAAAAGGTATATAAGGCACAAAATGTGCACCATAATTGAGTTACCTTGCTTTGTAACCCCCATTGACATAATGTTTACATTGGTTACAACGGTTACACTCATACAAACTATCATAAATCATATTATTCAGAAATTCTGTTTGGGGATCATTAATGTACGTCCAGTGGCATATATATAACATGCATGTCGGAACAGGAAAATTGACATAAGGTACTATTAGAACCATGTTTACATTATTATACATTAGACATATGTCTCTGATTATACCCAACAATTGTGATGATGACGAATTTCTTAAACTGTTCGAAATAATCTAACCGAAAGATAAATCTGTAATGTTACTTTGTCCATAACTTCGACGAACCAAATTAAAGCGAGTAATACTTCGACCTGTTTTTAAATCAGATTGGTTTTGAATGTTTCTCTCGTATATTCAATATGTATATACATGTATATATTCTAAATTGAGACTATCTATTATTATTATAGTTCCATAACATTCTTTCAAGGCGTATAAACCAATGATCGACAAGTGCGTACATTTTGTGAAATCATTTATAATGTGTATGTTTCAAATGTCCATATCTATTGACAACGAGTATATACCCTTGGAAAATATGTAAATAGATTTTTATTTTATCAGATCTTTTTTGGGGAATTATTAAGATTTTCATAAATATCATTCTTAACACCAGAAACGTTATTTATAAACAAGCGTATATGTAATGACTATAGTATATCACTATCGGACACGCAAGACAAAGATGTATATTACACCTTATATTTTCAAAATGGAAAGTTACAAGTTATCGGCCGTGTACACTGATCAATACCCTCAGAGGTCAAGTGATGCACCAACTTGCTTTATGTAATTGTGTAATAAGAGTTTTAAAGTCCGACAGGAAATCGCTTGAATACCTGGACGTGTCACCTCACAATACATCTGGGAACAATTTCTTCAGCCATGCTGGTGATCAGATGAGGGAAGATCCGAATTTATTTAAAGAAGTTTACAAAACCGTTTTACATAGAGAAATTATGAACAAACTAGACTTTCGAAAACATTTCTACACGGAACACTTCTTTATGACTTTGAACTTTGACTTTTTAACTAATTTCCATTAATATGACTTTTTTCAAAAACTTAATAAAAAATTAGTTTCAAAACGATTCCTTATTTAAAATGTAAAAAATATGTAATTATTTTAATGTGGCACGCGTTTTCGTAATTAGAAGAGATAAAGAGGTATTGATCTTAAAGTCATATGAAACCTCAAATTAAAAAATACGCATATGTTTTTTATAACAAAATGGATAGCTGTCATTATTAAACTTATGTACAAGTGTTATACAAGTGCTCAATATCCATGCTTCTTTGTTGATTGATTTGTTTGACAAACAACATCAGATAATATAATATCTTGTGGAAAAACTACATTTGACGGTACGTTTATTTTTTATTCATAACACTATGCCATCATGGGCTTGGCCCAGTTAAAGGAGCTTAGTGCACAAAGGCGGCCTAGGTGGTGTTTAGAAGCTCTCGTTAATTCAGTCTTCTGATATAAAGGCTCCAAGGCAGCACATTCATAGAAATACCGCAAAGGACCTCCTTCGTACACTAAGAAGAAAAATGTGCACTAAGGACCTGATGGAATGATACAACTTTCACAAAGGACATGGCATATAGAAATAAATTTTGTAAAAATACATTATTTTAAATTTTATGATCATATCTTTTGTGAGAGGGGGGGGGGGGGGAGGGGTCGGAAGGGTCCTGATCCAAAACTCCCGGGCTTATAAACATGAAATCCCGAAGTCCCGAATTTAAAAAAAGTTAAATCCCGACATCCCGAAATTCGAAAAACCTTGACCGTTTAGAATCCACTTTGTATACTGATTAAACATGCAAAATTGAAGATGAGAAACATATTATATTAGACTGTCCTTTATATGCAGATTTACGTGAAAGTTTATTTTATGAAGTTAAAAAAAGTAATGGTGATTTTAATATTTTATCTGATGATGATAAGTTTATACATCTTTTTAAAAGTACTGTTTTTGGTGTGATTGACAAGACCTGCTGTAATATTCTAAGTAGAAGAAATTGTTTTTTTATATGCTTGATTAATAGCGATGTTTTTGCAGACCTGAAATATTTTATAAACATGATAAATGCAGCTATATGGTGCTTTTTGTATTTCTGTCTGTTATATTTTTTACTTCTGTAATATCGTATTTTCTACTCTTATTTTTAGCTCATCTTGCGTCCGTCGTCGTTAGCTTTTAAAAAAAATCTTCTCCTCTGAAATCACTGGGCCAAATTTTAGTTATAGAACGGTAATTTTGTTCAACCGAAATACTTTTAATGGGTACACATACTAGATTTACTAAGGATAAGATTATAAGAGTTTTATTTAGGAGCAAGAATATATGGTCTACATTATTTTTAAAATGCATTAGTGTTATATTAATAACATAATTGAATTTTATAATTATACAAAATACACATATGGCGGAGAATGACAATAAAAAAACAATGACATCCGTAATAAAGGTAACTTTCATAGCAGACAACTTAATATGATTATTCTCTTTTTGAAAATAATATTAACCTCTTGAAGTCTTTCTATATCACTTCTATAATCGGGTTTTGAAGAATATGTTTTACTCTCAAATGTCTTTCAAGGTATAATGATAGTATGTAAAACTATAGAGTTGTAAATGTGGAAATGAAATCTCAGAAGCATTTTTTTTTTCTCAATTTCTATCTCAAAACAGGTTTCTTTAAAAAAAAACAAGTTTACTGAAGCAATTTCCTTCAAAACAAAATAAAACAAAGGCAAAGTAAACATAAAATTCAGTTTTTAATTTTTCTTTCATCAGCTTGAAATTATAACATCCTAAATCGTTAGGTTTATTCAACAACTATCATTAATTGATCAATTAGTAACGATCAAAAGACGATTGTTATTTGGATATGGTTGATTGAACTTAATGATTGGGAATTTGCAATAAGCCGTTGGTCACGTGCCGAGTGGCAAGCGCTGATTAAAAAGTCATTTTACTTCAAAATTACAATATCTATTGATACCAAACTTTATATTTATGAGTTATATACTTATATCCATGTTCTTTGTGATCTTAAAACATCGTTTTTGTGTCCTTAGTGCACTAAGAAGTCCTTTGCGGTATTTCTACACACCATTTCATTTTAAAGATACTATATAATATGTTTTCGCATTGTTTGCACATTGAACACAAACAAATCTAAAAAAATAAGGAGATGTGGTATAATCTCTCGTCAAGAGACCAAATAACACAGAAATTAACAACTAAGCGTTTTTTGCCTTCCACTATACATCTGACGGTGGCTTTTAGCTTTAGAAGATATAAGAAGATGTGGTATGAGTGCCAATGAGACAAATCTCCATCCAAGTCAAAATTTATAAAAGTAAACCATTATAGGTCACAGTACGGTCTTCAACACGGAGCCTTGACTCACACCGAACAGTAAGCTATAAAGGGCCCCAAAAAATTACTAGTGTAAAACCATCCAAACGGGAAAACCAACGGTCTAATCTATATAAAAAAACGAGAAACGAGAAACACTTATGAACCACATCAACAAACGACAACTTCTGAACATCAGATTCCTGACTTAGGACAGGTGCAAACAAATGCAGCGGGTTTAAACGTTTTAATGGTACCAAACCTTCACCCTTTTTCTGAAACAATAGTGTAACATCACAACATAGAAAGACACACTATAAAATATCAACTGATATAGCTTAACTCAATCAAAGGACATATTAACACCAGTGAACATACACTGGGCAATTTAGTGACCATAGAGAAGATATATAACCTTCTGTAGAAAAATCATTTGAAAGGTAAATATTATTAGGGTCATCCGGAAAGCTGATGAAAATACTTTAGATACACAATGTATTTCTTTTTAATTTATGCAATTCAATTTTGATACTACAAGTCTTTAAATCAGTAATATCTTACGATTCAAATTAGCGTTAGGCAAACTATAAGCAATGTGTCAGTATTTCAATTAGTTATAAGTCCTAATGAGTGACATTGGCCGATCTGAGCTGTGATACTTCTTATTTAGTTTGATTTTTAGATGATCTGTTATAATACTTAAAGTGTTTTTGACATTTGAAATAATAATAATTCGAACTTAACTATTCATTTTCTTACTAGCGTCAACAACTAGTAATTGCCAAATTTGTTGGTAATTCGTATACTAGTAAAATTAGAAGATACGGGGATGTCGTGTGACTCGTGTCTGTGGATTGGATATTAAGAAGTGATAATGAAATGATATCCTCCTGGGCCTATACCATGTTTAATACACGTGATTTACGTTATCGTTATATCCGAGACAGTCCATGCAAAAAGGTACAAAAAGTCTCGTTGAACTTTACAGATTACGATATTAAAGTTCGATAAAATATTTTCAAATAAACAGCTGCGCCATTAGCGCATGATACGCCCGTCGTCTTGTGTGTGAATTGTTATTCAATAATCATAAATAGTTTCTGACATACGGCCTGACATGCGAAAACCCCCTTTTTTTACAAAAAACTCAATATCTCTAAAATAAAATTTTGAATCAAATCAAAAAAGTATACAGATCTTTAGATTAATATAACTAAGAAGTGTGTAAAATTTTAAGCAATATTAATAATCATAAATCGTTTTTGAGATACAGAGCGACATGTGAAAACCCCCTTTAAAAAAAAAAATATCAATATCTCAAAAATAAACCTTTGAATCAAAACCAAAAAGTATACAGATCTTTAGATTAATATAATTAAGAAGTGTGTAAAATTTCAAGCAATAATCATAAATCGTTTTTGAGATACGGCGCGACATGTGAAAAACCCCTCCCCCTTTTTTTTACAAAATACTCAATAACTCAAAAATAAAATTTTGAATCATCACCAAAAAGTATACAGATCTTAATATTAATACAATTAAGAAGTGTGTAAGGTTTTAAGCAATAATCATAAACTGTTTTGAGATACGGCGCGACATGTGGAAAAAACCCTCCCCCTTTTTTAACAAAATACTCAATATCTCTAAAATAAATTTTGAATCATCACCAAAAAGTAAACAGATCTTAAGATTAACATAACTAAGAAGTGTGTAAAGTTTTAAGCAATAATCATAAATTGTTTTTGAGATACGGCACGACATGTGAAAAAAAACACACACCTGTTTTAGTTACTAAGTCCCGTAACTCAAAAAGTTTTAATCTTATTTTCACCAAAAAGTATACAGATCGTTTGACTATCATAAGAAACAACTATGTTAAGTTTCATAAAATTTGGATAAGTCGTTCTGATGTTACGGTGCGACATGTTTACGCCGGACAGACAGACGGACGGACGGACACCGGACATTTGTATACCATAATACGTCCAGTCAAAAATTGACGGGCGTATAAAAACTATTTCTATCAATGTCAACATTCATAAAATTGTGAATTTATGTAGTAATCGTAGATCAGCGGAATATAACGACTGAATTATTCGGGTTACACCACCTCTATCTATATTCTAGTTTTTTTTTGCCTCGCTTCTTATTAACTTAGTTTCCCCATAATTCTCAAATCTGTAAACCCCATTCATATACTTATAAATGATGGTCCCATTTATAGCCTCATACATGTAAATGATAATTGAAACAACTTGAAACAAAAAACACACAAATAGTAGTGTATGCATGGGCTTTTAGATAAATATTAGTCCCCGAATCTGTTAAAATGTAGATCTTAATAAGAATATAATAGCAGTTTATCTATGATTTCTTCTTTTCTGGATTTAAGGGGGGGGGGGGGGGGGGGGGGGGTGTGTGTGAAGAGAAGGATGGGCGTTTTTTTTTTTTTTTGACAAATTGTTTATTTCCTTTGAATATAAGGGACGAAAAAATATTTCATTTCGTTAAAAAAAATCTTGTTTCATTGTATTAAAAATAAATAGATTAATTTGTTGCTGAATAATTTCACAAAAAAAGACAATTCGAAAAAAAAATATGAATATGTTTAACCTCGCCGCATTTTTGCGCCTGTCACAATCCAGGAGCCTCTGGCCTTTGTTAGTCTTGTATACTTTTAATTTTAGTTTCCTTTATATATTTCGGAGTTGAGTATAACGTCCATTATCCCAATATTCATTCCCAATTTCATTTACAAGAAAATTAAATGTGAGTACTATATTTTGGTATGAAGACATGTTCCATATATTAATACAGCATCAACATTCTTAAAACTAATGTTTAGGCACTTGCTGATTTTCTTTGATTTTGCCGAAAATCGGTGACCAGTAAGACACGTGTCAAAGAACATATCTGATAACACTATTATCTTGAAAAAATGAAAAAAATAATTATTTTGCATGAGAAAATAACCCTTTAGATATGTTTGCCATAAAAATACATTGGGACTTATTATTGTTTTTTTTAATTCAACATCTATAGTTGAAAATCTTAGGTGTACATCGGTTAATTGAATGATAGACTATAGAAATTGTTTTAGTTTTTTTTTTAATAAAAAAAAATGTTCCCCCTTTCGAGATTGGTCATTACATAAGTGTGTGCTAAAGTTTGGAGACCGAGGACTAACAGACTACGAACAGCAAAAAGTGGATACAACATTTGATATGCATGAAAGAACGTTGGACACACAATACTGATTTCACTGAAAAATTTCAACTAGCACATGATACCCTATGAATTTATTTACATACTTGAACTCTTCTAAGGAATATAATTCTGGACAAAAAGGAATTCAGTATATGTTAAATGGACAAACAAACAACAGCACTCATTGATGGATACACTTGCGGCTTAATTCATTTTTAAAGCACAATTTGAATGATTGATTAATGGTTGTTTAACGTCCAGTGGCAAACATTTCATACATGTTCAAGGCAAGAAGTCGTTTCAGAAATAGATTATGAATTATAAGGTATTCCAAAATGTTAAAATGTTATCATCGTTTAGCAAAAGGAAATTTTTCTTAGCTATTAGAATTGGTACGTCAATATTTTTCTTACAAACTTATATCTTTTGCTTTAAAATTAACACATATAAGGTTCTGATCTTATTAAAACAATGTCACTTAAGTCTCGAGAATTATTTGTGTATTTGGGCTTTTGAACTCCGCTGCATTTGTTTGCATCTGCCCTAACCTGCTGTTTAGTGGTTGTTGTTTGATTATGTATTTCAAAAGTCGAATATATAGACCGTTAGTTTTTCCGTTTGAATGGTTCTACACTGGTCATTTTGGGGCACCGTATAGCTTGCTGTTCGGTGTAAGCCAAGACTTTGTGTTGAAGGCAGATGAGTAAAATTGTATAGTTTTACACGTATGAATTTAGTAATGACTAGCAGAGCACTATCAGACTCAAGACAAACAGTGTTCATGTATATTTGGTATCCGGCATACGAGTACGGGGCGCATTTAAAACTGTTTAAGCTAAACGAAATTTTAATTTTCCAGGCGAATTAGACCAAAAATAAAAGATATGTTTTAATGTGAATTTTTAAAAGTCCGGGACGGAATTGGTTCAATTAAATTTGCTTAACGTACCGTGGCAAATATTATTGCATATTCTCGACGATTGATTGATTGTTGGTCGTTTAACGTCCAGTGGCAAATATTTCATGCATATTCAGGACGAGAACAAATTAACAATAAATACAATAGGTAGGTTCTGTAAAAGGGGCGTCCGGGATTAAGGTCGGAGAAATTTAGACTGCCACGGGAAATGAGGGTATATTGGATAGGGACAGAAATTTAGCCTTACAACAGGTCACCTACGGACCCCTCAAAGAGTTGTTGCAAGGGTTCTTAACGTGCAAAGAGCGTGGCACTCTCTTTACACGAGACATCGGATTTAACGTCCCCATTCTGACCGGACGTGGCTGCAAATTTGTACATCCCGCACAGCCAAACGGACGCCCCACTTTAGCAAGGGTTTTACTGCCGGTCGGAGGAAGACCAATGGTGACCATACTTCTATTCCCCAGTCACCCTTGGGGGCTATTCTCGACGAAGTTACATTTTTGATCAGACGATACCATTATATAGATTAATGTTTGCGTACAATATCCATTGGCATTCATCAAACATGCTCATTTTGGTCCCTTTATTGGCTATTAAATAACTACCAGCTTTCTCGTTTTATTTCAAGCAAAATAATTCTTTTTATCACAGTCACTTCTTTTTTATCTCAAGAGCTGCTGCGTGTTTACAAATATAAAAAAGAACTAACTATACTTTTCGCTGCATTTTAAAAATCTGGCATCATTAACTATAAAAAAACTTAGTTTACACATGTATTTGTCATTATTTAATTTTAATGTGAATATTTGTAAGAGGTACATTTTTACTTTTCTGACTAAAATCGATAACGCTCGGAACGGTTAAACGATAGATACACGCGGATGCTGTACCGCTTGAGTGATTTACCTTACAAAAAGGCGGACACTTTAAAGTTTAAAAGGACTTAACATCAGTTTGATTCCGTTTAACGGGGGCGTGGCTAATTAGTTTGACGCAGTTTAACCACATCTCAAATTAACTTGAATGACCGCAAGGGAATCTATTTGACTGGTATTAAAATGATTTGATATGGATTGAAATGCATTAAAAATAATTTTTAATTTTTGTCAATCTTTATTCAATTTTGATTAATCTTTTTTAAATGCCGTTAATGCGTTTTTGTCCGTTCAAGCTAAATTCGAGTTACTAGTGCATCATCCCGATGTGACCGTAAAGCTTGACCTTGTCTCCCACAATACTCGATACATCTGATAATAGACTTCAATATAGTTATATTGTTTTCGATTCGCTCACTCAATTTTATATCCAGAATACTGTCTATTCTTTTATGCGTATTCTCAGCTGCTTGTAAGAAATGATTCATTTTTACCATTGCCGATTTGTGATAAGAGGACACCGCATGGTGTTTAAGGTCACATACGGCATCTTTCCAATTTGTGTATGGGTTTTCTATCAATGTCTTTGTACGGCCTCCTGGGGTATTATTAATTTCACAAAGAAACAAAATGCAGGGTAAGCAATAAATTCCATCTTCAGTTATATCATATGTAATGAAATCAAACTGAGTGAATCACTGATGTTGGCAGGACCTTGTTCTTTCTCCTGTTGTTTTAGTTTTGTCTTTGTATTTCCGTTTGGGGAACTGGAAGGGTTGTGGGGGAATTCGATTCTTTATAAGGGAATACTTTTTTTCGTCATCTAGGTTTCCTTTCAGTTGGCTTCTTAGTTTACAATTTATCTGAGGTGCTTTTATATTGATAAGAGACAGGGTTTTATTCGATCTGTCTTTTGTCATGTCAATGTATTTATACGACGACGAAACACTGCATTCTAGTTCATGTTCTGGTTCTTCAACTTCGGTATCAAAATGTTCTTTCTTTTCTTCTTCAGTAGCACAATGTTCTTTTTTTTTCTTCTTGTCTACTAATATGTTCTTTTCTTCTTGTGCATCATTTTCTATCAGAGTTATTTTCTTTTGAAACCATGCATCGATCTTGACTTGAAATGTTTTCTGTTTCTTAAAAGGGGGTTGTTCTACTTCATCTTGCTTTTTTAATGTCACTCTGATCCTCTAATTAATTTTCGTCTTTTTCGTTATCATAGATCATTCGAAGATATACAAAGTGGTTAGGATGGTACGCAGCTCGTGGTGTGTTGTCCAGATTCCTGTCTCTGGACCATAATGTGTGTACTGTTTTTATTATTCATTGAATCAGTTCTAAGTGAAATATTGCCGTTCAATAACGGTCGTATACCATTGTTACAATCTGGATAAATGTGGTACTATTGTCAATGCAATAACTCTCCACACGAGAGACAGATTTATCTTTATATGCTTATATTATTGATGCAAAAGGTGCGCTCATTTTTAACCAGAAATGGAATGATACGAATGGATTGATGAATAAGAAACATCGATGCCCTGCTGTTGTCTGTAATGTATCATAACATTTTGAAAAAAAACACAAAATAAATACTGAAAAAGAAGCTAAGACACAAAATAAATATACAATATATGTACATTGTCAGAAAATATGAAATTTATTTGTATGTGCTTTAGACAAAGGACCAAAAGCGATACTCGCCAAGCCTATCTCCTGTTTCATATCGAGTACAAATACATTATATATTTTCCGACAATAAAATTGAGAATAGAAATGGGGAATGTACATATATTGTTTTTATACTGAATTTTACACCCAACACTTGAACTTTAGCTGTAACAATATAAATCGTTGCCTTTAAACTTTTTTTTAAAAAATCGACAAAGTTAAAACGCAGACCGCGAAAAGGACCCCAAAATGAAATGTTATACAAAAAGAAATATCCACATTTCCGCTTGCTCAACATGGAAACGGGGTAAATGTTCTAACATCCTACTTTAGAATTTATATGGGAACTTAAATTCTTCGTGGTTTGATTCAGTATATTTTGCCGAACATTCCAGGTCTTCATTTTTCAATGTGATCATAGGTCTTGAAATTCACAATAAACAAGCATTTTGAGAGTATTGCATGGCAATACATAGTCCCATACCGGTTAAAAATTCATTGTACTGGAACAAAATGCTAACTTGATCTATTACTTGTCATGGTGTAAACTATATAACAAATATCAAGTCAATATATTCAAGCATGACAAAAAAAAAAAGCGGAAAACTGATTATTTAGGTGAATTTTTTAAGTCCAAGGACCATAATTCTGCACATAATCATCAGCCCGAAACATAAATTGAACTTGATCTGTAACTTGTCATGATAAAACAATGTACCAATTATTAAATCAATATAATCAAGCTTGACGATTGATTGATTGTTTGTTGCTTTACGCCGCATTAGCACAACAAGGCTATATCGCGGCGAGAGCTAATTCGAATATTTTTTACAATTTAAAGCATATTCTTAAAATCAGACAAAAGGTCCTTCAATAAACTAAAATTCTAGATTAAAGCAAATTGATTATTTACAAATAAAAATGAACATTAAGATAACGTGATAAAATTTTAAATCGTTTTAAATATAATAACATTTTTATATTTTAGAATATATTCCAACTTCTTTTAAAAATGAAACAATATTTGTAAATGAAACATTATTAAATAAATCATACATATTATTGACATTGAAATGCTTCTTACGAATATCAGCAAAGTCAATACAATTGATTAAAACATGTTTAATAGTATACTTGCAGTTACAAGGTATACATTGTGGTTCTACTTCATTTTTTAAAAGATATTCGTGTGTTATTCTAGTATGACCAATACGACATCTAGAAATAACACACTGATCTTTTCTGCACATAAAATTATTGAAAGGTTTACATAAATTAGGTTTAATTTCATGTAATTTATTACCATCTTTTTTACTCCATTCATTTTTCAATATATTAAAAACATATTCTCTAATATTAGATTTAAAATCGGTATATGGTATATCACAGTTAGTTAAAGGGTCACCCAGGGCATTCTTTGCCTCAAGGTCTACAGCTGTGTTTCCAAGGATTCCAACATGACTCGGCACCCATAGAAATAATATTTCTTTAAGAAGAATTTTTAAATTCCTCACTACATATAAAATTTTGAGAATTGTTGGGTTTTTAATTTTAGTATTTTGTATAGCTTGTAAGCATGAAAGTGAATCAGAACATATAATAAATTTGGATTTATCTAAAGAAGCAACAAATTTCAAAGCCAAAACTATTGCTTCTGCTTCAGCAGTAAAGATCGATGCATCAGATGGCAAACGGAGAGTTGCAGCTCTGTCCCTGAAGACAGCAGCAGATGCAACTCTGTCACCATCTTTTGATCCATCAGTATAGACAGTTGAAAAATCTGAATAATTGGCTTTGATTTCAGCATAGTGTTGCTGAATTAAAAGAGGATTTGTTTTATTTTTATTGTGTTCACGGAGATCAAATATCATTTTTGGTTTGGGAAGTTCCCATGGAGGACATTTGCAAGTTTCAACTTGAGCAACAGATTTTAAATCAAAAGAAGCTAAATGTGGTTTTAAACGTATACCTAACGGAGGAATTTCATTTTCATGTTTTGCAAAAATATCTTCATAAATTGGATTAAAAACACAGCTGTAGGCAGGATTATCTGAGTAGGCTTTTAGTTTGACAGCATATTGAAGTCCAAGCTTCAAACGTCTGTTAGAGAATGAGTGCTCATCAGCCTCTACATACAGACTCTCAACTGGTGAAGTTTTAAATGCGCCAAGACAGAGACGCAAACCCTGATGATGCACAGCATCGAGAATCTGTATGTAGGACTTCCTTGCAGAGCCATACACTATAGAGCCATAATCTAGTTTAGATCTAACTAGAGATCTATATAAATTAAGTAAAATGTTGCGATCAGCACCCCAGTCGGTTAACTTTTTATCGAAAATTAACCCAAGAAATTTGGTTTCATCAACCATTTTAATTGGGTTGGCGTACAAAGTGAGTTCTGGATCAAGATGCAATTTCCTTTTGTTACAAAAATGCATCCCGACCGTTTTTGAAGTGGAAAATTTAAACCCATTTTCCGAGGCCCATTTTTCAATTCTTCCAAGACATAACTGTAATTGTCTTTCTATGTTATTCATATTTTTGCCTCTATAACATATTAAAAAGTCATCAACATACAATGAACCTTCAATATTACTTTTTAAAACTTCAACAAGGCTGTTGATTTTAAGACTAAATAATGTAACAGATAAAATACTGCCCTGAGGGACACCCATCTCTTGATCATACAGATCACACATGGTTGAATTTACTCTAACATTAAATTGTCTGTTAGATAGAAAATTCGAAATAAAATTTGGCATATTGCCTTTCAACCCCATATCAAACAGATCTTTTAAAATACCATACTTCCATGTAGTATCATAGGCTTTTTCTAGATCGAAAAAGACCGACACTACATGTTCATTTTTCGCAAAACCATTACGGACAAATGATTCGAATCGAACAAGATGGTCAAGAGTACTGCGACCTTGGCGGAATCCACACTGGATATTGGCTAAAAGCCCATTGGATTCCAGGAACCAAACAAGGCGATCATTAACCATCCGTTCTAGTGTTTTACAGACACAACTGGTAAGAGCAATTGGCCGATAATTAATAGGATCCGTGTGATCTTTACTTGGTTTTGGAATAGGCACGACGGTTGCAAGCTTCCAGATTGATGGTAAATCACCAGATTCCCAGATGTTATTCATAAGCTGCAAAAGAGCTTCCAGCGAGGAACGTTTGGTTTTTTGAACGTTTTATTGAAAAAAAGAAAACATATATAACTGCGAACGCCTGTCATAGTGATAGGATAGAACGCTTCGATTTGGATATGAAATGTGTATTGACTGGCACATTATATCTATTTTCAAAGTACCAGTACCTACCACTAGTCGATACATAAAATTGTATTCACATTACGGACAAAGGTTACAATTTAAGTATGAGGAGCAATACGTGCAAAATATGACTGAAGACAATTAATGAATTTGTGTTTGATATATGATTAATCAATGCTGCACTTTATCAGACCATCTAATTATTGCTTTGTCTCCCATTTTTAAAAACCAGCCTTGCTTCCAGAGAATGATCGGTGTGTGTTTACAATTGTACAATTGTATACCTGTATCTAAAAATTGTATTTTGTCTTCCTAAGACTTGTTATTTTTTAATTATTCTCTTCGTATATATTGTTACTGATTTTGTCCTGGTAATTTAGACATTAAAAACATACCTTAATTTCACAAATAATGCCCCTAGGCTGACAAAGCGTCCAATGTTATATATGTGAATTACACCTTCTAACATAAAAGAAGTAATTCGATCAGGTGATTAAAAGGTTGTATCAAACGATTAGAAATCAACTTCCTTTGTGTTCTTGACCCCCATATAGCTATCTAAAGTAAACAGATAGTAAAATATGCCAGTTCACCTATATTGTCTCTCTAGTAAACACCTATTTACTAAAACAAATAGTTTGATCTGAGCAGCCTTCACTATAAACTAGAGGCTCTCAAGAGCCTGTGTCGCTCACCTGTATTTACTGATGCTTTGGAAATCATGTAAAATAAGGTTAAAATCATAATTAATAGTATTAGATATTAGATATTATAATGATATCTAAGATAATAACAAAAAACTGCAAAATTTCTGTACAATTACTAACTCAGGGGCAGCAACTCAACAAAGGGTTGTCGGATTCGTCTAAAAATTTCAGGGCAGATAAATCTAAATCTGATGAACATTTTTGCCACCAGTCAGATTTGCTCTAAATGCTTTAGTTTCAGAGATATAAACCAAAAACTGCATTTTACCCCTATGTTCTATTTTCAACCATGTTGGCCATGGTGGTTGGAAGAGGTCATCGGACAAATTTTTTAAACTAGATACCCTAATAATGATTATGGCCAAGTATGGTTAAATTTGTCTCAGTAGTTTCAGTGAAGAAGATTTTTGTTAAAGATTACAAAAATTTATGAAAAATTGTTAAAAATTGACTATAAAGGGCAATAACTCCTAAAGGGGTCGACTGACAATTTTGGTCATGACAACTTATTTGTAGATCTTACTTTGCTGAACATTATTGCTGTTTACAGTTTATCTCTATCTATAACTAGAGGCTCTAAAGAGCCTGTGTCGCTCACCTTGGTCTATGTGCATATTAAACAAAGGACACAGATGGATTCATGACAAAATTGTGGTTTGGTGATGGTGATGTGTTTGTAGATCTTACTTTACTGAACATTCTTGCTGCTTACAATTATCTCTATCTATAATGAACTTGGCCCGGTAGTTACAGTGGAAAATATTTTGTAAAAATTTACAAAAATTTACAAAATTTATGAAAATTGTAAAAAATTGACTATAAAGGGCAATAACTCCTTCAGGGGTCAATTGACAATTTTGGTCATGTTGACTTATTTGTAGATCTAACTTTGCTCTACATTATTACTGTTTACAGTTTATCTCTATCTATAATAATATTCAAGATAATTACCAAAAACTGCAAAATATTCTTAAAATAACCAATTCAGGGTAAGCAACCCAACAACGTGTTGCCTGATTCGTCTGAAAATTTCAGAGCAGATAGATCTTGACCTAATGAACAATTTTATTCTCATCGGATTTGCTCTAAATGCTTTGGTTTCAGAGATATGAGCCAAAAACTGCATTTTATTCTATGTACTATTTTTTAGCCATGTCGGCCATCTTGGTTCGCGGGCGGGGTCATCGGACACATTTTTTAAACTAGATACCCTAATGATGATTGTGGACAAGTTTGGTTAAATTTGTCTTCGTAGTTTCAGAGGAGAAGATTTTTGTAAAAGTTTACAAAAATTTACGAAAAATGGTTAAAAATTGACTATAAAGGGCAATAACTCCTTAAGGGGTCAACTGACCATTTTGGTCAAGTTGACTTATTTGTAGATCTTACTTTGCTGAACATTATTGCTGCTCTATCTATAATAATATTCAAGATAATAACCAAAAACGGCAAAATTTCCTTAAAATTACCAATTCAGGGGCAGCAACCCAACAACGGGTTGTCTGATTCATCTGAAAATTTCTGGGCAGATAGAACTTGACCTGATAAACAATTTTACCTCATGTCATATTTGCTCTAAATGCTTTGGTTTCAGAGATATAAGCCAAAATCTACATTTTACCCCTATGTTCTATTTTTAGCCATGGCGGCCATCTTGGTTGGTTGTCCGGGTCACCGGACACATTTTTTTAACTAGATACCCCAATGATGATTGTGGCCAAGTTTGGTCAAATTTGGCCCAGTAGTTTCAGAGGAGAAGATTTTTGTAAAAGTTAACGACGACGGACGACGACGACGACGGACGACGGACGCCAAGTGATGAGAAAAGCTCTTTAGGCCAGGTGAACTAAAAAAGATGTGGTATGAATGCCAATGAGACAACTCCCCATCGAAGTAACATACATTATAAACAAGCAAGTCGTTTTCAATCCCTCACTTATTTTTGATACATCTTCATTGCTGCTAAAGGTAATTCCCTCGCAGACAATAAATATCTATCTATTTTAGACACTAAACGTAAAGAGGAAGTTTTATTTTGTAATGTTAAATAGAAAACATATCTGTTTGCATGTATAATAAATGTTGATGTTAAATATGTGATATGGCCAAAATAGATGATTTCTGTGTTTCCAGTTTCCCGACCTTACCCCCCGTTTTCGACGCCGACCCAAAACATGTATTAATGATACATAAAAAATATGTGTAGGTCTTTCCGGCTCCTATTATTTTAGAATATTATTGATCTACAAAGTCTATGATAATATAGACTTATACGTATAAGTAAAGTGTACAATCAAAAACCAATTATTTTTAATAACAACGAGCATGGGTTGTCGAGAGCCATGCAGTGTACTAGCTATCAAATACAATAAATGTGAACATATGGATGCTAAAAATATTATGACCAAAATACCTGATAACTACAGTATGATGAATCCTTTTGGGAAACACCGTTGGACGATAAAAAATACGAAGTTGACATATTCACATACGGAGTATATATCTCCCAATTTAACGATATTCCCGGGCTTTAATTTCCTATCATGATTTCCTTGAAAGAGGATTAGTGTTCACAAGGAAGCTATTAAACCAAAAGTTCCAAAGGGTGAAGTTGAAATCATCCCTTCGTAAATTTTACAAACGCCATCACGAGTTGGTTGACCGTTACGGAATATCCGTTTCACAGATGATATCGGATATGTTCCTTATGTCATAACTACAATCCTGTTCCCTTTTCACGAATATGACATACCGACTATTTACCGGGTTTGTAATAAAATGAGCAACACGACGGGTGCCACATGTGGAGCAGGATCTGCTTACTCGTCCGGAACTCCTGAGATCACCCCCAGTTTTTGGTTGGGTTCGTGTTGCTTAGTCTTAAGTTTTCTATGTTGTGTCATTATTTGTCTGTTTGTTTTTTTCTTTTTTAGCCATGGCGTTGTCAGTTTGTTTTCGTTCTATGAGTTTCAATGTCCCTCTGGTATCGTTCGCCCCTCCCTTAGTAAAACTACGTGGGATAAAAATCAGAATTATTCAAGGTAGGTAGGAAGGTTGTGTCTATCGATGAAATAACGAACAGATTTTAAGTTAAATGTGTTCAATTTACTTGTAAATATAAGTTGGATTTTAAAATGGAAAAACGCCCTGGTAAAAGATATACAGAATTGTGTACAGAACGGAACAAGCACGGCTATCAATGCCTTAGAGTCAATGATGAAGTGTTGACGTATAAGACTTTGTGTTTGAACTGACATCATGGAAAGCTGTCTCAAGAGATTGACAAAAGAATTAATGAGTATGAACACTCAGGGAGTTCGTGAATTGAAGAAGGTGTTATTTAAATTCCATGTGTTGGCGGTGTAACATATAGAGATCGTACCTAGATTTCGACCAACGAAGTAACTTGCTGTAGGGACATAGTCGGTAACCATGTTACAATTTCTACGTTTTTCATATTATAGATGGTCACCTATATTGCCACAATTAGAGAAAGCCAAAACAAGAAATAGACCCGAGGATGCTCGTATTAAGGTAATTTTATGGTTTACATTGTTTATCATTTGTATATATAATTTATACATTCTACTACATAAAATTGAGAATGAAAATCGGGAATGTGTCAAAGAGACAACAACCCGACCAAAGAGCAGAATTTTTTATCAGTATCGTTCAGAATATCATCTATCTATTCGTTTTATAATTATCTATACAGATATACTTTCAAACATATATATTTTTAGTTCACCTTTCCGAAAGAAAATGTGAGCTTTTGCCATCACTTGGCGTAGTCCGTCGTCCAATCGTTTGGAACGATTTCGAACACCTTCTCTGAAACTAATGAACCAATGATTGTCCTACCAAACCTAAGCTGAATGATCCTTAGGGTATCTAGAAAAAAGTTTGTTTTTATTTCTGTTTTTTTTTTTCAATAACATGGTTGCTATGGCTAAAAATAGAACATAGGGGAAAATGAAGTTTTTGGCTTATATCTCAAAAACGAAAGCATTTAGAGCAAAAATGACATATGGGGGGGGGGGGGTAAATTGTTCATTAGGTCAAGTTCTTCCAATCCTTAAATTTTCAGATGAATTTAACAACCCATTGTTGTGTTGCTGCCACTAAATTGGTATTTTAAGGAAATTTCGCAGTTGTTGGTTAATATCTTGAATATTATTATAAAGAAAAATAAACTGTGAACAGCAAAAAATTTCAGCAATGTAAGATCTACAAATAAGTTTATATGACCAAAATTGTCTAACTTTAAAAAATCTTCTCCTCTGAAACTATTAAGAAGAGATTCCGGAGCTTAGAGGAGGAGCCCTGGAATGGAGTAACTAACTAGAAAAAGGGGATGAACAATCGGTATATATCTGAAACGATTTCAATGTCAACTGAAACCGAAACATCCAATATAATGGTATCAAAGTAGAAATACCAATCACTTATAGCCAGGACAATTTAATGACAATTCTTCTAATGTAAATTTTCAGATATATTCGCAGTATAGAACCTTTAAAGTGAGAGAGCAAATAAGTGCAGTAAAAAGACGGCAAAGTCCATAACATGAATGAAGAAATTTCAGAGTGCATTGTAGATATCTTTTTTTAATAATAAAGATAGAATATAAGCTAACTGTAAACTTTAGATTGATGGAAGAAAACATAACTCTTCATATTTTTGCAAATTGCGCCGGATAAAAATTCTTAAAAATAAGTTAGCCAATATTACATTAGATTGCGATACAGGTTCCTACGTACGACCAGGTTGAGATTTTTGTATCATTAATATGCCATTGTGCAATCATTACACAGATAGAAAAGAAGATATGAGTCTTAAAAAAATGACAAAACGGGCAAAAGAAAGAAGTAAAATATACACTAATTTGGCCGATTCATTAGTAGATGGGGAAGTAGATTTTCCAGAAAGTTGGCCCACAAAACAGGACATTCTATCATTATCTGCTATCGTAATCGCCTCCTTGAATGCATCTACATTATATCTGATTTACAAGTTTTAAATCATAGCAGCAGCTATTTCAGTTATTCTCCTGTAGAGGCGGACTCCTTTAATTATGAATTCCCAACAACTCAATATACCTTAAATAATGAATGGACAAAAGTGCTTACTGACAACATTAAGTGGGATCACATTATCTTTGTCTTGACTTTCGTCTGTTCGGTAGGCATATGCTTCGTAATATTTTATGTCATAAGTAAACGTTCGTTCCAAACCACAATCTGTTTGGAAATAACTAATGGCGAAACATGTTTCCTTCTTAATATCCTAAATTTACCATTATGTCCAACATTTTACGATTTTAAAATCCCTACTGAAGTAAATGACGTATATATTTCATGATTGTTCAGTCCTATCGTTCACTTGAAATGCTCTCAATTTACAATTATAAATAAGTATACAAATCAATTTCTTCTAGTTCAACCGTACATCCGAGTTTCACCATTGAGAGCTTACTTACTACGTCGCCTAATAAAGAATCATTTTGCGCGTATTTTATGTTAGTACACAACAACGTAAATTTCCGGTGGGCAAAACTGAAACATAAATAGATAAAAATCCTAAACCTATCACTGAAAATTCAAGCCACGGGAGCATACAAATACTGAATTTATACGAACGTCATTTATTTTCAGAAATGAAGGTCATTTGTAAATTTGATAACTGCAAGACAGTGTGCACAACTGTAGCATGTGCACAGATGGCTCCTAATTTTCAAGGATTGATACGATTTGGGGAGACGAATATAACCTGAGATAACCCTTAGTTTTTGGTGGGGTTCGTGTTGCTTAGACTTTAGTTTTCTATGTTGTGTCCTCTGTACTATTATTTGTCTGTTTGTCTTTTTATTTTTGGCCATGGCGTTGTCAGTTTGTTTTCGATCTATGAGTTTGAATGTCCCTCTGGTATCTTTCGTCCCTCTTTTTCAATTTACCGAACTTCTCTTATAAAGCATTAATTTTTATTGACAGAAGGGCAAACTCCCTACAAACAAAATGGCCAAGTATAATTGAAATAAATGCCATCATTAATTTAGCCGCCTTTCTAAATATAAGTTCAATATATATGTACAATTGTCCACTTAAAGTTAGGGGGTATTTTGATCTAGTTGATATTGTTTTATTTGATATCACAAATGCTAGAATTAGTGTTAATTTTTTTCTTATATGACTGTAAAATTCTATTTACAATGAATAGAAAAATACATACAATGCAAACCTATAAATATAATTATAGAGCAACACGATTACTGTGTAGGTGTATTGTTTGCAAATGTTTTAGACAGGTGCGATTAATATATCTTAAACAAAGAACATTACAAGATGGAATTCTTTAAAACCATTTAAATAATTAAAATCAGAAATTTCCAATTGTACATCTTCACAGATATAAATAATGACTTCATAATAATCTATATATATATATTTTTTTTTGCGTGATAATTGGTTCATTAAGTAGGCCTTCATTTCCATACAGTAAATTAATAATGTATCATCTACTTTCCGAAATGGAAATAACTTGCGAATTCAAAAATTCCCGAAAATAAAGGGCAACATCAGCATTCGTAAAGATTGCGCCGACGTTTCAAGGATTACTGCGGTTTAGGGAAAACGATATTGATTTAACTCATTTTTCATACGATGCATCTATTTACTTAAATAAAAGAATAAATTTACTTAAAACAAGATTGCTAACCGTAAATGAGATAAATGACATAATTCATTTAGCTTCATTTTTAAACTTTAGAGCAGCTGATTTGACGTGTGTGTTAAACAAATTTAATATAAATTATGAAAATGCAATAAAATATATAAGTACAATTAGACAATTTAAGTCTGGAGGATACCCGGAGCTAGCTTACAACATTTCATATGAAATTGTTCATAGTAGAATTAGTGTAAAATTCTTATTGCAAGATTGTAAACTAATATTTTCCATGAACAGAGATGTGCATATCCAAAAAATGTATAGATACGATTGTAAGAGCAAACGCGATAGAACCTGTAGGTGTTATATTTGTAGATTCTATAGAAATGTACGCACGATATGTAATCATATTTGAGCTTTCAAAAATGAAACCCGTATTTTCTTCTAAATTTTATCATATACCGTAAATTGGGAAATTTTGGTGTTTTTCTCTCGAAAGGCATGTGTTTTATTTTGGTGTGTGTAATTTTGGTGCTTTGCCCAACTGATATGTTTAATTTTGGACCACCAATAGTAAGCAAGCTCATTCATATTTGCCTTTATTGACCCGTTTATTGACAAAATATCATTGAATTTCTCAAACTAGAAACACACCTAAGTTAACTTAATGTAGGAATCGGATACGGATGCAATTGCATATAATTCCGTATATCGTGGTTCAAAGCTGAAAGAAAATATGAAATAAAATCTTAAAAACATTAAAATCATTTTTTAAATAGATTATTTATTTTTTTATAAATATCATATGAAATAAATATTAATCATCTCTATTGCAGTACATGTTAATCTATTGACAATCAATGATTAAAATTTTAATCTGTATGCCTCTGGCAGTACATGTTAATTAATTGAAGATAAAAGGATTACCAATAACGGCGTCTAATCAGCAATAGCATGGCATATTTATGACATGAGTGAATACAAATTCATGTTGTGTTATCTTAATAATTTCAGAAAATTGAATTGTAGGAAACATAGTTTACGGAAGATATATTGTTTTATTTTCGTGTGTTTAATT
This sequence comes from Mytilus californianus, assembly GCF_021869535.1. Taxonomy (NCBI): domain Eukaryota; kingdom Metazoa; phylum Mollusca; class Bivalvia; order Mytilida; family Mytilidae; genus Mytilus; species Mytilus californianus. Next base: position 4,982,158 of record NW_026262604.1, read on the forward strand.
TTGGCACTTTCATTGGAGGCACCAAATAAACCAAAATAAAACTACAACCAAAATAACCCAATTTACGGTATAATCACGCTTCCGGTAGAAGCTTTACAAGTATTGTTTACGCATATGATTGCGTAAATGAACTTTTACGTCTAATCATTGTCAAAAATATTTACTTTATTTTATTCATTTTAAATAGATTTAACTGTACTGTTCTATATTTTAGGTTAAGTTAATATTGTAACAGGTACAGAAGACAATCCTTCTGAAAGAAATATTAAACTGCGAATTGAGAAGAAAAATGAAATGTCAGGAAATCATGCCAGGTTCAGAAAGAATTCATTTACCTGTAAAGGATTTCTGGGATAATTGTTGAAACGACGTCCTGCTTACAAATAATTTTAAAATAATCCGTAATGAGAACTTGGACTTGCTTCGAAAAACAATTAATAAAAGACTTAGTCAAAGGTTCTCGACAAAACACTTATTGTGTCGAAGGATTTTATGAGAGCTTAAGACGATAAAATGTAACCTTTAAGAAATGAAAAAGGCAGAGATAGCAGATAAGGTATTCTGATCCCATTGATAACACTATTTCAGCTGAGAAATGTTTATGTGAAACTTTATGTGAAAAAAAAAAAATCAGAAAACTTTCTTTAACACTTACATGAATTGTGGTAAGTACCTTTGTTCAGTGATATTTACAACCATTTTTATCTATTGGATACTTTTGATGTTATTACAAAAGATATTTTATCTTCAGACGATTTCAAGCATTCTATTTTAAAATGTCTTAAGAAACAAGTCCAAACCTCGCTTTCAAGGCAGTCAAAAACAACGACATGTAGTTCCCAGACAATCTTTCAACCTACAAAAAATCGTAGGTGAACTTAAGAAACGACACAAGGAAAATGTCCATTATATTTATCAGTATAGAAATCAACAAATACAATCACCTTATACTTCCTTGCAAATATAACTGTAAAATGTTATCAAAAGACCATGCAATTCAGTTCCCATTTGACTGAAAAATATATACAACACAAATGAGCTGTTCCACTTACTCACAATGTTTGGAAAACCAAACATAAAAACAACTAGATATCATTTAGATGGGAGCCATCTCTGTGGGCCCCGCTGTGAATAATGGTGGTTAAAAATTTGTATCTTTATCATTGGACATGGGGTTGTCAACTGAAACCAAAGTTTTTGACCTTGACCTTTAACCTAGGAAGTTGTACATAAATTATAACACCCTCTGGTTTTGGTTTATATACATGTCAAGTATAAATGTTCAAATCATAACGGTTCTTAAGATAAAGAGCGGACACGATCTTTACCATAGGACATGGGGTTGTCAACTAAAACCAAAGTTTTTGATCTTGACCTTTGACCTGGGAAGTTGTACATACATTATGACACACCCTCTGGTGTTGGTTAATATACATGTCAAGTAGAAACTTTGAAATCATAACGGTTCTCTAGATATAGAGCGGACACAATTTGTTACGGACGGACGGAAAGACTGATCACTACTAATTATTCATACTTAACTGGCACACACAGACATAATCTTGAATTCATCCAATTTAATTGTTGCCCGCATTATCTTCCATTTGGATGTTGCTTATCTCGAAAGTCGTTTAAATATGTAGTTATATAAATTACCCTCAAATTATAACATTAGTGTACGATCAAATGTGTTGGGTTCTATACACTAAATAATAATAAAATAAATGTGGATAGTGTCCACATGTGGACACAGATGATGCCCCCGCTTGCATATCATATAGTTATAAATGGACATAACTGAAGAACGGTAAAAGTGACGCTACCCAAATTTGAATTTGATCTGAGTTTTGTGGTAATAAGCATTGTGTGCAAGTCTCATAACATTTGGTTGAGGCTAACTTAAGTAGAGAACAGAAACTAAAAATTCAGCAATTTTTCTATTTGTAATCTCGCATAACTCTAGAACGGTTGTGTATAAGTTTTATAACATTTAGTTGAGACAAACTAAAGTTAGAGATCGGAAACGAAAAATTCAGCAATTTTTATGTTTATAAAGGGACATAACATAAGAATGGTAAAAGTGTCGCCACCAAATTTCGTACTTAATCTGTATTATGTAGTAATAAGCATTGTGTATACGTTTCATAACATTTGGTTTAGGCAAACTAAAGTTAGAAAACGGAAACAAAAAAATTGTACCTTGTTTTGTGGTAATGAATATTGTGTATAGGTTTCATAATGTTTGGTTGGGGCAAACTTAAGTTACAGAATGGAAACTAAAAATTTTGCAATCTTTCGATTTATAAAGGGGCATAACTCAATAATGGATAAAGTGACACTACCCAAATTCAACTTGATCTGTGTTTTATCAGTGCAAGTCAAAATTAAATATTGCATTGTATAAAGCATTTTTTGTAGTCGATTCAACTATAATCATGGACAAAGGAAGATAACTCCAATTTCAAAATTACTTGATATTTAGAAGAAAATAAAAATTTTGCAATTTTTCCATTTATAAAGGGGCATAACTCTAGAACGGTTAAAGTGACGCCAACAAAATTCAAACTTGATCTGTGTTTTGTGGTAATAAGCATTGTGTATAAGTTTCATAACATTTGGTTGAGGCAAACTCAAGTTAGAGAACGGAGACCAATTTTGGGACGTACGTACGTACAGACGGACAAGGGTAAAACTTAATGCTCCCACCGCTACGGCGGGGGCATAAAAAAGATCTGGAACAATGTACTCCTTGAAGAGAATGCGGGAATAGAATTACGTTAAAATACATATCACAAATTCTCTGCATTTCATAAAACGGACTTGTCAAAACAATACGAAATTCAATAAAAATGTTGAATAAAATAAAATTGAATTAAAATGTTAACAGAACACTGCACTCAGAGAGTCATGGAAGGTAAAAACAAAGAGATCAAACAACTAGCATAGCGAATGGCCATATAAGGAGATTCGATGACAAATATGACTATATCACTGATTGCTTTCATGTTTACGTTGATTCCGATAAATTCTGAAATACAATTAGAACAATTGACTGTTGCCAGCAGTTTAAATTGTTCGTGTTCTTCTTGAATCCAATGATTGATAAATTTCTACTGATTTCATTACAGCTAACAAAGAGCTTATGATCATAAAATAGTTTTGCTGTTATCTGTACAGTAACAATTCCGTCACTATTTAATATTTTTGTTATTTTAGGTATATCACAATTTTCTCCAAGGGAACGTCCATTTAACTTCAAGGGGGTTATGTTCTGTTCCCAAAAATATTATTCTGATCCTAAGTTTGACAAAAAAAGTGTTTTGGTCAACAGATGAAAAAAAATGTATCCTGAATCAAAATTTTCTGATTACTTTATAGTGGTAAGTTTAAAAAAATCGACTGATAGCATCGAAAAACTAGAAAAAAATGTTCGCAGTAAAATTAGATCAAGACGATTCCCCTGTAACCTTTTATAACTTCATATATTCAGTATAAAAGGATCCGAATGTTTGAAATAAGATTGCTTCTCCTTGTTTTTCTACGATTCCTTGTAATGTTCTGAAATATCAAATGCATTTTGAAATTATCCACCCCCTTTCATGCCTTCAAACTTAATAATATGCACAGTTGCGTCTGTACTTGGAATAACATGTGTTGTATGAATACGGCCATACTTGCCAGCAGGTTATAACGAACCTTAAGTAATTTTTGATTTTACAAGCAAATTATTAAATTATATTGGTTTAAAATTGGTCAATAAGTGTGCCCTTCCTCAAAGGGTGACTGAGGTTTAAAGCTATGGTTTGTTAGGTCTTCTCCCCAAGGGTGACTGGGGAATAGAAATGTGGTCACTTGGTCTTCTTCCAACCGGCAGTAAAACGCTTGCCAAAGTCGGGCGTCTGTTAGGCTGTGCGGGATGTATAATAGATATAGGAAGATGTGGTATGAGTGCCAATGAGACAACTCTCAATCCAAGTTACAATTTATAAAAGTAAAAATTGCAGCAACGTCCGATCAGAATGGGGAAGTGAAATTCGATGCCTCGTAGAAAGAGGGTGCGTTGCTCTTTGCATGTGTATAACTATGCAACAACTTTTTGAAGGGTACGTAGGTGGCCTGTTGGAACGGCAAAATGCCCGTCCCTATCCAATATACCCTCATTTTCTAGTGGCAGTCCAAATTTCCCCGATCAGCATCCTAGATGGCCTCTACTACAAGACCTACCTATTGTATTTATTGTTTACTTATTCTCGTCCTTAACATGTATGAAATATTTGCCACTGGACGTTAAACAACCAACAATCAATTAATTAAGGTCTTCTTCCGATCGGCATTAACACCTTTCTAACATCGACTGATGAGTGAAATAAAATTGAGAATGGAAATGGCGAATGTGTCAAAGAGACAACAACCCGACCAAAGAACAGACTACAGCCGAAGACCACCAATGGGTCTTCAATGCAGCGAAAAACTCCCGCACCCGGATGCGTGCTTCAGTTGGCCCCTACACAAAAATGTATACTAATTCAGTGATAATGGACATCATACTAAACACCGAAATATACACAAGAAACTAAAATTAAAAATCATACAAGACTTACAAAGGCCGAGACTCCTGACTTGGGACAGGTGCAAAAATGCGGCGCGGTTAAACATGTTTTTTGATATCTCAACCCTCCCCCATACCTCTAGCCAATGATGAAAAAAACAAACACACAACAATACGCACAGTAAAAGTCAGTTCAAAAGAAGTCCGAGTCCGATGTCAGAATAGGTAAAAAAAAACAACTAAACAAAATGAATGACAAAAAAATTAACAAAGGCTTGTTTTTCTACTGAAAAATAGCATGAACACCCAAGGATTATGATTTGCTAACCGAGATTCATTTGTTTCTAAACACAGAAATATTCATTGTATTTTAGATTTGATAGTAAAGGTCATCAATAAGAGATAACTGCAAAATTGACAGCAAAACGATCTACTATGATTGACATGTCTTTTAGTTTTAGTCTTGTGTTACTATCATCCATTTCATGTAAAATTAAAAGCTCATGTTGAGAAATTATAGATCTTCATATATTAACAGTACATGTATATTGTAAAATTATTAAGGTTCACAATTTTGATTTCCAATTAAACCCAATAAAACAATTGACAAATATAAATAAACTCATCATAGATACCAGGATTGAAATTTTATATATGCACCAGAACCGCGTGTCGGCTATAAAAGAATCATCAGTGACGCTCGAATAAAAAAATGTTAAAGGCCAAATAAAGTACAAAGTTGAAGAGCATTGAGGACCAAAAATTCCTCATGATCCTTCGTTTCTAAAAAGTTTATTTATACATAATCTCAGATTCAGGAACTTTTGAAATGCCGCAATCAGTATCAGAATCTGAAAGTTTTAAACTACGAGAAATGTTGACATGTTGCGAGACTAACATTAATATCCCATGATCTTTACCAAATCTTTTTTGGAGCTCTTCGCAAAATATACATGGTGATTATTATGTGAACCATAAGATATTTCATGCTTACATATGTAGCGGAATTCTTCAAATTCAGTACGAAAGATTTTCTGACTTTTGTGGATTAGGAATTCCGGGTAAAAAATTCCGAAACAAAATTGCAGAGACATATGGTGAATCTGTAAAACATTTCAGGGATATGTCAATCATTGATGCTATATCCGAAGCAAATTCTAAGACCATACCATTCGACAATGTGGATAATGTGCAGATGAATTTGTTATTCTGTGGATATTGTGACAGATGCCCGACATGCATGTCGTAAGAATAGCTTTAATTCAGATATCACTGCCCTCGGTCAAATAACTCACAAAATACTTAGCTACCAATATGTTACAAAGAGACTTGAAAGGTGCTAAAAACATGAACTTTATGGAACACAGGAGCTTTATGAAGATTTAGAATCAAAGACTGTAATTGTGCGTTGTCATAGCCATGACAGAAACTCATCTATAAGTTCTTTCATATAGAAAGACAAACCCAATGTCATAGACTGCCTTGACACATGGCATGCTGGGAAAGAAGTAAGGAAAGCTTTCACAAAAGTAGCAAAAGGCGCAAAAACCATGGAGTAACATGGCATAGAGAATTGGCAGATAAAGTAGCAGGGGTAAAGACACATACATACTGAGCAATGAAAAATTGTGAAGGATCAACCCAGAGATGCATTGCATCACTTGACAATATTGCAAACCATTACCAGAACAACCATCAATGATGCCATCCAACTTCACGTTGTAAAACTGAACCTTATTATATATTATCCAGAACTATGAAACGAGATGACATTGCAGCAGAACATCTGAAAAAGGCTATAAAGTCCTTGTATATGTACAAAAAGCCAGAGCAATATATACATTGCTTAAATACGCATTATATCGAAAGTTTTCATAATACACTGTTGTTATATGTTGACAAAAGGGTTCATTATGGAGATAAAACGTATCAAATCAGAACAGGGTTGGGGGTTTTGTATTGAAATGAACACGTTGATCGTCCAGTGTCATATGAGAAAGTGTTCCGTCGTGCCGCACAAACACGTAATAGTGCACATGAAAGGGTTATAATACCTAGAACATATTCATTTGTGATAACTTTATGGGATATTTATTGCAACTTTCTTACGGGTGACATTCAACCTATTAATATCTGTGATTATATTCAGGAAAATAATGTTGAAGATGATAGCAAACTTCAGGAACGTGATGATAGTGAAAATGAGGGATCTGACGAGGATATTTAATTGTGATATATTCTTTTGTATGTGTTTACTTCAGAGTGCAATTATTTTATAAATTGAAGTTTTATTTTTATTTCTGTTATTTATAGTTTCCCTAGAAAAAACACATGTAAAATATGGTCAATAAGCCAATGAAACTTTCAAAAAACATGATGAATGTGTCCACTTCTTGAGCAAAAGTGTCCACATTTGTCTTTGCTAAAAATTTCTTTCATCAATGAAGCAATATACACAAATATGAAAGAAGTATTGATTAAAAGTACATTGTCATGAATTTGATTACAAACAACATGATCAATTGAAATGAAGTTACATGTAAAGATATAGACATTAAAAATTGAAAACACACTTTATATTTTGACCTTCATTATACATTCTTTACCTAATGACATTTCAAGTATTTGTAACAAAAGTAAAACAAGGATAGGCATCTGCAAGTCATCAGCTTTTTGTTGTCAAATATATGGTTATAAATTCAGAGATAAAGAGAAACCATACAGTGACTTTCCTCATCACCAAACTGATCAAAAAGCGGTGTACTTCGGGGTTTAAGAAAAGAAAATTTACATCTTCCTATTTATCATAAACCTGTGCGCTGCTATAAATCCGTCACGTGGTACGTCAGCCATAACAGTAGTGAAAGATAACGCACGTGCATTCATAAAACAAAATCGATCTTTTGTTTACATTTTTATTTTGTCCGTTTTTTCTTTAATAAATAAATGGATAGTGGGAAAACATATAAAAAAGGTGGTGGAAGTTCTTGTGCAGTCAATGGTTGCTCTAATAACCGTCGAAAATTAAATTTATGGAAAGAATCAATGTGTGAAAAAGGCGGACAATTTCACGAAGACTGTGCATGTTTAATTCCATATAAATTTCATCTTATGCCGTCGGATGGTCAAATTAGAGCAGAATGGACGGAGGCAATCAATAGAAAAACTTTGCCGAAAACAGTTTTCGTTTGGTCGGAACATGTTTTAGAAGGATTGCCGACGGAAAGAAATCCATTTCCAAAACTTAAAATGGGTTATGAAACGAAAGCTTCATCTGGCCGGCGCTAAATTCATACACATGAATCAGACGTTAAAAAACGTAAATTGATTGACTGTGATGATGACAAATCAGATTTTGAAGAACTTGATTTAAGTCTTGAAGTAACTGATCAAGCTTTACCCAAAGCCGTCTGTAGTTTTAACGTTGTCAACCCAACAACTACATGTGCTTAACTTGATATTTCAGGATCTAGGTCGTAGGTTTGGAATTTCTGATAGCCTAGCATGCAAAATGTTCAACTCTTGGCAGATAAGTTGCACGCTCTTATCATTTGTCTTCCAAGGGAAAAATTAAGAGACTGCTGTCCAGAATCTTTCAGAGAAAACTACCCTATATAAATATATATATATAGCATTCAAAATTCGTTTTTACAAACTAACAAACAAACTGACAACAAAATTCTTCAAACAATTTACCAAAGAAAAGAAAAAAGAATCCGAAATTGTATTTATCATTAATACAATGTCTTTTAAAAATCTATAAAACTTATCTGTAATTAACTTCAAAATGTCCAAAAATGAACAGCAAATTTCTTACTTTATTTATACAGTCCTGTATAGCTTATAATCATCAGCACTTAGGAAACAGAAAATTTTCAAATAAATCTGTCACTCCAATTATAATTGTGAGATAAGATATTTACCATATGCTTTGTCATAATCTGATAGCAGATTAGAGAACATTATTTAAAAACACTCAGTGTAGTCAAACTTTATATGTATAATTAACCATTTCTTTATAAAGAGAAATAACTCAATCACATTATATATAATTTTGGATATTAAAAAGGGCGACAAGGAAAAAAGCTAAAATCGTGAAAACTGACGTCGATCTTCATTTAGTCACAGAAAACAACATATCTAAATTTGAAAAAAATGTCATCAAAGCGTTGTCATGTAATTGAGCGGACACTTAAAAATTAGAGAATCATCTTTCCTTCAAGCAGAACATTACAAACAGTTGGATAAAACTTTCCACAAATGCATAAAATCCCATCACCAACATGTTTGTTAAGATCAGATTCGTTGCTATCTAGTGATGAGAATATATGAATTTGTGGAAAGTTTAACCCAAATGTTTGTAAAGTTGATTTATGCGGTGGAGCTCGCACTGGATTCCTTCCGAGTGCATCATAGTGAGATTTCTCACAATGATCCATACATACACAAGACATTTATCACCGTTGACATAGTAAGTTGTTAACCTCAAAGGAAGTAGTATCTAAAGTTATCACAAACAAAACTATAAATCTGTCTACATGAAAATGAAGGAGTAAAAACAGAAATTCCACAGTGATAGTTAATTGTAGGTCACATTCTTTCGAAGTCCGAGCTATCATTGTTTCAGATGAAATCACGTAGATCAAAGCTCAAACTAAAAATTAAAATAATGGAAGATAGTAATCCTGAAATTTCATGCTCACAAAACGAAGTCAAAAGACCAATATTTAGTGAAAGTGATTTTAGCACTAAAGAGGAACACACTTTATTTATTCCAACAAGTGATGTAAGTATTAAACCACTTAAATTCCATAAATTATTTTTGATGTGATCTGTAGAGTAGCATTACCATAACTATTGACATATGACTTTTGAAGTAACCATTTATTTTGATACAACTAAATAACATTTTTATGCTTTTTTGATAGGTATTTGCGTTTGAATTGTATGTCATCAGAAAAGGCTCGAAGGTATTGTGAAAACATTCCAGATTTGTTGAAGAACAGGTCAAGACACCTAATTGAGCACTGTTTTCCTAGATAGGATGATTCAGCTAACATTCCAAATGAAGACATTGATGATGTAGCTGAAGGTCAACTTCTAGTTAAAAGTCGAAACGATTCTTCCCCTTGTTCAATTTTTGCAAACTAATACTGGACTACCCCACTGTGATTGCCTTTATTGGAATATTCTGAGGAGGTGACTGTTGTAAATATGAAGGAATTTATCTAGTTGCAAATATTCTTGGATCTTTGTGAGGATTGTATCTTATCTGTGATAAGTAAAAAGGTAGGGATTTCTTTTAGTTTTCGACTGTAGCATGAGGATGCTATTGTGTTTACAAACATTAGATGGGTCCGCCTCAAGTGAATCAATCAAACCATTTAAAATTCAAAATATTGATCACTTCTGAATTTTATTTTATAATTACATAAAAACTAATTTATCAAATTTACTTTGTTTTTACTTATATTTTTTTCAAAACTATGTACTGCACTTATTAGAATAATATCAAGTTAAACTATATATTATTTATTTAGTAAAACATAAAAAGCTTCCCAATCATGAAACCTGCAAAGAAACTTGAATTTCCCTTCATTTTTCTTATTGGCTGCTATTTATTCCCCAGACCCGGTCTTTACGCAATAAAACAAGATAATTATGTCGACTAATTATTAAAATTAGCATGATATCTATCTAGTTAAGTCGACTTTATCTGAAATTAGATGTCAACTTATCATGATATTATCTTGTCAAGTCGACATATATATATATATATATATATATATAATAGTTTGTCATAAATCTACCAACACTTAATGAAAAAAACAATCATCCATTATTTTTTTTTATAGTTCCGTAATATACTTAATTTTCAACTGTTGCAGATGAGGACAGATTCCAAAAAATGAGCAGCAGGTAACCATCCAGAAACGAGTGTACAGAGATGTATTTGATGACCAGTATGATGAAAATGAAGATTTGGAGGACATATTGGGTGATTCGTTAATGAATCCTTTAGGGGATTCACTGTATACCAATTGCAATTTAGGTACATCCCTGCTAAAGGATTCATGCTTTCCAGAGACAAGTAATTCGTTTCGTTTTGAAGACGATCAAGTGCCGACTGCATGTACACCTTTAAAACAAACGCTGCCAAAAGATGTGTATATGATTGACATATACCAAATTGAACGTAACGAATTTGAACAATCAAAACCTTCCGCTCCTCCAATATTTTAGTCAGATAATGAGGAATTAATATTAGAGATAAATTAAAACTAGACATTTCAACGGAGAAGGTAATTTTACTAGAACCGAAACATCCAATACAATCGTTATAACGTAGATTAAGTAATACCAATCACTTTTTGCAAGAAAAATTTAACAATTCTTCTAAATAAATGTACATTTTCAGAAATATTCGCAGTATCCAACCCAAGCGAGAGAGCAACAAACCGCAGTAAAAAGACGGAAAGTGCCGAAAGTGTAAGTCAATTACCGAATGACACATTTGCTAATGATAATAATAATAGGGATAAAAATGCGGATAATGTTAGAATAAATAAAAATAATCAATTAGAAAATAAATCAGTTCCATTAAAAAGTCAATATCCATATCACTCTTATCCTTATACTATGTAAATCACTGCAGCTGTGAGAATTGGAAAAAAAAACAATTATCTACGACAAATGCACCTATCGTTCATAGAAGTTCAAACTCTCTGTGACAAATGCACCTATCGTTCAAAGAAATTCAAACTCTCTATGACAAATGCATCTAACGTTCAAAGAAGTTCAAACTCTTTGTGACAAATGCACCTATCGTTCAAAGACATTCAAACTTTCTGTGACAAATGCACCTATCGTTCAAAGAAGTTCAAACTCTCTGTGACACATGCACCTATCGTTCAAAAAAGTTCAAACTCTCTAAGACAAATGCTATCGTTCAAACTCTCTGTGACCAATGCACCTATCGTTTAAAGAAGTTCTAACTCTCTGTGACAAATGCACCTATCGTTCAAAAAAGTTCAAACTCTATGAAGAAGTGTAAACAAAAAAAAACCAAAAAGGTAGACAGCCAAGAGAAATGTATCCGTCCAAGCAGCATTATTTTTTCTCAAACACCACTTAGATATACAGGTTTTGAGAAAAATTATACTTCGCTGTTACATGCCAGCTCCAGTCGCCCAAGAGCTCCACAAGAGGGCAATTAAAATTGTTACCTGAAATAGTAATGATAAAAAAGGCATGAAAGCGCGACGAAAAAGCAGCTGATAGCAATAAATACACTGAGGGAAAAACAAATCCTGGTTATGTTAGTCTACAGGCTGACGATGCATACATCATTAGCATTGGAAAAACTCCATTTCAACCTGCAAAAGAAGATAGATGCAACTTAGGAGTTGTTTGAAAAAATAAACTATGTTCAGTTCATCCTATTACATCGGGTGCACTTTTGCATGCAGTTCAAATCTAACGTTCATCACAAGCATAGGGTTGAGAACACATGGACAAAAGAGGCTCTGCAAGATCTTGCAATTGCTGGAATTAAAGCAACACATTTTACAACAGACACTGTTGCTTTTTTTTTTTTCAAACGGTATGTAATGAAATCCGTTTGTGGTAACTTGTGAAAGTAATGTACCGAGAGTGCCTGAGTGTCTAGCATTTTTCTATGCGAATATTCGAATATTCCACACAATATGACCATTACCTTGAATATCCAGGTTTCATAACGATTGAATGAGATACCCAGATACTCAATTGGAATTATAAATCTAATTCGTTCATTCATTCTCTTTCAGCTGTTTTGTGATACTCCATTGCGTAACAAAGAACTATTGACACTATCCCTGAGAAGAAGGTTTCATACTTAAAGCTTACATTTATAAGTAATGACAAGTATATCACTATCGGACACGCAAGACAAAGATGTATATCACACCTGATAGTTTTAAAATGTAAAGTTACAAGTTATCTGCCGTGTACACTGATCAATACTCTCAGAAGTGAAGCGATGGATGAACTGGCATTATGTTATTGTGTAATACGAGTTTTTTTAGCCCGACAGGAAGTTGCTTGAATACCTGGACGTGTCACCTCACAACACCTCTGGGAGTATCTGTGTTACAACACGATCTAATTCACCTTGTCATTTCACCAATTATAAATCCTTGAATACAGATGCTGAGTGAGCAGACGATTTCTCTAAGTATTGGTAATTATCTGTAGGTTTGCGATATCATCTAATATCTGTTCTGTTTCAAATCGGGTTCCTTTAAATACATCCAAAAATTGTATTTGATCATTAGAGATTTCATGTGTAAATTTTAAAGGAAAACTCCAGGTTTGACTGAAGCTGAGTTCATATGAAATAAAGTGTTATATCAAACGCAAATAACCCAACGAGAGTTAAATTAACTCTTCTAATAATGAAATACGGTTTATTAAATTTGACATTTTCACAATATCATGGTAGACGCAATTTGTAAGTACTCTTCTAATAAAAGACAGATTCGGTGCCAATTATTCTCGTTGTTTATTGTTTCAAACCGATAAGCCCCGATTGTCTCGTGACGTCACACAGTCTGTTTGGTACTGAAGCAGTGTGGATAAACATATCATTAAAATATTTTTTCACTTCGCTATAATATAACATGATTCGCTATATATTTCAATAAAGATGCCTTCTTGCCAAACATTTAATTGTACTAACGAAAAGGGGAAGTGTACTTTTCGTTATCCCTGATCCTGCAAAAAGTGCAGATAAAAATAAACTTTGCAAACAATGGATCTCAAACTTGAAAAATGGTTAACTGCAAATAGGAACTTTTAAATATAACAGTAGCAAGGTTGTTTGTGAAGACCATTTCACGTCTGATTCATTCGAGAGAAACCTGGTCAAAGAATCTTTGAACTTCTAACCAAAAAGAAAATATTTGCGACAAAATGCAGTGCCGACAATTGTCAACACAGGAATGGATACTAGAAAAACACAGGAACGATCGACCAATTCTACTCAAAAACGTCGAACTGCACAGGTTAGTAAATAAAAATATTATTTAAAAAAAAAAAATCACTTGTACTTGGTTTTATCGTCATGCGCAAAATTAAAACCATATCCACGTGTGCAGTAATGTATGTGTAGTATCAAACTATCAGGTCGTTCGTTTGAGGTCATTGTAAACAATATATATCATGGTATCACGGTGTGTTCTCAATATAACATTCCTCGCGGAGATCAGGGAATAACAAACAACTATTATAATGCATTGCTGAGATGGTTAAATACTAATAAACAAAAACAAAGTCCTGAAACCTGGTCTCGTAGCTTAACTGTTTGACATTTCTCTGGTCGGATTTTCAAATTATTGGCTAAAAGTCTAGACAATACCATTTCTAAACGTTCCAGAGTTTCATTGAAATCCCTTTTAAAAACTAGAATGTCATCAAGATAGGTCAAAATAGTCTGGACATTTTGGTCCCCGAATATTTCATCCATTAACCGCATAAAGGTTCCGGAACTCCCAGTTTGTCCAAACAGCATACGGAAATATTCGTAAAGACAACCTGTTCCTACTCTGAACACTACCTTTTCAATGTCCTCTGGACTCGGAAGTTGATGGATTGATTGATTGATTGTTGGTTGCTTAACGTTCAGTGGCAAATATTTCATGCATATTCAGGACGAGAACAAATTAACAATAAATACAATAGGTAGGTTCTGTAAAGGGGGCGTCCGGGATTAAGGTCGGAGAAATTTAGACTGCCTCGGGAAATGAGGGTATATTGGATAGAGCCAGAAATTTAGCCTTGCAACAGGTCACCTACGGACCCCTCAAAGAGTTGTTGCAAGGGTTCTTAACGTGCAAAGAGCGTGGCACTCTCTTTACACGAGACATCGGATTTAACGTCCCCATTCTGACCGGACGTGGCTGCAAATTTGTACATCCCGCACAGCCAAACGGACGCCCCACTTTAGCAAGGGTTTTACTGCCGGTCGGAGGAAGACCAATGGTGCCCATACTTCTATTCCCCAGTCACCCTTGGGGATGAAGTTGATGGAAACCATGTGCTAAATCAAGACTGTAGAAGTGTTTGGCCCCGATTAAATGCGTCGAGCGCTTCATCGATCAGTGGTATTAATGGGTAGGCATCTTTTCTGGTCTTAAGATTTTTACCTCTAACATCTACACACATTCTTAGTTTGCTATTTTTCTTCAGGATGATGACTACAGATGCAGCATCTGGATTGGAAGACTGTTGTATAACGCCCATTTTGAGTGCATTTTAAGGTATTCTCGCACTTCCGACCACGGGTTTGGCGGAATACGTTTGTATGGAATTCTAACTGGTATGTTATACGTAGCCGGTATATGGTGTTCGCTCTTTCTGAATGTGTTTTTATACTTAAATATAACGATTCTAACTTGTTGTTATTTGAATGATAACGTTATGTCGGAGGTACAAGTTGTATATTAACAGCAGCTGATAAATGTAAACAAAACAAATGCACATGTTTGAGGAATTTGTAGCAGACGATTTAATTATCTTATCCACTGTAGTTAGATAGTTTGTGGTAGATGTCATTACAAAAAAAAATTAATAAATTATCTTATGATTATGTTTTGATGTGTTAACTTTTAAATTGTGATAAAATATCATGCATCCAAAAAACTGATATGGTTAATGAATAATGAAGATTAGGCAATTGTTATCAGAATTATGCATGTTCATTAAGAAATATGAAAAGTGCTAAGGTACTCATTACAACGCATATAGTTAGTAGATACTTAAATGTGTGTCTTTAAAAATACTTTTACATTTTTCTTGGCAGAGGAGTTTTACATAATCTTTTTCAAGTTGAATCTGTGTAATTAATGGGGTCAGAAAACTCAATTTGCTACCTCTGCATCTTTTTTAGCATCTGAATCAAACTCTTGTAAATTGGACTTCTCAACTCTTCCTTTTATTGACTACACGTTATCTATTCCATTATGGACGGTGCATACATTTGGAGGCTCTTGGTAGTTCAAGGTTGGGAGTTTGCTTAACGAAGGAACCACAGAAAATAACGCTATGTCGTGCCGTAGAACACGTGTATGGTTTAATATCGCATAAATTGGTAGCACCACTTTCCTTTCTTTTGTCTCTGGATATATATGCAAGCACGAGCAGCCGGTCTGTTATTGACTTGATCGCAAACTCATCGTTAAGTGGATGCTATAAAACATTACAGAAATGGATACCAAATGCAGGAAACGAGTTCCAGTCATGTCCATAAAGACCGTTAATGTTCGGTTTCGACAATGAACAGATTGTAGGCTACGAGAGAGGTATAAGTGCAGAGAATTGCTCTAGATCATCTGTTAAAACCTCTCAAGTACATGTTATAATGAAAAGTTCTGCTGATAATTTATAACTTAGAAAATCTAAAACCGAAAAAATATTCTCAATTAAACATTTTGAAGACAAAATTAAACACTCAGAACGTTTCAATCTTTACGAAAAGCAGCTAGTAGCTCAGGATGTAAAAGAAGAGTTCAAGAAAATTGTTAACAACATCCAAGACAACGATTCTGATGCTACCAAGAACTCGAATCCATTCACTTCGAACATATACAACACTACATACAGACTGTCATTGATGCAGTTATGTATGTGGGAGCAACAACGCCAGAAAAAAATTCATATGTGCAAGGAAAAAAGGTATAAAGGAGGCTCGAAAATTAGTAATTCGCAAACAGCAAAGCCTAAGAAAAGCCTGTGTCGACAGAAGAGGTAAAGTCCAATTCCACTGAGATAAAAGAAAACACAGCAAATGTATCATAAATGTACCCACCAACCATAGAGGGCCGACAGTAGTAAGCATGGGAATGCCTACATTTCAGAACCTCAATAGCAGTGAATCTCTCGCAATGATACTACGGCACATTGGAATGCAAGCTGGCATTAAACGTTATGGTAAAGACAATGATAGAGATTGGACTTTTGTATGCTATGACGGAAGACCACATAGTCTTTTCCAGAAGATTTTGAATGAAACTGTTATCTGTACCAAAAGAGACAAAACCTTTAAATATGTTTTCTATTGATCTGAATGCGAGATGTATTAAGGAACTCAACCTAGCCTACAAATTTGATGATAAAGACTTTTATAAAGTTAAGAATAAAATTTCTCACAACGTGGACGCCACAGCTAACTTTCTAATCAATCTAAAAAACATGTATGCATAGAATAAGCAGTTTTGTTATGAGCAGGTAAGTGTTACATTGTATATAACTAAATTAATATTATTATTTTAAAAAAATGAATTCCTTTTCAAGATAAACATTCTTTAGGTATTTATAATAATCTTTTTGTTATCTATATCCATATTTAAAGGAGTCTAGATTGCCTGAATGCATTGTAATTGGTCTGTGTGTAATCGTGGCGTTTGAAGAAAATTGGTATCAGGGAAAGGTAGTCGTGGCGTTTGAATAACTTGGCACCTCAGTTTGTAAAAGTCATAAACCAGGATAAAGATAGCATTTCAATCGATTTCATGCATGCGTGTGGCTACAACAATTCCAAATGGCCAGCTAGAGAAAACAGCAACTTTGATTTAGGAAATGGTTGTCAACTGCTATTTTTCTATTTTCGCACGCTTGTCAGATTGCGTCAGAATTATATTCGACATAACCATTTCGAAAACAATGAGGATCAGTATAGTAAACGTAAGTAAATATATTATAAGATATTTTTTCAGGATCCCAGAAGAAGGAACTATGTTTATCATAAGCGAGACTTGATGCCAAAATGTGTCATTGAATAAGTTAGATCATGTTTCCCCAATTTACCAAATTTACCATACATGGGTCACATGTGGGAATAATCATGTAAATATACATATTAAATGTGTGAATAATTATATAAATATACATATTAAATGTGTGAATAATATAATTAGCAAATTCACACATCTTCAAACATATTTTTTAATGTGTAGGACATATAATGATACAGTGCTAGGTTATCCCAAGAAAAGACCAAAATTGTTTTCACAGCATTGCATGGAACGGCATCCACCAAACTGCCCACTTATACCTAGAGAATACATCATCGAAGAAGCTTCTTGTGTTCATTTGGTAAGAGGCGTGTATTCAGAAGGCACATACACAGTTTGGTTTTCAAAGGGTTTCCCCTCCATGTTTTTTTATCTCCAGTAGTTAGATGATATATTTATATATTTATAGTCACAAAACAAAAGATTCTGAAATAAAATTGAGAATGGAAATGGGGAATGTGTCAAAGAGACAACAACCCGACCATAAAACAGACAACAGCAGAAGGTCACCAACAGGTCTTCAACGCAGCGAGAAATTCCCGCACCCGGAGGCGTCCTTCAGCTGGCCCCTAAACAAATATATATACTAGTTCAGTGATAATGAACGCCATACTAAACTCCAAATTGTACACAAGAAACTAAAATTAAAATAATACAAGACTAACAAAGGCTAGAGGCTCCTGACTTGGGACAGGCGCAAAAATGCGGCGGGGTTAAACATGTTTATGAGATCTCAACCCTCCCCCTATACCTCTAGCTAATGTAGAAAAGTAAACGCATAACAATACGCACATTAAAATTCAGTTCAAGAGAAGTCGGAGTCTGATGTCAGAAGATGTAACTAAAGAAAATAAACAAAATGACAATAATACATAAATAACAACAGACTACTAGCAGTTAACTGACATGCCAGCTCCAGACTTCAATTAAACTGATTGAAAGATTATGTCTTCATCATATGAATATCAGGCACAATCCTTCCCGTTAGGGGTTTAGTATCATACCATCATAACATATATGAGAAGAACATAACCCGTGTCATGCCAACAACTAGGTTTTTAAATAAATGTGTTTAGTGCCGATGCAAAGACCC
The DNA here is from genome assembly GCF_021869535.1 of Mytilus californianus. Classification (NCBI taxonomy): domain Eukaryota; kingdom Metazoa; phylum Mollusca; class Bivalvia; order Mytilida; family Mytilidae; genus Mytilus; species Mytilus californianus. The sequence continues at coordinate 5,000,630 of NW_026262604.1, forward strand.
TATAAGTGAATCAATATTAACGCCAAAATATGCAATCTTTAATGACCTGACAACAGTATCGTAACTATATCCCTTCTTAATAAGTCTTAGGTTTTGTTAGCTTCAGAGGTGAAGACTGACATTTTTGTGCTTTATAAAGAATATTTCCATAAAATACTGTGGATTCATTATTTTTCGTTGGATACCAATTTTCGTGGAATTCGTGGGTACATGGAAACCACGAATTTAAATGTTCAACGAATTGCAAATTTGCTGTATGATTAAATGGAGAATTTTGGAAAACCACGAAATCAAATATCCACGAAAATACAAGTTTTCCTCAATCCACGAAAATTGGTACCCACGAAAATAAATGAATCCACAGTATTGGATGTGAAATACCTGAACGTATAAGAAGTCTGCATGTTGAGCTATATTTACGAATGATGTCCTTATACCGATGATAAAATTTAGTAAAGGTTTTGACTAGTTTGTGATATCGAAAACCCTGTTGTAATAATTTTTCAGTAATACATAAATTTCTCTCGTTAAAATCTAAAACATTGTTACATACACGAGCGAATCGTACAAGTTGAGATATATAAACACCGTAAGATGGTGACAAGGGAACGTCACCATCTAAAAATGGATAATTAACGATAGGAAATGAAAAATCATCTCTTTTATCATATATTTTAGTATTAAGCTTTCCATTAATGATATAGATATCAAGATCGAGGAAAGGGCAGTGGTCATTGTTAGTATTAGCTTTATTTAAAGTAAGTTCAACAGGATAAATTTCTTTAGTATACATACTGAAGTCGTCATTATTGAGAGCCAAAATATCAAGAAAGAATGTTTTCCTGAAGATGAAATTAATTAAGGCAAGACTTTATAATTTTATCCAATTATTATTACTTTTTTTTCAGGTTTTTTTCAAATAAATATATTTATTGTAATGTAAAGATATCTGCAAATACATATACAATGTACATACATATTGTATGTAATATTAAATATCTATTAAAAAACTAGAATACATGTATAATTTGAACTAGAATAAATGGATATCTTTATTAACTTATTAAAACTGTTCCCAAAAGAAAGATTTTTACATCTTTATGAAATATTTTTACTTTTTGATAAATTAAGAACTTCACTTAAGTAATTTTAAATTCATTTAATACCTCTAACAAATAATTTTAGAATACTTTTTGGTTTTGATTTGTAGAAATATGTCAAAATTTAAAGACTTGTATACCTTTTAAGAAGAAGGAATTGCAGATATTCTACTCTGCATTGACCACTTCTATAGCTGCATAAAAGAAATAGTAATTTTAGAGGATAAATATAAAATAAATCTACCAAATTTTGTAGGGAGCTTACAGGACAAAAATAAGGCATTAAAACCCAAAGTCATGGTAACCCTATTATCATTTCTTCATCATTCAGATACATTTTCAATCACTTTGATGACTACCGAATTTGTCACGAAATTGGACAGCAGATATCAAATACAGCCTTTCAACGGAGCAAAATAAAACACTGTTTTCTTTGTATAAAGCCCTATCTGAGATTGACACGAAGCAAATAACTTTAAAACTGAAGGAGAGGTTGAAATAGATGATACACATTCCTGTATACCATCTATTGAAAATACTTACAGAACCGATTTTTCAGATTTTCAATGGAAAAAATATGTTTTTTATTCGAATACTACTACAGTAAATATATTGCATCTAATTCTTTGCAACTGCTTGCATAACATGCTGCTAACAAAGAGCTCATGATCATAAAATATTTATGATGTGATCTGTACAGTAACAATTCAATTACTATTTAATATTTTTGTAGGATTAAGTCTATTGTATATATTACACTAAAGCAACTGTATTGTGTTTTTTCTTGGGGAACCATCGTTGCTTCTTCATCTTTAATTCCTTGTAAAGTTCTGAAATATTCAATGCATTTCAAAGTTTTCCTGTCATGCATTGAAATTGTACAAAAATGACCAGTTTTGTCTGTCCGGTGAATACAACTGTGTAAATACTTGCCAAAAGGTCGCTTAAAGATGTTATTATATGAATCTTACATTTATACATTTGTATACCTTCAAATGTGTCGGGTGTGATGAACTAAATAAATACCTCGATAGAGTCGTATCCTGCTTGAAGAGAATGTGAGCATAGAATAGCGTTAATATTCATATCACTTATTCCTCTGCATTTCATTAAACGGAATAAAATTCATTTAAATACAATTTACTGCAATGTTCTATATTTTATGTTGATTTGTATGATTTGTGTATTTTGAAATTTTAAACTTCAAATAACAAACAGAGAAAAAACAACGTATCAGCAAAATTGAGTTGTCTTATGTATTTCATTACAAAGGTCGTTAAGCAAGAGCATAACCTTCAACTGTCAAGAGCACCCACAGAACATCCAAAAATCTCTCGTTTATGTTAAAAAAAAAGTTTGAATAACATACAGTGAATTTCCTGGAAAGAAACCTTTAAAGTATCGGCTGACGCCAAAATTATTTTGCTGAATGCATTGCAGAAACGGGATACAACGTTCCTTTACACTTTGTTGTCGTCAAAACAATATGTGCTTGGGTGACAGGACAATTTTTATATTATATAGATATTTCATTATTTGAATCGAAAAAAGATGTGAGATTTCAAATAAATTGCACGTGGAAATCACGATCCCAGCATTATATTTGAATTATTGTACTGAAGAAATGTTATTGTTGTTTTGTTAAATACACCTTATATTTCTCTAGATCTGTCAGCTATAATTCTACATTTGCACTTCTTTCTTCCCTTTTTTTTTGCATCCTTATGAAATACATATTCATAACCTTTCAAATTTTTGCAAATATTGTCATTACAAAATCAAACATGATTGTTTTTATATTATGATTGTTGGAAATATGCCAGATAAGTTCGATATTCAAAAGGATTGAGGAAACAAACTACTAAAAAAATTCTTCAATATTATCTTCATTACAAACAAAATTTAATTAAAACATGTGCATCTATTTGCATGGAAAGCAAGATTCTAATCATAACCTTAGACATACATATATGTTCATTACCCCAACAATCAAATAATCTTGAAATCCATACAATTTAATTGTTGCCAACATTATCTTCCATTTGGATGTTGCTTATCACAAAAAGTCGTTCAAATATGTGGTTATATAAATAACCCGAAAATTATTACATTTATGTACGATCAAATGTGTTGGGTGTGATTTAATAAATAAACAAACGGGAATAGTATACTGTTTGAAGAGAATGCAGGCATAGAATAACGTTAATATACGGATCACGAGTTCTCTGCATTTCATTAAATGGAATTGTCACAACAATACGAAATGTAATAACAATGTTGAATAAAATAAAATTGCATTAAAATGTTAACTGAACACTGCATTTAGATTGTCAATGACGCTCAAACAAAGAGATACAACGACTAGCATAGCGAATGTCCATATAAGGAGATTCGATGACGAACATAACTAATTCAATGATTCCTTTCTTATTAACGTCGTTTTCAAATAATTCTCATTTGAAATAAGTCTTATTAACTATTGCCTGCAATTTAATTTGTTCGTGTACTTTTCTTGAATCAAAAGATTCAATAATTTCTGTTGATTTCATCACATCCCGCTAACAAAGAGCTCATGATCATTAAATAATGTTGAGGTGATCTGTAGAGATGCAATTCCATCATTATTTAATATTTTTGTTATTTTATGTATATCATATACATTCTTTTTATGAAACGACCATTTAACTTCACATGATCACTTAAATTATATTGCTAACGTTATCTAAATTGAAACTATACTCTTGTGTCAACAAGTATATTTATCAATATATTTTGATGGATGTCTCAACATTTGTGAACTCTTTTTTTTAAATAGATGAGTTTATTTACAAATACTTTTTTTAATTACTGAAAGTTTTTTATTTATCAACATTCCTCATTAAATTACAAATCTTATTATCATATCTCATTAATGTATTTATAAACCAGTTTTTGATACCAAGAGACGTGTCGAACTTACAAGTGACAGAGCGAAGGACATAATAGTCACGTATGTCGCTGCCGAAGCAGTGAAGGAAGAAAATCTAATATTATCAAATGACAATATATGCCAAACTCAGTATTAAGATATGTTGTTTCTTGTGACTTGATGAAGATCTAGTTAAATTTTCACGATTTTAGTATTTTTCCTTTTTGAGTAATCGCCATTTTTAATATCCAAAAGTGGTATTTTAAAATATTTTGCTCTTGTTATCTTTGAAAAGAAATCGTTAAATATTCATTAAAAGTATGTTCTTGGAACATTTCTAAAGGTTTGATAAGAAAATAAGCCGACGCCGAATTTCAACACGAAATTGCAGATTATTACATATTATTAACGAATGTTGGGTTATATGTCCAAAAGAACTTGAGATAGTAGGTTACGAAAAAAAATATGTGCAAAGGGAGAAATGTAATGGAGGCGGTGTTATTGTTTTTCTTAAAAAGTGGTTAAATTCGTATCTTGAGGTCTTAAAATGTTGTGCAGATAGTATGATATGGTTGGAGATAAGGAATAGTATAATGTCTGATTGTAAAGATTTATATTTATGTGCTATATATGTACCGCCAGATAAAAATATATTTTATCGCAAATATGACTGTGACGTATTTGAAGTTTTACAGGAACATATAGAGCATTATGGTGCATTAGGTAACATTGCTATAATTGGTGACCTGAATGGACGAATTGGTAAAGCAAACGACTTTGTAGGGCATGATTTTTTTCATAATCAATTAAAAAGTGGTATAAGTGGTTAAATTGATTACGTACCTGATTGACCTTATGAGCGAACAACAGAGGACATAAAGCCCGCTAACACTTTTAGACGTAACATGTTGGACTTGTGTAAATCGTCGGGGGCTAGAGTATGTAATGGACGGTTCGGGAAAAGCAGTGGTAAATTTACATTTCAAAAATAAAAACGGTTGTAGCGTTATTGATTATGTGTGATTAACACATGAATCTTTTTCTATAGTAAATAATTTTATGATTGGTAATTTTAATACATTTTCATGTCATGCTCCTGTAATTATTGATTTCAAACTGAAAGGATTATCATTATCTAATTTTTGTTCATGTAAAATTATGAAATATAATACTTAAAACTGGAATGAAGAGTTTAAAGATGATATAAAGAGAGACCTTTGGGCAAGTGCAGATAAGAAAAGCGACCTGGTGAACAGTATGAATGAAACAGACAATATTGACGATATTGTGGCTGAAACGAACGACATTTTATTAAACATTACCGAAAAATACACAAAAGAGAAGTGATTAAAACTGTTAAGTATGATTATTGTAACGGTAAAAAGCGGAATTTGGGAGTTACTGGTCTTAACCGTGATAAGCCGTGGATAAGTGACGAATGTAAAGAGTAATAACGGACGTACAAACGAGCATTTTCAGTTTAATATATGTAGAAGTGAGGAAAATAGACTTTACTTAAATATTTCAAACAAAGGTTTAAGCGTATGGAAAAAACTTTAAAAAGGCGTTACAAAACCCAGAGGGGAGATATGTTTAGTTCGATGAGAAGAACCAACCCAAAATACTTTTACAGAAAATATAGAAGAAAAAGAAAAACACTTAATAGTAATTTTACATTAGATGACCTTGTCACACATTTGAAGAATTTGGTATCGAAAGACTCCTCAAGGGTGACTGGGGAATAGAAGTATGGTCACCATTGGTCTTCCTCCGACCGGCAGTAAAACCCTTGCCACAGTGGGGCGTCCGTTTGGCTGTGCGGGATGTACAAATTTGCTGCCACGTCCGGTCAGAATGGGGACGTTAAATCCGATGCCTCGTGTAAAGAGGGTGCCACGCTCTTTGCACGTTAAGAACCCTTGCAACAACTCTTTGAGGGATCCGTAGGTGACCTGTTGCAAGGCTTAATTTCTGTCACTATCCAATATACCCTCATTTCCCGTGGCAGTCTAAATTTCTCCGACCTTAATCCCTTAATCTATTACAGAACCTACCTATTGTATTCATTGTGAACTTGTTCTCGTCCTGAATATGCATGAAATATTTGTCACTGGACGTTAAGCAACCAACAATCAATCAATCAATGGTATCGAAAGACAATATTATAGATGGACAAATAAATGATAAAAACTATGATGTGGTTTATTCAGAATTAGATCGCCCATCTACCGAAGAAGAAATAGACATATGTGTGAAAAAGCACCAGGATATGACAATATTTTAAACGAATTTATTAAAGAATGTAAAACTGTCCTTTTGCCTTACTATGCAAGCTTTTTAATGATATATTATGTACAGGATGGTTTCCAGAAGTATGGGTTACTAGCGTATTAGTACCACTATTCAAGAAAGGTTCGATGAATGATACAGGGTTTTATAGAGGAATATCACTGGTTTTTCATGTTGGAAAGTTATTCATATCCATGATACATACTAGATTGATGAAATGGTGTAAAGAAATCAGTATTTTGACCGATGCGCAATTCGGTTTCATTCCAGGATATGGTACAAGGGACGCAATATTTGCTCTTCATTCTGTTATAGCCAAATCTTTACGTAAAGGAAAACGGTTGTATTGCTGCTTTGTTGATTATGTAAAAGCTTTTGATAGTGTTGCACATCTTATTTTATGGCTAAAAATGCTAAAAAAAAAAGGGACGAAAGATACCAGAGGGACAGTCAAACTCGAAAAAAAAACTGACAACGCCATGGCCAAAAATAAAACGACAAACAGACAAATAATAGTACAGATGACACAACATAGAAAACTAAAGACTAAGCAACACGAACCCCACCAAAAACTGGGGGTGATCTCAGGTGCTCCGGAAGGGTAAGCAGGTCCTGCTTCACATGTGGCACCCGTCGTGTTGCTTATGTTATTACAAATCCGGTAAATAGTCTAATTCGGTAGGTCACATTCGTGAAAAGGGAATGGTATTGTAGTTACGACATAAAGAACATAGGAACTAAGGTGCAGAATAACTGGTAATCTATTGTGTTTAATTAAATCTATGTATTCTAAATTGAAAACATGTGTTAAGTTAGATGGTCAGTTTTCAGAGTTTTTTTTAGCTGTAACGCAGGATTGTTGCAAGGGGAATCATTATCCCCTTTTTTATATTCTCTCTACGTAAATGATATAGAAAGAGAATTAATCAAACAGGGTATTGAGCCATATGAAGTCAGAATGTTAAATTATATCTGTTTATGTACGCAGACGATACAGTTCCTTTTAGTGAAAGTGTTATTGAGTTACAAAAAATGATAGATACTGTGAATGAGTGTTCAACACAGTATGGGCTACATATAAATCTAAGTAAAACAAAAATTGTTATTTTTCGTAAAAGAGGTAAAATAAAAGATAACGAAAAATGGTATTTAAAAGGTAAAGTAGTAGAAGTATGTAATGAATTTGTCTACCTGGGATTATTGTTTAATTATAACGGTATATTTACTGTAACACAAAAGAAACTAACTGAACAGGGTAGAAAAGCTATTTTCAGCTTACTAAGCAAAACTTATGATGATTTTTTTAATATAGAAACTTTAGCATCTTTATTTGATACTTATGTTACAAGTATTATGAATTATGCCAGTGAAGTCTGGGGCTTTCATAAAGCCGAAGATATAGAAAAATTGCATTTATACTATATGAAAAGAATTTTAAAAGTTAGAAAAGGAACTGTTAATCACATGGTATATTTTGAGTTGGGCAGAGTGCCCTTGTATGTAAACAGATATGTGAAAAATGGTAACCTACTGGTTGAGACTGTTAGATACAGAAAACTGTATTTTAAAACATGTATATAAAGATATGTACGAATCTAGTTGTGTGAAGCCAAATGACAAGCTAAATTGGTCTTGTAAAGTACGAGATATATTATGTAAATATGGTTTTAGTGACGTTTGGCTTTCACAGAGAGTTAGAAACAGTCAATTTTTTTGAGTGAATTTAAACAAAGAGTTATAGATAATTATATATCTGAAGGTTTGTCATATTTTGAAAATTCGCCGAAATGTACTTTCTATCAGTATTTACACGATGACCACCCTATGCAATTTTACCTTAGTCGTCCATTAAACAGTTTTTATAAATCTTTTATTACTAGATATAGAATAAATGCTCATGCACTGTGTATAGAAACATGCAGATACTATAGTATTGCCAGAAATGAACGTTTTTGTAGTATGTGTAATAAAAATGCTATAGAAGATGAGTATCATTTTATTTTAGAATGTGATAAATATAACGACATCAGATGTAAATAAATATTACTATGAGAGACCATCTACTTTTAAATTACTGCAACTGTTATCTGTGAGAAATGTCAAAGAGCTAAACAACCTGGGAAAATATCTATTTTCTGCAGAAAAGGCACGTAATGGTTAATTATTCAAATGCTTATTTTTTAGTTTAATATGTCGATATGTCATACGCTTAATTCTTTCATTGATTTGTATAATTTGTGTATACATGTTATATAATGCTGTATATTGTCTATTGGATATTTATATTGTGTAAATCCAATAAGCTGTATTTGCTTACGGACATAAAGTATTATTATTCTGTTTTTATTATGACTCAGTATAATGTCTTATCTCACAATAAAAATTGGAGTGACAGATTTATTTGAAAATTTTCTGTTTCCTAAGTGGTGATGATTATAAGTTATATTATTAGACATTTTGAGGTTAATTACATTATTAATTATGAATTAGATCTGGGTTATGTCTTAGCATATGATAATCATTGGAGTGACAGATTTATTTGAAAATTTTCTGTTTCCTGATAAGATCTGTAGGACAGTATATAAAAAGTTTGAAATTTACTAGTAAGACTGTATAAATGAGGTTTGAAATTTATTGTTCATTATTAGACATTTTGTAGATAATTAAGTCTCCCTAAACCATATATATTCTTACCCCCACCCCCTCTCAATTTGAGAATGTGCTTTTATCTTGTAAACGGTCGAGATCCCCACCCCTGAACCATATATATTCTTGTATGGGACAATAAAACAAATCAAATGAAATATTGGGGTGTCCCCGGGTTCACTACCCCCCCCCCCCCCCCCCCCCTTTCTTTTTGAAAACTTGTAAATGGTCAAGATCCCCATCCTGAAACCATATATATTCTTGTATGGGACAATAAAACTAATCAAATGAAATAAAAGGCGAGTCCCCTGGGGGTCACCCCCACCCCATCCTGTTTGAGAACTTGTAAACGGTCGAGATCCCCCACCCCTAAACCATATATATTCTTGTATGGGACAATAAAACAAATCAAATGAAATATAGGGGAAGTCCATGGGGGTCACCCCCACCCCCCTTCTTATTGAAAACTTGTAAACGGTCAAGATTCCCACCACGAAACCATATATATTCTTGTATGGGACAATAAAATAAATCAAATGAAATAAAAGGCGAGTCCCCTGGGGTCACCTCCACCCCATCCTGTTTGAGAACTTGTAAACAGTCGAGATCTCCACCTATAAACCATATATATTCTATTATGAGACAATAAAACAAATCAAATGAAATATATGGGAAGTCAATGGGGGTAACCCCCACCCCTTTCTTTTTGATAACTTGTAAACGGTCGAAATCCCCACCCCTAAACCATATATATTCTTGAATGGGACAATATAACAAGTCAAATGAAATTGAGGTGAAGTCCCCTGGGGTAACCCCAACCCCTCTTTTTTTTTAAAACTTGTAAATGGTCAAGATCTTCACCCCGAAACCATGTATAGTCTTGCATGCGACAATAAAACAAATCAAATGAAATATAGGGGAACTCCATGGGGGTAACCCCCACCCCTTCTTTTTGATAACTTGTAAACGGTCGAGATCCCCACCCCTAAACCATATATATTCTTGAATGGGACAATAAAAAAAATCAAATGAAATTGAGGGGAAGTCCCCTGGGGTAACCCCACTCCCCTTCTTTATGAAAACTTGTAAACGGTCAAGATCCCCACCCCGAAATCATATATATTCTTGTATGGGACAAAAAAAAACCAAATCATATGAACTAAAGGGCGAGTCCCCTTGGGATCACCCCCCCCCCCCCCCCACCCTCTTTTAAGAACTTGTAAACGGTCGAGATCTCCACCCCTAAACCATATATATTCCTGTTCGTAATTTCAAGAAGATTTGAATGACATACAGGGTCAATCCATAGGCGTCACTTATGCATATCACAAACCAAAACACTTTCGTATGATTACAATTTGTTGGCATATTCACCCCAACCATCGTACAAATTTTCAAAGTGTGATGTTTTAAATGCACCAATACATGGTCGGCCTTGCTTGTGAACAGCATAAAGTATTTATGCATTTTGTTTCCTAGAGGACCGATACACAAAACATAGATTTCGTATGACGTCTATTTTCTTTGGTAATTGGTCGCCATGTTGAAGGGACAAGGTGTCATTCTACCGATTACCTTCCTACATTGCAAATCAGGGAGAAAAAACAGATTATGGCTGTCATGTATCAGCATACTTGGCACTATCATCATATCCGTATTTAAGAGTTTGATCAGATCATTTCGGAAAAGGTTAAATATATCATGATATATCGGTAATAAACTTTTGGATACTAATAGTAGTAATATAAATTATCTGAAGATGCTAAAACCGTTTCGCAACTACAGTGTGTACAAGCACAGTCGCGAGACGAGATTTTCATACCTGCAATAGTGCACGACATGTTTAAGGAACAAAACTTTCATGCATTTGCGATAAATATGGTTCATAACTGATGATTTCACTTAACGTTTATTTTGTTATTTTATGGTCCGAATTTAAATGATTGCTTGATTGTTGGTTGCTAAATGTCCTGTGGCAAATATTTCATGTATACTTGTACATCCCGCACAGCCAAACGAACGCCCCACTTTGTCAAGGGTTTTACTGCCGGTCGGAAGAGGACATGTAGTGAAATACAATTGAGAATGGAAATGAGGAATATGTCAAAGAGACAACAACCCGACCAAAGAGCAGTGACCATATTTATATTCCCCAGTCCCACTCAAGGGTGACTTAATATGATTTGTTGACTCAAGGATTAAACCACATATTTACTACTGGCCCACATCATGTTCGAGAAATGTTAGATATCTATTGAAATGTTGTTCAAAGTTTTAGGCAAAAAGGTTTGTGTGGAGAATGGTCGGTCATACACAACCAAAAACTTTTCAGAAATTTGCATATTGGGTAATTGTTGAGATTAAGTGTATGAATAATGTTATTTTACAGAGAAAACGTCACTAGTTATATACACTAGGGGACATTTACAAGATAACAAGAAAGGAAAGGGTGTCTGCAAGATTGTAGACATGAATGATCTGGCTTACAATATAGAAAAAAAGAAAGAAAAGGAATACTCTGATCTACAATATTTAAAATAGTGAAAATTAATATTCTGCCACACAAATCCATGAAATATATGTTGTCCACAAAATCAAAAATCAAAAATCAAAATCCACTCCTCAATTATATCAAACAGATGATCCCTAACATGGTGTTGTATGAGCCTGTTCAGTGTTAACATCTGTCGTATATATTTGGTTAAGTACTTGTCGGACAATGCCATACATATCTCTCTAATGTACATATATACAGTCTGTTTTAGGGTAAACCATCACCTATTTATTATGGGCCTCGGTGACAGAGTTTAGTTCAATTCAGCACATGATAGGTGCGCTCGACTCAAATCTTTATTGATTAGCTTTGTTAGTTTTCCTACCGAAGGTCCGTGGTTCCCTGGCTTCCTCCACCAATGACAATGACTGCCAAGAAATAGCACAATAATGCTGAAAGTGGCGTTAAATACCAACCAACCAATCACCTCTTTATCTAGGAGATGCCAACTTTGAATTTAGGTCATCAGAAAGTTATTATTCCTGCCAAATATTTCAACAATCTGGGTAAAACTTTTCTAGTGTTAAACATGAATTTACATAAAATAGAATCACTATAAGAATTTGGGATAATATTGGAATTTTATTTGAAAGTAATTTCAAGTTCGGTGAAAACAGGAGGAGGTTTAACAAAATTTAAAAATCATTTTTCACATAGGAGAAAACAGATTGTTTCTTCTTTCAAAACTGGGTAACAAGTGGAGATTACCAACAAATTGGACCGTGGAGAAAGTTATCAGAGGTTTTTGTTCAGGAAAGTTAGGCAATAAGTCAAATTGGATTGCATAGTTTAAGACATTAACGTCCTCCATCCCGAAGGAATGGCAGCAAGTTATAATGAAAGAAAACTTTAGAAAGAGTAACATCTATTTTTGTAAGGATAAATTAAGATGAGGAAATAAACAAATCCAGACAAAAAATATCTTTGATAAAATGTTATAATTATTTAGTAGATCAACAATACACACAGCCAATTGGTATCAATATTTGGACATGATATATAAAGTTAAATGACAGGTCACATATGTCCTTCGTTAACGATTTTATATTCAAATTTTTATGAGAGTACAAGATGAAAATTTCTAAATGGAAATTTCTACAAAAGAGTTGCTATTAAAATGGAACATGTCTAATGATGATAAATGTAATTGTGTAACACAGAAGAAAAAGATTATTTACATTTCTATATTAGATGTTCATCTTTAAAAGATTTTTAGGCGAACTTTTAACATCTTCTAACATAACTTAATTTTAAAAACACGATATCAGTAAAACATATAGTATTTGGTTCAAAATATCAGATCAGGGATATTATGAAATTAACTATTTTCAGACAGCTTAACGTTTTTGCATTTACAAGTCATACTATGTTTCAGAGCAAAAAATGAAAATTCTCAGATGTGTATGAATTGTTTATTACAACAAATTACGAAGGATTATAAATGAAAGCAAAGCGATTTCACAAAATGTATTTTTCATAAATTGTGAAATTAATAACATAATAAGAAATATATACATGTATATGGTAATATAGTTTACGTAATGTTTTGCTTTTATTATTATATTTTGAGTTTTTTCCTGGACACTCAGAAAGTATTTCACAGGAATACTTCACTGGCCCTGAGATAATTTGCTACTTCCGGTCTCATATGATAGCTTTATTCACACTGATTCTAAACATATGGTTTCTATATACTTTTGCTTGAAATGAGGAAAATAAATTGCAGCTTCATGTTTAACAAAAATCACTATCGGTTCAATCTTATACTATAGTTATTCCAAAAATATATAGTCCCCTAAGGGTGACTGGGGAATAGAAGTATGGTCACCATTGGTCTTCCTCCGACCGGCTGTAAAACCCTCGTCAAAGTGGGGCGTCCGTTTGGCTGTTCGGGATGTACAAATTTGCAGCCACGTCCGGTCAGAATGGGGACGTTAAATCCGATGCCTCGTGTAAAGAGAGTGCCACGCTCTTTGCACGTTAAGAACCCTTGCAACAACTATTTGAGGGGTCCGTAGGTGGCCTGTTGCAAGGCTAAATTTATGTCCCTATCCAATATACCCTCATTTCCCGTGGCAGTCTAAATTTCTCCGACCTTAATCCCTTAATATATTACAGAACCTACCTATATTGTATTTATTGTGAACTTGTTCTCGTCCTGAATATGCATGAAATATTTGCCACTGGACGTTAAGCAACCAACAATCAATCAATCAAAAATATATAGTTCTAGGTTTTTTCAAATACAGTTCAAGAAATGGCAACTTCAGGTTTACAAAAGGTCACTTTCGGCTGACCTTTTCAATGTCATTTATCTAACAACCAGTTTCAAAAGACCCCAAAGCTTTATCATGTTTAAATATGATTTAGATTTTAAGCAAAGGTCAAAATCTAAACGACAAATTTACCATTGACCTTGACCTACATTCAAAATACCCTAGGTCTGTACTATATATGGTTAATGAGTTAAATCGCTATACAGCTAATTTTAAATTCAAGAAGGGAGAAAACTCCTATCAAATGTCCACATACCCTTTCAACATAAGTATATGCATTGCGACATGTCGTAACCAACAATTTAGGAAAAGTATGTTTGACATAACCTCATTTTCTTTTTGGTAGTGCCTGGACCTCAAATCAAAAGACCCTAGGTCTCTATCACTTATGGATTACCAGATACAAATACATTAGGGGAAGTAATTCTTAAATGGAGTCCCAAGATCGCTTTGGCAAAAATTTTTTCAACATCCTGAGAATATACCAAGCAATTTGACAAAATAATTTGTCGGTTTCTTTTACGGTTGCGATAGAATAGCAATCACAAGGTAAATAGTGTTTGGGGAGAGAACTCTTACAAGGAAAAGGGTTAAGTCAATTTCAAAAGCGTATAAATGTTTGATAGCATATACCAAATATCTAAGCGATATCTTGTAAAACAAAATCTTCTCTCAAGAATAAAAAAAAATTAAAATTAAAAACCAATTGATCAGAAAACAATTCGAGGTCTTTCCACCCAAATTTACTTAAAACACATAACATTGATAAAAAACGGTATGTCCGGGTTTAAAAGATAGCTTATCACACACTGATTCCAAAAAATACAATGTTCAAAGCATTTTTCATAAACTAAGGGATATGGTAAGCCACTTCCTGTTAAATCCTGTTAAATAAAGTAATTTCCTATGTCAAATTAAAGCTTACTTTAAGCTGATTCGAAAACTGTATGGTTTCTATATACTGATGCTTGAAATAAGCCAGATAAGTTGCTACTTCTGGTTTACAAAATCTAACTTTTGGTATCATCTGATAGGTCACTTCACATTGATTCCAAATATGGTTGTATGGACTTTGAAAATGAAATAAGTTCAAGGAATGGCTACTTCCGGTTTACAAAAGGTCACTTCCGACATACCTTTCCAATGTCACATGTCTACCAATCTTATGCAAAAGACTTTAACATGTATCAATATGAATTTATAGCTAAGGTTAAAATCTATAACGTCATATTTAAATTTGACCTTGAACTAAATTCCAATGTCACAAAGCAAGGACATCAAATGAAATGACCCGAAGTCTCTACTATATATCGATTATGAATTATATCCTAATACAGCTAATTTTATAAATTAGATGTGAGGAAACTAAAATATATATGTTACGACATGTTGCAACTAACAATTGAATAAAACAAAATTGTCAATATCTTATACGGTTTCTGAAAATAAGCAATTATAAGCCAAAATTAACCTTTTGAACATGACCTTGACCTCTTTTTCTTTTTTGGTGGACCAAGGATATCCATTCCAAATCCTTATTATAAAGGGGAAATTATTCACATATGGAGTCTCCGGCACACTTTAAACGTAACATTCTGAGGATATAATGATCAATTTAGAAAAATAAATGTGTGGCATCTTGCGAAACAAAAACTCCTTGCAAGAGATAAAAGTGGCGGGAAAAAAATTATAATAAAAACAAAATCAATAGGTTTTCACTGAAAAGTCGAAAGACCTAACAATAATCAGAACAAAATCAAAAGGTCTTTCTATGCAAAAGCGAAAAGACCTAATAACAATTATAATAATTATCAATAAAACCAAAAGGTCTTTGTACGGAAAAGTAGAAAACCAAAAAAAATCAGAACAAAATCAAAAGGTCTATCCACGAAAATATGATGGTCAGCGTCCGATCTAACTTTTAAAACGTCTAGTGCTTTACGACATTAAGACTTAAGATTTTAACATGATATCAAATTATCTTATCGTATTCATTTTATTATATCTTGCTAAACAAATGAAACAATTAATAGTGATCGAAATGAAGTTTTCAGTAAACTTTCTTGAAACATAACTCGTGTATTCCACTGTTGTAACAATGGGAATACTCGCCGATTACTAACAGTCAACATGCAGCAGAATAACTAAGTCCACATATGAGTGAATCGAAAACAAACCTCCTGCAATGCTTAAGTATGTTTGGCAGATCTTATTTTTATTTTTTTTGTCAGAAAATCGGAACTTTTGGTTTTATCCATGAAGTGCCATAAATAATTTTTCCCGCTGATCCCTACTTTTCCTTTTTTTAAAGTGTTATTACATATAGGTTAAAAAAACAATTTATGGACATTTTATTTAATATCCTTGTTAATCTGTCTTAGTTTTGGAAAGATAAACGAGCAAAAATTAAATGTATGAAAAATCAAGAGGGAATAATTTCCTGCCAAATTTTCATTGACGAATTTCTTAAAAACGAGGTCACAGACCTTTCATTAATCTAATAATTTAGTTTTGTTATTTATATGTTATCAATTCATAACAATCTTTTAAAGACACCTTTTACTTTAAAACAGAGCAGCGAATATTCTTAATAGGAACGTTAGGATTTACTACATAACTTACACTTTTCATAAGTATCTGACCTATCTTCCATGCATACAATGCTGTATTCGTAATGTTCGGTTACATTTAATTAAGAAATTAATTAAGCGCACGAGTTTCAGAGCACATAAAAAAAACCTAGTCTTTTGATATAAAATATTGATGATATAAGTCTGTCCAATAAATACACGTTCAAGCTGCTAGTATATGGGGATCAGACTGTCCTTATTTTTCGTTTGTCTTTAAGAATCACGTTTCCGAGCGCAACTCGGCAAAATCGTTCAATGAATTGCAATAAAGCAGTGGCATTTTTTACATTATTCAAAAACAAAGTATTTTTTCCAATAACATAATTATTGTTTTTTAAACTCAATGTCGCACTTATTTTTCCCTAATTCCCAATCAAGTACTTATATGCTATCAGTGTTAGTCTCATATTCAAATAAACATTTTTTTTCACATTCGCTTTGAAACAAACTAGTTGATTTCAATAGATTTAAAATGAAACAATTCATTTGATAATAAGAAAAACACCCACCCACCCCACCCCATACCTCAAAGATGTCTTGCCCATCACCTGAGCTTATGCCCCTTTAAATAACTAGTGTGCTCAAATTGGTAACTCGTGCGCTGACGTTTGTAACTCATTGTAAAAAGTTAATGCTATTGGTCTGGAAATGTTACAAAAGAATTATGTCAAATGGAAATGCATAATTAAATTAGGGTTGTTGTCAAACTTTGATTATTTATAATCTTGGATTTAAATAAATAAATTTATGCTATATTTAAAAAGAATGTGTAAGGATTTGATTATATTCCTTAGACTACACAATAAATAGTCGTATTATAATAAATAAATTATAAGGGCCTGATTGATACCAATTGGACATCTAGTTTCATTTAAAATTTTGAATTCAGAACATTTTTCGGAAACTAGAAATGTGTTGTTGGATTTTTTGTGTCCATTTCATTTAAGATCTAATGCAGACTGTATATTCGTTTCTTTTAAATCAAAGTCAGTGCTTGATCTGAATTTCCCAAGAAGTGGAGAACGGAGAGTCCCGTCTAAAAACTGTCTATCTGTAACTTATAAAATTGAGAATGGAAATGGGGAATATGTCAAAGAAACAACAATCCGACCAAAGAGCAGAAAACAGCCGAAGGCCACCAATGGGTCTTCATTGCAGCGAGAAAATCCCGCACCCAGGAGATGGTCCTCAGCTGGCCTCTAAATAAAATTGTGTGCTAGTTCAGTGAAAATGAACGTCATACTAAACTCCAAAACATATAAATGAACTAAAATTAAAAAAACATACTAGACTAACAAAGGCTAGAGGCTCCTGACTTGGGACATGCGCAAAAATGCGGCGGGGTTATACATACCTGCTTTTTTACCATTGACTATAAAAATTAATACACGGTCACGACTTAACATAACAACCTATTCCTTTCCCAGTGCAAATATTAAAACAAAAATATTTTAATTAAATGAATTTTAAAGAAAACATAATTGCGATGAACATTGTTCAAATGAAAGTAGGTCTATCAAAAATGCATTTATTTTTTAAGATGTTAATACTTGCATGTTTAAAATTTAAGCTTTCAAAAAAATCATAAGTAAGGCGTAATGTTACATTTTTGAAGGTGAAATGAAGCATGCAGTTGATCTTTTGAAAACATATAGTGAAAGCATTTTTTGTGAACTGTGGGCTTTGATTATGTCCGTTGGATACTAACTTAGGGGGCGTATTCAGTTATATATTCTGCTTTATAATCCCACAATTTAAATGTTGGTATTTACAATTTTATCTATCCGTAAGTCCGTTCAACGAATGTCCATGGACATTCTAAGCGTAGCTTTTTAAACGATCATTGGCAGGGGAAGATCCAGGATTATTTAAAGGTTGTGCGTAATTCCCGAAAACTTAATACATACTGCCAAGCGGAGCGAGGTCAAACAATTTTTGCTAAAAAACATATAAATTGTTAGAAAAGGTGTTTTTTGTGACGATTTAAAGGGGGCGAGCGTACGCCCTCTACGCCCCTGGATCCGCCACTGATTAGTGGGATTCAATGAAACGTTACAGTAAACTATATGTAAACGTGCATGAAAGAAAAACATAACGGTCTGACTTCATCAAGGGGAGATATTTCAACTTATGCAGTTTGACCGACTGGGGATATCATTTTGTAAGCGTGCTCGCAGTATTTGCCAACAACCCTATTAAAGAAACAATCAAGTTAATTTCTGTGTCATTTGGTGTCTTGTGGAGAGCTATCTCATTGACAATCATACCACATCTACTTTTTTATAAGTAAAATACTGAACATTTGTGACTGAAAAAAATAAAAGAAATATTTTTCAACCACAAATAACTGAGTAATTTATTTGAAACGCATTTGAATCCTTCTTGGTTGTCCATTAAAAAACTATTGTTCTCTTTTAGGCGTAACGCACCGGTTAATATTTATTGGGGGGATGGGACCGGTGGAAAACGCAGTAGGACACACATTTTTTTTAACTTAGTTTTTGATAGCACTTCTACTTTTTTAGTTTTCAGCACTGATAGGACAGCGATATTTTTATGACATATGTATGAATGTAGAAAAAAGGCTATACAATTTTAATTACAACAAAATAAACAAGATTAATTGAGGAACAAACAAGTCACAACAATGGAATTACAATTTCAAGTCTAGACATTAATAATATGTTTTATTATAGAACAATCATGTAATGATTTTAAAAAGGTTGAAAAAAATATACATGTATAAAAAATAAATAATAACAAAAAAAAACAACATAAAATTAATAAAAACAAAATAAATAAAGATAAACAAATGTAAAAAGAGAACATTGATGGAGCTTTTAATAAGTGATATGATATACAGCCATCAGTGTGGTACAAATTAACCAAATGCAAATCATTAAATAAAGGTAGGATTAAATAAAATATACATCTTTAAAAATAAGGAAAACTATTTAACAATAAAACATTCTGACTAGAAAATTAAGAAAAAAACAAGGTCAAAAGACGGAAAAAAAATATATATTAAAAAAAAAGATAATATAAATTGTTTATAAACTATTGTAGTGTATTACTCTTCATGTAAGAATCTTCCATTAGAATTGCAGTTCTACTGTTTTGACATATTTTTATAAGGAATAAATAGGATTCAAATAATATCCATCGTAATATCAAATGGGTTATATCCACATTCAGGGTGTTATATCGATTTTAAAATAACATGGGCGGGTTACATATAAAATCACAATGAATACATGTATGTGTTGGCGGATACTTGGCGTATTAATTCAAGATCATCTCTGCGCATGAACATTCAGAGTAATAATAACAGTAATATTATGTGTTCCATGTGATATGCAAAAATAGTTCTTGGTTCGAAGGCATAATGCACTCCCCTTCGGGTTGTGCATCATGCCTTCTTACCAAGAAGTTTTTTTGCATATCACATGGAAAACATAAAATAATATTATTGTATAAATAAATTCATATACATGTACATGTACCATATAAGTGATTATTTTTGTGAGGAGCTAATATTTCAACTCTGCAACATTTGAACACCATTGAAGTTACTAAATATAAAATTAATCCAAAAATTTCACACCAGCCAACAATTAGTGATCGTCAATATATGAGTTTAGGGACTGGCGCCAGGAAAGTGTGTAAAATATCAAATTTGTTTATAATTTGGCTCCCAAAAAATAACCACTTATATAATTATACTAATAAAACATTCAATACAATATTTGTTGATTGGCTTTTGTTGGAATATTCAACCAACAAATTTCCTGACTTTTTTAACTGAGCCAGCAAGGCTTTGGATTTGTTTATGAATCACAAATGGAGATATTTTTGAAATTGGTTTTTCATCTGTTCCTTTTATTACAATAAATCTAGGCCAACTGTCATCTTCCTGACAGGGCACTGAATCATCACATTTTTTTTTTAAAAAAAAAGCTGATTTAGAGGGTTGGTTTTGTTGTGCCATAGGAAATGAAAAAGGTTCACCATTCTTGTCATCCACCTCGGAGTGCCTACAAGGGAGATGCTGTGTTTCTGTGGCGAGCCGGGGTCAAGTGCTAATGCTGAAAACGATCTCCAAGTATAATGTAGCTCGTCCCCAAAATTAATACCGAAGATGCACTGCGGAAAGCACCAGATGTTCCAAGAATAGTATACTCAAGCAGAGCGTATCCATCAAGCGAAATAGAAAGCGTACATCTTGATTGAGACATCGCCTTCTTCAGTTATCCGAAAAATAAATAGCTTAATTCAAATACATGTGTATATAATG
The DNA here is from genome assembly GCF_021869535.1 of Mytilus californianus. Taxonomy (NCBI): domain Eukaryota; kingdom Metazoa; phylum Mollusca; class Bivalvia; order Mytilida; family Mytilidae; genus Mytilus; species Mytilus californianus. Next base: position 5,021,327 of record NW_026262604.1, read on the forward strand.
AAAATTGTTACAAGAAAACTTATTGTTGAGGATTAACTGAAGGGCTCGACATGACCAGCCGATTGATCGGACCGGGTCCATCCGACCTCCCGTTTAGATGATATCGGTGCCAAAGCAGCTTATTGAACTATAGTCTCGTCCGTCCGGGTATTTTCTGACCGCAATGAGTCTGGCTTCAGCCCTCATCCGCAAGGATCTCGTCAACCACCGACATGGGTAGCAACCCACGGCTTACGGGTTGGAGATCCTACTTTATTCAAAACATTGGGCTACTCGTACAATGTTCGGATAACTTAGTCTGGTCTCTACTCTTCCGCCTGTCCAGCATCGTTAACCCTACCAGGAGACAAAGATCCAGGTGGCATAGCTCTTAAGGTCACTGAGACACGCAAGATCCCCGACCACGGCAAGGATAGCGATCCACCGGGGGTCACAACATAGAAGGACACACTATAAAATATCAATTGAAATGGCTTAACTCAATCAAAAGACATATTAAGACATGTGAACATTGTTCAAATGACAGTAGGTCTATCAAAAATGCATTTATTTTTTAAGATGTTAATACTTGCATGTTTAAAATTTAAGCTTTCAAAAAAATCATAAGTAAGGTGTAATGTTACAATTTCGAAGGTGAAATGAAGCATGCAGTTGATCTTTTGAAAACATATAGTGAAAGCATTTTTTGTGAACTGTGGGCTTTGATTATGTCCGTTGGATACTAACTTAGGGGGCGTATTCAGTTATATATTCTGCTTTATAATCCCACGATTTAAATGTTGGTATTTACAATTTTATCTATCCGTAAGTCCGTTTGACGAATGTCCATGGACCTTCTAAGCGTAGCTTCTTTTAAACGATCATTGGCAGGGGAGGATCCAGGATTATTTAAAGGTTGTGCGTAATTCCCGAAAACTTAATACATACTGCCAAGCGGAGCGAGGTCAAACAATTTTTGCTAAAAAACATATAAATTGTTAGAAAAGGTGTTTTTTTGTGACGATTAAAAAGGGGCGAGCGTACGCCCTCTACGCCCCTAGATCCGCCACTGATTGGTGGGATTCAATGAAACGTTACAGTAAACTATATGTAAACGTGCATGAAAGAAAAACATAACGGTCTGACTTCATCAAGGGGAGATATTTCAACTTATGCAGTTTGACCAACAAAGCGACTGGGGATATCATTTTGTAAGCGTGCTCGCAGTATTTGCCAACAACCCTATTAAAGAAACAATCAAGTTAATTTCTGTGTCATTTGGTCTCTTGTGGAGAGCTATCGCATTGGCAATCATACCACATCTACTTTTTTATAAGTAAAATACTGAACATTTGTGACTGAAAAAAATAAAAGATATATTTTTCAACCACAAATAACTGAGTAATTTATTTGAATCGCATTTGAATCCTTCTTGGTTGTCCATTAAAAAACTACTGTTCTCTTTTAGGCGTAACGCACCGGTCAATATTTATTGGGGGGATGGGACCGGTGGAAAACGCAGTAGGACACACATTTTTTTTAACTTAATTATTGATAGGACTTCTACTTTTTTAGTTTTCAGCACTGATAGGACAGCGATATTTTTATGGCATATGTTTGAATGTAGAAAATAGGCTATACAATTTTAATTACAACAAAATAAACAAGATTAATTGAGGAATAAACAAGTTACAACAATGGAAATACAATTTCAAGTCTAGACATTAATAATATGTTTTATTATAGAACAATCATGTAATGATTTTAAAAAGGTTGAAAAAAATATACATGTATACAAAATAAATAATAACAACAAAAAAACAACATAAAATTAATAAAAACAAAATAAATAAAGATAAACAAATGTAAAAAGAGAACATTGATGGAGCTTTTAATAAGTGATATGATATACAGCCATCAGTGTGGTACAAATTAACCAAATGCAAATCATTAAATAAAGGTAGGATTATATAAAATATACATCTTTAAAAATAAGGAAAACTATTTAACAATAAAACATTCTGACTAGAAAATGAAGAAAAAAACAAAGTCAAAAGACGGAAAAAAAATATATATTAAAAAAAAAAAGATAATACAAATTGTTTATAAACTATTGTAGTGTATTACTCTTCATGTAAGAATCTTCCATTAGAATTGCAGTTCTACTGTTTTGACATATTTTTATAAGGAATAAATAGGATTCAAATAATATCCATCGTAATATCAAATGGGTTATATCCACATTCAAGGTGTTATATCGATTTTAATAATAACAGTAATATTATGTGTTCCATGTGATATGCAAAAATAGTTCTTGGTTCGAAGGCATAATGCACTCCCCTTCGGGTTGTGCATCATGCCTTCTTACCAAGAAGTTTTTTTGCATATCACATGGAAAACATAAAATAATATTATTGTATAAATAAATTCATATACATGTACATGTACCATATAAGTGATTATTTTTGTGAGGAGCTAATATTTCAACTCTGCAACATTTGAACACCATTGAAGTTACTAAATATAAAATTAATCCAAAAATTTCACACCAGCCAACAATTAGTGATCGTCAATATATGAGTTTAGGGACTGGCGCCAGGAAAGTGTGTAAAATATCAAATTTGTTTATAATTTGGCTCCCAAAAAATAACCACTTATATAATTATACTAATAAAACATTCAATACAATATTTGTTGATTGGCTTTTGTTGGAATATTCAACCAACAAATTTCCAGACTTTTTTAACTGAGCCAGCAAGGCTTTGGATTTGTTTATGAATCACAAATGGAGATATTTTTGAAATTGGTTTTTCATCTGTTCCTTTTATTACAATAAATCTGGGCCAACTGTCATCTTCCTGACAGGGCACTGAATCATCACATTTTTTTTTTAAAAAAAGCTGATTTAGAGGGTTGGTTTTGTTGTGCCATAGGAAATGAAAAAGGTTCACCATTCTTGTCATCCACCTCGGAGTGCCTACAAGGGCGATGCTGTGTTTCTGTGGCGAGCCGGGGTCAAGTGTTAATGCTGAAAACGATCTCCAAGTATAATGTAGCTCGTCCCCAAAATTAGTACCGAAGATGCACTGCGGAAAGCACCAGATGTTCCAAGAATAGTATACTCAAGCAGAGCGTATCCATCAAGCGAAATAGAAAGCGTACCACTTGATTGAGACATCGCCTTCTTCAGTTATCCGAAAAATAAATAGCTTAATTCAAATACATGTGTATATAATGAAAATTGTTACAAGAAAGCTTATTGTTGAGGATTAACTGAAGGGCTCGACATGACCAGCCGATTGATCGGACCGGGTCCATCCGACCTCCCGTTTAGATGATATCGGTGCCAAAGCAGCTTATTGAACTATAGTCTCGTCCGTCCGGGTATTTTCTGACCGTAACGAGTCTGGCTTCAGCCCTCATCCGCAAGGATCTCGTCAACCACCGACATGGGTAGCAACCCACGGCTTACGGGTTGGAGAGCCTACTTTATTCAAAACATTGGGCTACTCGTACAATGTTCGGATCACTTAGTCTGGTCTCTACTCTCCCGCCTGTCCAGCATCGTTAACCCTACCAGGAGACAAAGCTCCAGGTGGCATAGCTCTATAGGTCACTGAGACACGCAAGATCCCCGACCACGGCAAGGATAGCAATCCACCGGGGGTCACAACATAGAAGGACACACTATAAAATATCAATTGAAATGGCTTAACTCAATCAAAAGACATATTAAGACATGTGAACATACACTGAACGTATACATTTGATCTATGACACAAAATCTATAAAATAAGGGGTGTATAAAAAAGGCAACAGTAGTATACCGCTGTGCGATGTTAAAAAAATTCAGAAAGTCAACTTTACCCTTGAACAAATAACCTTGCCGCCAAATAGCATAATATTCACAGGTCAGAGAAAATAATTTTGTTGTAAGGTATACAGTATAAATGGAGAACGTAAATATTTTTTACAAAATAAAAATTTTGTTGTCCATAGTACGAGAAACAGAAGTGAAAATTTATAGACATACTAAACACTTATCAAAGCTGGTATATATTACAAATAGAGAGACGAGATATAACCCTAAGTAGGTAAACATTAAATAACTAAAAAACATTACAATTGTATCAACAAATGCATGAAATATTTGCCACTGGACGTTAAGCAACCAACAATCCAACAAAGCTATTCGAAAGCTGAATAGTTTGAAGAAACGGAATGTGAAATAGCCCGTCGATTTTAATTTGTTGTTCAAAGTCTGATTGAATTCCCAAATATATTAGTTAGAAAAGCCCCTGTAGTAGTAAAATTAGCTGATCGACAAACAAATATAATTAGTGTAAAAATCTATGAATCGATATATTATGATATCAAACAAATCTAATGCTGACAATAAGGACTTTGACCCTATAAATATTCCAGTTACTTTTGATAACTATTTACACCAATGGGTCGATGCCACTGCTGGTAGATGTTTCGCCCCCGAGGGTATCATAGCCCAGTAGTCAGCACTTTGTTGTGGACATGAATATCAATTATATGGCCATTTTTATAAATTAATTGTTTGCTAAAGTATGAATTATTCGAAATACTAAGGATTAAAAGTTACACATTGGTTAATCCTATACGTTCAATAGCATTACAGCATTATAGGTTACACATTGATTAACCCTATAAGTTCAATAGCATTACATCATTATATTGATTGATTGATTGATTGATTGTTGGTTGCTTAACGTCCAGTTGCAAATATTTCATGAATATACAGGACGAGAACAAATTAACAATAAATACAATAGGTAGGTCTGTAATAGAGGCGTCAGGGAATAAGGTCGGAGAAATTTAGACTGCCACGGGAAATGAGGGTATATTGGATAGGGACAGAAATTAAGCCTTGCAACAGGTTACCTTCGGACCCCTCAAAGAGTTGTTGCAACGGTTCTTAACGTGCAAAGAGCGTGGCACTCTCTTTACACGAGACATCGGATTTAACGTCCCCATTCTGACCGGACGTGGCTGCAAATTTGTACATCCCGCACAACCAAACGGACGCCCAACTTTAGCAAGGGTTTTACTGCCGGTCGGAGGAAGACCAATGGTGACCATACTTCTATTCCCCAGTCACCCTTGGGGTTACATCATTATAGGTTACCCATTTATTAACACTCTAAGTTCAATAGCATTACAGCATTATAGGTTACACATTATTCGTAAGGTAATATATTTCTTGTAGTAGGTTTGAAACACACATATTCATTCGTATGTGATTTTATGAATACATGACATAATTCAGTATTGGAACTACTTTAGTATATAAGTATTACTAAGAATGAATGGACGACATTTTACGTTCATTCTACGTCGAAACTTCCTTCGTTCATATCTTGTTCCGTTCTCGCCAATCATTTCCTTAAACATCAATCTTTTCAGTGGTTTCGTTCCATATTTTCTATGTCCCCGGTGAAGTTGTTAACATTTCCTTGGTTGCTTCGATTACGTTTAACGTTATGTTTGTCACATTGGTTTTGCAAAGGTGGTCCTCTTTTCACTATAGAAATTAGAGACCTCTTCTGATCCACCCCAAGTGTGACTAGGAAATAGAAGTATGGTCACCGTTGGTTTACCTTCGACCGGACGTTTAACCTTCGCCAAAGTTGCGCCTCCGTTTGGCTGTGCGGGATTTACAAATTTGCAACCGCGTCCAGTCAGAATGGGGAGGTTTAAACTGTATGCCTCGTGTAAAGAGAGTGCCACGCTCTTTGCACGTTACGAACTCTTGTAACAACGGTTTGATTGATCCGTTGGTGACCTGTTGCAAGGCTTAATTCTGTCCATATCCAATATACCTTTATTTCCCGTAGCAATTTCTAAATTTCTCCGATCTTAATTCCAGACGCCTCTATAACAGAACCTACGTTATGTATTATTTGAAATATTTGGTACTGGACGTTAAGCAACCATCAATCAATCAATCTTCTGATCCCAACGTTTGAGCAACCGTTACAGGACTAATTCTAGCATATTAGTAGGTTGTCATCTTCATATTTTCTGAGATATTTGAGTTAGTTTGCAACAAGTGCTTTCTTTTAACATCTCTATATTCCCACAGTATTCGTTTTTCACCTATCCTTTACTTAATTCTTCCTCTACTCCTACAATATCAAAATCAATTGGAATAATCTTGAATGTATGTTGCGTCTCATTGTAAACTTCTTTCATATTCTGGCTTCTCTCCATAATTTCGTTAGCTATTTCTGAGTCGATTCAGTATTAGCATCAGTCACATGAAAGTCTTTATTTTGTATGTTCGTCAATGATAGCTTTCTCTTGTTCATTTATAATTATTGACTCGAACATGTTAAGTGCAGAAACAACTTTGTTATAGTGGTAACGCTGAAGATATATAGTATACCTAAATTCTCTTTCACAAAACTCACTCATGGAAAAAGTTTGGTACTGGATTCACTATAAATGTGTAGTCGCGTCTGATCAGAATTAGGACGTTTAGCCTGATGCCCATGTAGAGAGGGTGCCATACAAAACTTTGTGAGCGGTCAATATGTGACTTTTTTAAAGGCCAAATGTCTGACCCTATCCATTTTACCCTTTATTTGCATATCCGCCGATCCCTTACAGGACCTACCTATTGTTTGTTAATATGTTCTTGTCCTGAAAATGCATCACATATTTGCCACTAAACATTATGCAACCAACAATCCATTAATCTTATCTTTATGCCGTCATTAATGTTACAATACCTGTACCTGTTTGCTAAATTTTTATCTTAAAGCTTAAAACTTTTTGAAAGCTTTTGGTCTGAAAAGAAATTGTAGCTCTCCTTTGAAAGAGAGGCGAAAGATACCAAAGGGACATTCAAACTCATTAGTCGAAATAAACAGACATCGCCATGACTAAAAAGAAAAAGACCAACAGACGAACAAAAGTAAACAAAACACAACATAGAAAACCAAAGACTGAGCAACACGAACCCAACAAAAAACTGGGAGTGATCTCAGGTGATCCGGTAAGGTAAGTAGATCCTGCTCCACATGTTACACCCATCGTGTTGCTAATGTTAGTACAAACCTGGAAATAAGTCTGATTCGGGAAAAGGGGGCGTGATTGTAGTTACGACATTAGGAACATACCCGTTATCATCTCTGAAATGGATATTCTGTAACGGTCAACCAACTCGTGATGGCGTCTGTAAAATTTACGAAGGGATGATTTCAACTTCACTACTTGGAACTCTTGGTTAAATAGCAAGGAAATCATGATAGGAAGTATCGTATACACTGGGAGATATATACACCCTATGCAGGCGCTGCTTGAATGTTGCTACATTAAAATGCCCGGATTATGGAAAGTTCACAATTGTGAAGCTGAAATCATCTCTTTTGTTTAAAAGTTTTGTTTCAACCGTCCCTCATTGCCAATTTCTAGATGTAAGTAAAGATATAAGCAGACTTAACTGTATCTGTTGTATCCTTTATCTCAAGTTTGATCAGTTAAAGTAACTAATTGATTCAAAATAAAATTTTATCTTATGATTCTTGTTATTATTTTAGGATTGATGAACATTACACAGCGAAATAAAAATGATTTCTCAGTTAGGATTATCTCTTGTCCTTGATATTAAAACAAGTGCAGAGATATTACCCGAGCTCATGTTCTTTTGAATCAATGCTCAGGAAGAGAGAAATATAGAAGAATAAAGAAAAACTTGATAAGTTTTTATACGCCCATTTACGTATTATGGTATACCATTGTCTGTCCGTCGTCAACATATCGGACAATAACTAATTGATTGGTAAAAAAAACGCTTTAACCAATTTGTATAAAAATATGGTGACTTGTTTATATCTATTGACGTGAGCTCCCTTTTTATTTTGTATAAATTTTATATTTTAGGTTTCCGAGTAATGGGGTTTTATTCATTGAAAAATGGATTATTTTCCAGTTTTGGACAAAAACTGAAAAAGCAGTTTTCACGAAAATTTGTTGAATTGTTTTATATCTATTGACATAAGATTCCTTTCGATTTTTCTAAGTTTTATATTCATGTTTCCAAGTTATGGGATTTTATTCATAAACAGTTTTCGGACAATATCTTAAAAGTGCTGTGAGCTGGTTTTGAGAAATCTTTAGCGATTGGTTTATATCTATTAAAATAACCTCCCTTTAGGTTTTTTTTTGTGGTAAATTTCTGATTTGACATTGTTCTGTTTTATAGTGATTAAGATTATAACACAATGTTTGTTGACTGCTGTACCCCTATTTTTGACTTTTTACCAATTATGTTTGTTTTTTTTTTGTTTACATGTTATTGTCAATATAATGGATTTTTTTTCAACTGTCACACAATAAGAAGTTTAGCTTGCTATAAAACCAGTTCAATCCACCTTTTTCTGCATAAAAAATGTCTGTACCAAGTCAGAAATTTGACAGTTGTTATCCCTTCGTTTGATGTGTTTGAGCTTTTGAGTAAGCCATTTGATTTGGGACTTTCCGTTATGAATTTTACTCGGAGTTCTGTATTTTTGTTATTCTACTTTTAAAAAGGTTTTAGCTCATCATTTATGTATGTATTTGACTTTTCTGGTAACAGATGCGAAGTCAGAACTTACAAGGAAATTTAATACAATCTGACCCGAATGACGACAAGATTCTGCATTTTTCCTGGCTACTAACCCTAACTTGAACAATGGCAAATCAGTATGGTTCATTAGACAAATTTTATTTGTAAATAAGAAATATTGCTGTAGACTTGAGTTTTAGTATATTGAAGGACCTTTTGTGTGTTTTTAAAAATATAATTTAAATTGTAAAAATATTTGAATCAGCTCTCGCCGCGATATAGCCTTTTTGCAATGATGCGGCGTAAAGCAAACAACAATCAATCAATCAATCATTAGACAAAAAAGTGGAATTAACCGAACTTAATTGTGACTGATGTCTGATACGTGTTAATTTGCCGGACCTGAAGCTCAGAAATCTAACCACTTTGCTAGAATTACAATAATCAGTACCCTTCTGCACAACGGTGTTGCACCAACTACAAATAACAATAGCAGGACAATAAGATTTTCATTATATCAATCATTCTGGTTCTGCGTCGGTTGAACATCAGAATCACATATCTAAAACCTTAAATGTGTCTATTACGTGCACCATATGAGGCAGAAAAAACACTTCAAAACAGAAAATTTTTAAAATATGAAATCAAATTTCGACATAAAATTACCGTAAGATCCTACTGCTATTTCTGTACCCTCTTTTTCGTCTACAAGTGTAGCTGTGATAATACCGTCTATATGAACTCGCTCAATAATCAGTTAGTGGGTTGATCTTTATCTCATGTTCTCAGAGAGTGATAAACCACACATTGAGAACATTAAAAAATGCATCTTTAATGGGAACCACTGGTTATTTGGTACACACCCCAAGGGTGACTGGGGAATAGAAATATGGTCACTATTGGTCTTCCTCCGACCAGCGGTAAAACCCTCGCTTAAGTGGGGAGTCCGTTTGACTGTGCGGGATGTACAAGTTCGCAGTCACGTCCGGTCAGACTGGGGACGTTAAATCCGATGCCTCGTGTAAAGAGAGTGCCAGGTTCTTTGCACGTTAAGAACCCTTGCAACAACTCTTTGAGGGGTCCGTAGGTGGCCTGTTGCAAGGCTAAATTTCTGTCCTTATCCAATATACCCTCATTTTCCCGTGGCAGTCCAAATTTCCCCGACCTTCATCCCGGACGGCCTGTATTACAGGACCTACCTATTGTTTTTATTGTTAACTTGTTCTCGTCCTGAACATGTATGAAATATTTGCCACTGGACGTAAAGCAACCAACAATCAATCAATCAATCAATATTTGGTACACATATATGCTTTAGAATGACAATTAATTGAGCAAAAAGCAAAACTTGAATTTGTCCGGTTAATCGAATCTGACAGAGAATAAAGAGCTACAAATGAACGGAGTAATTTGTAGAAGTAAAAGTTTTGTGTCGTACTGGATACTTATCAATGTTGTTGAAATAAATTCATATGTGGATTCCTTTTAGTGCATAACAATTAAAATCACAAAAATACTGAACTCCGAGGAAAATTCAACACGGAAAGTCCCTAATCAAATGGCAAAATCAAATGATAAAACACATCAAACGAATGGACAACAACTGTCATATTCCTGACTTGGTACAGGCATTTTCAAATGTAGAAAATGGTGGATTGAACCATGTTTTATAGCGCTAAACCTCTCACTTGCATATGCTTATAAAGCTATTGGGCCAACTTTAATCAACCTGGGCACGATCATTATTGGGGTATCTAGTTTTAAAAAATGTGTCCGTTGATCCCTTATACCAACCAACTTGGAACACATGGTTCAAATTGGAATGAAGGGGTAAAACTTTTTGTATATTATCTTGAAAAGCATTATTAAGAGAAAAAATCCAACAAAGCATAATGTTCAGAATGTCTACTTTCATCAAAACTGTCAGATGGCTTAAAAAACTACAATTGATAAGATAGAAACTTAAATCAGCAAAATGATCCACAACACAAGTTCTACGAATAAGTTAGCATAATCGAAATAGTCCCGACGGTTCCTCAATGGTAATTATTACCTACTATAAATTCAGAAACTATTGCGAGGTTTTCATTAATGCGACTGGGTGAGTATCGCAATAAAAGAACTCGCATTTTGATATCTGAAAAATATGTCTGTACGCAGATTTTCCTGAATCGCAATAATTAATTGTGCATTTTCTTTAAAAATTGCAATAAAAATTGCTCGCAATAATTTCTGAATTTACAGTATATGGACGATTTTTACCAATTTATAAGGGTATGGCTTATTTCTTAAAAAATATAGTAGATAAATAAAAGCATAAATGAGGAAAATTATCAACAAGATAATGTCTTCAAAGAAGTCAATATTGTCAAAATCGTTAATTGACTCCATATTGAAGTTCTTGCTCTATAATGACAATTTGTACCATTTGCGTGTTTGCCTTTTTGTCTAGAAAACTACAGAAGATGGACACTTCAAATAAAAACATTACCAACAAGACAGGATCTACAAATAAGATTGCATGACCAAAACCATCAGTCAACTTAGTAAAAGAGTGATTGCTCTTAAACGATAATTTCTACCATGTTTTTGCCAATTATCTTGAAAATTATATAAAATAAATAAAAACTGAAAATGGCCATTGTTGAAGATATGCAGGTGAGCGACATAGGCTCTTTAGAGCTTCCCGTTATTGTTTAATAAATTCCAGAATAGTAATCTCATTTGTAAATCTACCAAATGTGTCCTAGTCCGTTTTGAGAGAGATTGATAAAGAATAATTTTTTAAGGCAAGCACTGCATTGATAACAGAAGATGCTTACCATTCAACGCACCGGATCATGCTCGCTTGAAGTTTAGCTTTTAATCTTGACTGTTATATACTAAATGGACTTAAGAGATTTTAACATCATTTAATTACCCGTGGCTTTGGAAGCCCTTTGTTGTTTACTCACTCTTTTCAACTCAGTAGTCAATACATCGGCACCGACATGAATAATAACAATTTTTTGCAATTTTATTTGTTTCATTACTAGATTTCAGCCAAAAAAAAAATGTTATTGTTATAGACGCGCACCGTACAAAAATAAAAGGGAAATTGTTACCCATATTTATTGACGATAAAGAAGTTAAAATTAACATGACAGTCAAGAAATAATATATAATTCCGCAATATAGATGTGTGTTTTAAAAACAATTGTACTTTAAAATATTGATACATAACACATAAGAGATAGTTTTAAAAAGTCGATGATGCATAAACAAAAATATATAATCCCTGTAAATATATATGCGTAACAAAAGTTAGAAAAACAAAGTCCTTGTATTTTTCCCACAATTGGATGAGAACAAATCCACGTAAGATGTTGTATTTCAGCTGTCTACGTTGGTATCTACTCCTTTTTCTTCCTTTTGCTTTCTTCCACCCTATACGTTGAAAAAGAAGAAAAAAGTAAATCATAAAATTTACAATCATTTTACGTTATTTTCATTTTTCGTTTACTGTTTTTTTTTCCTTGATACATTTGTAAGGTCGTGATTTAAATCTACAATATGATGTCGTGAAAGATTATAGTCTTTATTTGTTCTCGTCCTGAACATGTTTGAAATATTTGACACTGCACGTTAAGCCAACAACAGTCGTCATTCTTATTTTTCATAGTTTATGTTTCACATGGATTTTTTTTACAAAAGGTATTTTAGTAGGAAAAAATATAGTTATTTAAATATAACAAGAATTATGTAAAATAAAACAAATTTATAATATTACTCAGTCATTCGTGGTTTTGTGTAAAAGGATTACGTCTTGCTTATTTGTCAGTGTTGCAAACAAGATAAGCTCATATCAAATCTCATTGTTGTCAATATCATGGAATTCTATGCGACTGTCATACAAGTGAGAGGTTTAAGTAAATATAAAACCAGGTTTAATACATCATTTTCTACATGAGAAAATGCCTGTTTCAATTAGGAATATGACAGTTGTTTTCCATTCGTTTGATGTGATCGAACTTTTCTTTTTTGCCAATTTATAAAGGACTTTCTGTTGAATTTTCCGATGAGTTCGGTATTTTTGCTATAAAAATTTTACTTTTTTCCTTATATTCATATAGGTTAGTTTTAAAGGAAATACTAACAAAGATTGCAAAATGCCTACCTGATTATTTGTCCCATTTTCTGCATTGTTCTGTAAATATAATAGGCATTGAACTTAAGTAATAAGCTAAACAATAATGCATTTGATAGTTAAAGAAGGACTTTGACTTTTTTATTATTCTAGTTATCAGAATATAATATCCATATCGGATTCCTTCAAGAACAACTAATTTCTTTTTTGTTTTATTTGTTAAAATTATTGTTTTAAGGATTAGTTGTTTCGGTTAGGTTTTTTGTCGTACAGTTTCTATAGATGTAAATTTATCAATGATATATTAAACAGAAATATTACAAGTTCTTGTCGTGTATGTATTCCTTCTTGATTTTAAATTTTAGTTTATTAAAAGTTAGATAATTATAAACCATATAGGGAACTCTTATTGAGTTTGCAGTACAATACTTATAAGTCGATAGAAAACAACTAAATGTCCAAATAAAAAAGTGACCAACATTTTAGAATTCACATATACTAGTAATAATACTAACTTATTTCACACATATCTCCTGAATAACCATAATGACATGAACAAGTAAACCCATTAACCTTGTCTGCGCATGTTCCTCCGTTCTTGCATGGGGAATTCGCACATTCATTAATGTCTGAAAGTAAAGTGAGAACCTGATTAATATCATAGAATTGTTTGGAAATATTTGTTCTTTGGTTTGTTAAAGGCATTGTGTTACCTGTTTCAGTTTGTGTCACGTTTACACAAAACTGTACTTACCTTATTCATAGTCATTGTGACATCCGTGGAAAACACTTCAGGTAAACCAACATAATTCTATACTTAACTTTTGCATATACATTGTGTCACCTGTGGAACACTTAACATAAACTAACACATTACACCATTACACATTTAAAAGAAATTGCAATATATTATTAAATATAAATATATTGTTTCTGTTTAAAAGATTTTTAATTTTAACTTTATCACTTAGTCTAAGTGTTTAATTGTATTTGTAAATATTTAATTTTTTCCATACACCTATGCTTAATATATTAAAGGACTTTTTGACTGATTTTTAAAACTACCCTTGTTAAAATATTTGGACTAGTTCTTATCGCGATATAGCTTTTTGTTCTGAGGCAGCGTAAAGCAAGCACCAATCAATACACATTTCGTATACATTGTGTCATCTATTGAACACAACATTGATTGACACATAACCAAATTACTGTACTAACCTGTTCCACACAGATTTCCTGTATATCCAACATTACAAGAACATTGGAACCCACCAAATGAGTTTGTGCATATGCCATCGTTCAAACAAGGGTTCATTGCACATTCATCTATATCTGAAATTGTCATTTATAACGTTAATAGATTAATATAAAAATTTATGGGACCGATACCTTTTTTTTCAATAAAGGTTGAATGTTAAGAAAAGAACAGTTCTTAATATGATTTATTCTTATTTAGTTATTTGTTTTTTTTAACTGCATTGTTTTTTAATATTCTTCTTTATTCGTAGGATACCAGTTTTCGTGGAATTTGTAAGTAAAAGTTAACCACGAATTCAAATGTTGGACAATGTACAATTTTTTTTTACAAAATTGCAAAATATCTTCAACCGACGAAAATAAATGAATCAACAATAAACTAAAAGTGAATCAGAAAAAAAGTATTACCATATTCTGACCATCGTCTACATTAAATAAATATAAACAGCCCTTAACCATCTAACGTTCGGTTGCACGATGGCTGTTTTTAACTATTGGTCGATGTTTAATGTAGTCCCTTTTGCATTGTTATGCTCTAAAACTGTTGATATTATTTGACTATGGAAGCATTTGGCCTAGACTGACCTGTGATATACATAACTTGCTGGACGTTCAACATACACAAGCATATGAAACATTTCTGAACTTACCGTTTCCACACGTATCTCCCATATAACCATCATTACATGCACAAGTAATCCCATTAGCCGTGTCTGTGCAAGACCCACCGTTCTGGCAAGGGGAATCAATACATTCATCCAAGCCTAGAATTATTTCAGCTTGAAAGAAGCTTACGAATAAAATTACTATTAATATATACAACATGGTTCCAGTCGTCTTTTGTTCTTCCCGTGCTGAAGAAATATATAATAAAACTGCATTATCATATGAAATGTTCGAACTATAAGAATTTGTATGAGAGATAAAAGCAGGGATTATATGTCATTTTTCAATTAATATCAACCCTACAACCATTCAATGATCATGAGAAGTCATAACATGAACAAGATATCAGAAATTTGGCATTTAATTCAAACCTATATTCACCCCAAGGGTCACCATTGGTCTTCCTCCGACCGGCGGTAAAACCCTCGTCAAAGTGGGGCGTCCGTTTGGCTGTGCGGGATGTACAAATTTGCTGCCACCTCCGGTCAGAATGGGGACGTTAAATCCGATGCCTCGTGTAAAGAGAGTGCCACGCTCTTTGCACGTTAAGAGCCCTTGCAACAACTCTTTGAGGGGTCCGTAGGTGAACTTTTGCAAGGCTAAATTTCTGTCCCTATCCAATATACCCTCATTTCGCGTGGCAGTCTAAATTTCTCCGACCTCAATCCCAGGCGCCTCTATTACAGAACCTACCTATAGTTTTCATTGTTAATTTGTTCTCGTCCTGAATATGCATGAAATATTTGCCACTGGACGTTAAGCAACCAACAATCAATCAATCAAACCTATATTACACACACACACACATTATTTACATATGGTGATTGAATGGTAGTTGCGTAACGTCGTATGGCAAACATTTCATGCATGTTAAGGACAAAAATAAATGAACTATATATAGGAAAGTCCTGTAATAGGGGTCGATTATGAACGTTTGCAATTGATTCCCTGATACGATTGCCTCAACAACCCGATTTGCGGTAATAATGAATTATCGGAACATCCGTTAAAATTTATTGTAAGTTAACAATATAATGATCTTGTAAATTAAAAAACAATCAAATAAGAATATGATAACACTATTTCATTGACTGTGTAATTTAAAAAAAAAACATTATACCTGGAGTCCATTCATAGCTTGGTAAATAATATTGATTGATTATTGTTTGTCTTTCGTCCAGTGGAAATATAAAGGTCTTGGAATTTGTACTGTCCCTGGAAATTTAGGATATATTGGACAGGGACAGACATTTTGCCTTGCAACAGACCACTTCCGAATCCCTTAAAGAGTTGTTGCAATGATTTTTAACGTGCAAAGAGCTTGGCATTCTCTTTACACGAGGCATCGGATTTAACGTCCAGATTCTGACCGGACGCCAAACCTTGGAAAATGTTTTACTGCGGTCGTTAGAAGACTAAGAGTGCATATGATTTCCTTGCAGATTTGATACACAATTGACTCATAATCAAGCTTAAAATTTTATAACAAATCGGTATAAATTCAATATAAAACACAGTCAACATCAAAATCCCACGTTTAATATGTCTAGTGCTTTACGAAATATAGTCTTCCGATTTTTAATATATTATTAAATTGCCTTTTTTCAGTATTATGAATGAATCTTCTTATCTTGTACATTTTATTTATCTTGACAAACGAACTAAAACTGTATACAATTTCAAGAGCCTGTAGTTGAGTGGTTGTCGTTGATTCATGTCTGACATTTTTGTTTTTCCCAAATTGTTTTGTTATAAATTAGGCCGTTAGTTTTCTCAGTTGAATTGTTTCATATTGTTCATGTCGGGGCCTTTTATAGCCGACTATATGGTATTGGTTTTTTTCATAGTTGAATGCCTATAATTGCTTACATCCACTTCATTTGAACTCTGGTGGATAGTTGTCTCATAAGCAATCATACCACATCTCCTTATTTTTGATAAATGAAGTTTTCAGTAATTACAGTATTTTAAACATGTGTCGCGTATTTCACTGTTGTAACTACGAAGTTACCTACCAATTCCTCTGAATAACAGCAGCCGATTAACTAAGTCCATATACGAGTAAAATAAAAACAAACCTCTGTCAGTTAAGGATGTTCGCTGATCTAGCTATTGATTTTTTGTCAGATATTCAGAATTCTCTAGTTTTATCCATTTAGGTCATTAAAAATTTTGCCCGCTAACCCCTTCTTTCCATATTACAATTCAGTTTAAAAATCAATTTATGAAAATCTTTCAAACTCCTTGTTGATTTTTCAGTTTTGGAAATAAAAAGAAGCCAATGATAAATGTTTAAAAGATCAATAGGGAACCATTTCCCGCCAAATTTTCAATGGCTTATATCTCATTAACAAATTCATGGACCTTTCATGACTATTTTTTTGGTTTCGTTATCTATATATTATTAATTTATAACAATCTTAAAAAAAAACTTGTTACTTTGGAACAGAGCAGCGAACATTCTTAATAGGAATCTCAGGATTTACTACGCAATTTCCACTTTACATAAGTACATGTATCTGACCTATCTCTCATGGATAGCATGATATATGCATTGAACAGAAAAACCGGCAGCAAAAGTCAGGATTTAAGTGTACTGGCGTTTTCCGGGTAATGATATTAAATGCTTAATGTATGAGTTAAAAGGTAAGCACAGATATTTCAAGCCAGTAATTTTTGTGGAAATGTCAAACTAAATATATAAATTTTAGCTGAAAGTCTTAAGACAAACGAATGATGTTCTTAATTATAAAGTCGGTATTTAAAATGAGATGTAATTAAACAATATTGTACGGAAAGAATTTAAAGTCGAGTGCAACACACAATAACAATTTATCTAAATTGATATAACGCCGCTGTCTAAATCAGTGATGGTATGTGTTTTGAATATAGATAGCTTAGTATTATGACATACAGTTCTTTACTTACATATCAACGGTTCACAATGTAGCTGGTCAAAACTCCAAATATCCAAATAAATGATATGGCTTAATATATATACGTATTCACAATGTAACAACTGTTGTATCTATTATTATAAATATCAATATTTCTTTGTGTATGATGAAGTATGAACTTTTAAATGATGTTGTTGAAGAAGGACACTTCGTACAAACTAACAAAACATCTAAAACAATGTAAAAATAGAAATATTTAAGCAACATATGGCAGATCTTGCCACAGATTGGTGGATATATAATTTTTTATTGATTACCAGTATACAATAGTTCATTCACTGTTCACAATTGTTGTCGACAAGGATGGATTATCTTTGTTACCGAAGGAAGAAACAAGGAAGTTGTCAAGATGACTACCTGAATTATACCAAAGAAGGAAGTTCTCAAAATGACCTGCTGTACTGAATTATACTAAAATAGGAAGTTGTCAAGATGACCATATGTACTGAATTAAACTAAAGAAGGAAGTTCTCAAAATGAACTGCTATACTGAATTATACTAAAAAAGGAAGTTGTCAAAATGACCATGTGTACTGAATTATACCAAAGAAGGAAGTTCTCAAAATGATCCGCTGAACTGATTTATACTAAAATAGGAAGTTGTCAAGATGACCATATGTACTGAATTATTCAAAAGAAGGAAGTTCTCAAAATGAACTGCTATACTGAATTATACTAAAAAAAGAAGTTGTCAAGATGACCATGTGTACTAAATTATACCAAAGAAGGAAGTTTTCAAAATGAACTGCTATACTGAATTATACTAAAAAAAGGAAGTTGTCAAGATGACCATGTGTACTGAATTATACCAAGGAAGGAAGTTCTCAAAATGACCTGCTGTACTGAATCTATACTATTAAACGAGAAGACCTCATTTTGTGTGTCGCTTCTCTTCCTTCCCCAATAAATTAATCATCATGCCTCTGTGTCCTATAGGTACCATGCATAGTCGCATTTGTCATCCATTCTTATGATTATTCAGTTTGGGTTATTTTGGGAGAAAACGAAGAAAAAGGC
This sequence comes from Mytilus californianus, assembly GCF_021869535.1. Taxonomy (NCBI): domain Eukaryota; kingdom Metazoa; phylum Mollusca; class Bivalvia; order Mytilida; family Mytilidae; genus Mytilus; species Mytilus californianus. The sequence continues at coordinate 5,039,910 of NW_026262604.1, forward strand.
GTCCGGATATTGTTTTCCGTCATCAGACCGACTTTTAAGTCATACCCAAAACTTCCGATTTTAAAGTTTAAAAGAGGGGGTAGAGGGTTATTTTCGTGCAACGTGTTTTGTCACTTTTTATTTCACGTGCAGCCGTGAAAATGGTTCGTTATTCACCGTGTTTCTTGAAATCGATTAAAAGATCAACGTGCAAGAAATTTTTAATTGTTCGCTCATCGGGAAATGGCCATTTTATTTCGCGTTCTCAACGGTCCGTGCAGATACCCCCCTTTTACTCCCCTCTTTAAACATAATTTTCATAATTACTCGGGGACAGGACAATTATTTTCGCGTTATTCTGCATGTATACTATGATTATAATCCTATAATATATAGAGACTCTCTATATACTATAGCAGTGATCGCCGTGGAGAAGAAACTTGGAATTGATAGTTAATAGCAAATACATTTTATTTATATTATATGTATGTTCAAAGTATACAGAAACGCGAAAATACTATGATTATAATCCTATAATATATAGAGACTCTCTATATAATATAGCAGTGATCGCCGTGGAGAAGAAACTTGGAAGTGATAGTTAATAGCAAATACATTTTATTTATATTATGTGTATGTTCAAAGTATACAGAAACGCGAAAATCATGGAATTAAACAGAGAGCAAAAAAAATAACGGACTTTGGAAAAAAGGGAGAGGGCTTAAAATGATTGTCCTGTCTCCAAGTGCCTATGAGTCCTATGACTTAGTTTGATACCTTTTCTTAAATTCTCCAGACATAAAATCTTTTACAAAACATCATCCTACAACAGTTTACATACTTTCAACCAAGCTCTAAATACCCGCGATTTCGCGGATGTGTCCTAGTTAAACTAAAAAAATGAAGTTTTCAAGATGACCTGATCTACTGACAATATATTAAGGAAGGAAGAAGTCCCGATGTACTAAAATTATGATCATTGATTTGGTACTATGTTGAAGATAGTATGATACCAATAGGGAAAGATGTGTGGATACCTTAATGTACATGTACAACGTCAATTCGGTCATCTTTCAACTCTATTCCGGACAAGAGCATGCTGATAAAATGTGATGCGTATATCGGACTTTGTTACTTCTTTACAAACCGATACAAAAATTCAGAACCTACGAAATGACAGCCCGCGATGAAAAGTGTGTGGTGTTTAATTTGTATTTTAAATGGAATTTCAAATAGATGGTACTTCAAATAAGACAATATTGAAAGTAAATTAATAAAGTAAATAGATATAACCAAAATCTTACAATTAGATATAAGAAGATGTGGTATGAGTGCCAATATGACAACTCTCCATCCAAGTCACAATTTGTAAAAGTCAACCATTAAAGGTCAAAGTTTGTTTTGCTTTGTTTGGGAATAAATTCAAGGTATGTACTCTACTTTCTTAAATTAGTAGAAACAGTAAATAAATATAAGCAAAATCTGGTAAAGTTTGGTTTGGTTTGTTTGGAATAAATTTTAGGTATTAGCTCTACTTGAAACGTGAAAATTCATTTCTATACACAGATTGAACGTTAACATACAATTTACGTAGTTCATTTTACGATAAACCAAAATTTACACCTACACCCTCAAAGCCAAACGGACGCCCCACTTTGGCGAGGGTTTTACTGCCGGTCGGAGGTAGACCAGTGGTGACCAATCATCGCTTATAAACTTCCTGTTCAACGAACACTAATAAATCCCTAGACATAAGCTTATTTGTACCAAGTCAGGAATATGATAGTTGTTTTCCATTCGTTTGATGTGTTTGCGCTTATGATTTTGCCATATGATTTTGGACTTTCCGTTTTGAATTTTCCTCGGAGTTCAGTATTTTTGGTCATGCAAAATTTGTGATACCTCTTCTCAGTCATCACTCCTTAACTTCCTAAATACTGAACTCTTAAATAGGGACTCATTATTACCTGTAAAAGGGGGGGGGGGGGGAGTCAAAATGTTCGGAGGATCAAGTTTTTTTCTGTAAGTGGAAAAGGGGGGGTTCAAGTTTTTTTTACAAATTCAAAGTGGAGCGAACAACTTTTTGACACATGGAAATAAATTTACATATTTCAAGGGGGATCACTATATTTTTAGTAAAGAAGATCATTACAACAGTCAAATAAAAATATCTTACCACCATTGATTGATTGATTGTTGGTTGCTTAACGTCCAGTGGCAAATGTCATGCATGTTCAGGACGAGAACAAATGTACAATACGTAGGTCTTGTAATAGAGGCCATCCGTGATGATGGTCGGGGAAATTTGACGCCACTAGAAAATGAGGGTGTATTGGATAGTGACGGAAATTTAACCTTGTAACAGGCCACCTACGGACCCCCCAAAGAGTTGTTGCAAGGGCTCTTAACGTGAAAAGAGCGTGGCACTCTCTTTACACGAGGCATCGGATTTAACGTCTCCATTCTTACCGGACGTGGCTGCAAACTTGTACATCCCGCACAGCCAAACGGACGCCCCACTTTGGCAAGCGTTTTACTGCAGGTCGGAAGAAGACCAAGTGACCATATTTCTTTTCCCCAGTCACCCTTGGGGGTACCGCCATTGAACAATTGTATTTCTTTATAATACCATATATATGTATAGTTAGGTATGTACTGTATATGTAACTGATAAAATCAAGTGTACTGATCACCCATCAACATAACCCTCAGGACCTGAAAGCTTAACAGTTAAAAAGTCAAACGGGCCAGACTCTATGCCTGTAGATTCAATTTCCTCATCTCCTATACTTAGCATTTCAAAAGCTTCATAAGTGTCTGATTCTGCTTAATTTTGATTTTCATCTCACTTTTCAAGCGCATTAGATTTTGCCATGGAAGACTTGAATTTCTTCTTGTAAACATTCTTCACCAGCACGACTGCTTCCGTTTCGAAAAAATCTGTAGCAGAGATTTTTTTTAATAGCTGCAAATTCCTTTCTTGGTTGAATTGATTCAAGCCCATTTGATAAGAATTCTTCCCCCTTTATTCTATATTAAGAATTGTAAGAAAATATCTGATAAATGTTTACTAAGACACTTATTTGTTTAACAATTTCTCACAAGCTGTGAAGTCTTTTCTTCTTCTGTTTCTAAACCTTAATTTTGTTTTCCTTTTTTCCTCTGTTAATTAGACCTTGTTGCTAAATATTCCGTTTCAACTTTCACAAATAATACACGATGGTCTTGACGTTTAGATTCTAGGTACTGACGTTGTTTTTCATCTTAATAACGTGTTAAAGTATACTTTTATTTGTCTTTGTGAAAATTACATTTACTTTTTAGTGTATTTTTGGTTATATCCATTTGACGTGGCTCGGTACTTGTACATCCCGTTATTGTGCTATGGTAAATTTTTGTATTCTTTTCTTTCATTTTTGCTAATGTGTTATGTCTGTAGACCTTTTTGTGTTATTTTTTGACATATTTGTTTGTTTTTATAGTGATTATAACACAATATAGAATGCTGTACCCCTATTTTTGAAATTTTCACCTACTATATCTGTTTTGTTCACACATCGTTGTCAATATCATGGAATGTTATGCGACTGATACAAGTGAGAGGTTGAGCTAGCTATAAAACCAGATTAAATTCACCATTTACATTACATTAGAAATTCCTGTACCAAGTCAGGAATATGATAATTGTTATCCATTCGTAGGATGTGTTTTAGCATTTTGATTTTGACTTTTGATTAGGAACTTTCCGTTTTTAATTTTCCTCGGAGTTCGGTATTTTTGTTATTTTGCTTTTTAATATGTTCATTTCCTTTTTATTTTTCGGGTAGTACATCAGTTCAAATATTGAGTAAGTTTTGACGAATTCTTTAAGTGTTTGCTGTTAATTAATTATTCTGTCCAATGTCCTAGTTAAGGATGTTCGCTACTCAGTTTCAAAATAACAAGCTTTTTAAAATACTGTTATAAATTAATAGTGTATAAATAAAGGAACTCAAAAAGCGGAAAAAAATTAAGGGTTCGTGAGCTTGCTTTTGAGATATAAGCCATTGCAAATTTGGCGGGAAATGAATCTCTCTAGATTTTTCATACATTTAACATTGGCACCTTTTCCCTTTCAAAAACTATGAAAAAATAACAAGGTTTTTATAAGATTTTTAAATATGTCTTTTAAAAATATTTGTAATAAAAATATGAAAAGAAAAGTAGGGGTTTGCGGGCAAAATTTTTTAATGGCATTACATGGATAAAACCAGAGGATTCAAAATATCTTGCAAAAATTTAAAAACAAGAGGAGCGAACATCCTTAAGTATGATTTTTATTTTGATCTTCATAGCCTTTTCGAATAATCCTTGTTTGTAAAGTTTAGTACTTTCGTCGGTGATACCAGTTACCTCGGCACTTAGGATTTCCAGCATTTTCCTACCTTTTCGACCTCATCCTTCATTTTGCTGAAATTTGATAGAGATATTTTTTTCATTCTGTTCACAGAATACCCAAAACATGTAGGATTCTCACACATTATGAACTCGACCTCTTTTGACAATTGATCCAGTTTACAGTTTCTTTTCCAGCGATATTTCCTTTCAGTAAACAGATAATCCTCAAACAAACGTTTTGGTAAAACATTTGAGCTACCATGAAGTTTTGACAAAATCTCTTTGAATTATATCATCCTCGCAGTTTTTGCATTTTTATAGTAATAGTCATTTTCCATAAAACCTGGCAGATCGGGAATAGGCTCCTGGCATTGACTACTTGGAAGTTTTGGCATGTTTAATAGAGGTGGTCACATTTTTTATGTGTTGTTAAAGGGGGGATAAAATTAAAATAGTGAAAAATTATGGAGGGAACAAGAACATTGTATATGTTTGATTTCAAAATGACCAGCCCCCTCCCAGGTAAAAATTGATAAGTCCCTAAAATCTTGCACATAATGACCATATATTAGTATAAAAAGTTAGCAACGTTTAGATCAGGAGCTATCGATAAGTGCAACATGCAATTTTGTTTGAAGATTAGTGTGAGCAATATTAGCTTGTAACTAAATGAAACCTATGATAGTAAGTATAGAAAACAAACTTAAAGATATATTTTTACATAACTGCTGCTACAGGATACGCCGGCAATGTGTGCGATGACTTAGTTTCATCTTGGATTGTACAATAGCAGTACAACATCGGTGTAGTTCTTTGCCTTAATCTGCAAATTTTGAGAAAGATTTGCAATTTATGTGTAAGACTGTTTATTTGCATAAAGAAAAATAATATGATTTATTGCATTATTCAAAATGATTAAAAAATACAAAATATTTGTGTTTTTTAGAATTTTTTTTAAACTCCATTCAAGAGGAGATAACTCTTTTACTAAAATATTATACTGGAATGATAGTGACATTTTCAATTTTTACTTGTAGCAAAACAAGTTCGGTGACACAATTTTTTTCTTTTTATTTTCTTAAATCATAGTATAAAACCTATTTTCTCATATTTTATTTTAAAATTCTATTTCATAGGTTACTCTTTTTGCACAAAAATGTGTTTTTTGTCGATTTTTCACGACTTGCAGCTTGAGAAATAGCACGGTGACCCTCTTTTTTTAGTATATTAAAAAAAAAGATTTGTAAAAGCTTCATCTTGGTAAAAGAGGGACGAAAGATACCAGAGGGACAGTTAAACTCTTGATCGAAAACAAACTGACAACGCCATGGCCAAAAATAAAAAGACAAACAGACAAATAATAGTACAGATGACACAACATAGAAAAGTAAAGACTAAGCAACACGAACCACACCAAAAACTGGGGGTGATCTCAGGTGTTCCGGAAGGGTAACCAGATCCTGCTCCACATGTGGCACCCGTCGTATTGCTTATGTTATTACAAATCCGGTAAATAGTCTAATTCGGTAAGTCACATTCGTGAAAAGGGAAGGGTATTGTAGTTACGACATAAGGAACATATCCGATATCATCTGTGAAACGGTAAACTATGACAAAATTCTATTTGAGGAAAAATATACCGACGATCCACCTTAATCCAGGTTTCAAAATAGGTTTGTTTTCTATGTCAAAAATGCGGTTTTAAATGTTTACATTTCTTCATCGATACAATTTAAAGTCCGGTCATAAAAATGCAAGTTATTGATTATTTTTGATAAATTATAATTTACTGTTAAATAAGTATACGTTACCACCAATCGTTACAGTAGTAGGCTGTGTTTGAAGATGACATTTCACAGGTTTTGGACAAAAATGTGGTTTCTGGCAAAACATGTACATATTTTGTTTATTTTGAAGTTATGCCATGCCACAAGAAGCAGAAATCTAAAAATTAAAAAAAACACAGAAAAAATGGTGGTGGTACTTGCGTTCTTGTCGTATTCCACTAGAGGTAACCCTTGCACTGTTCTAATAGGGAATCGATTCAAATTAACAACATTTATTACATTGGTAGCATTGAATTATATTGATTTCCCAGTCAAATAAAAACCGATAATTTCACATGTGAAATAAACGTGGTTATTTCACTCTCTGACGTCATACAACAATAGGCGTTGTCAAGACGTCGATAACGTCGGATCAAAACAAATTGTGAATGCGTAGAAAAAAGATATAAAGTTCCTTACATTTTCTACAATAATTTTATTAAAAAAAGCCATTTGCCAATGTAATAAATAGAATAACTAATCAAAGAATTCAAATATCGAAAATATTCAATCATAAACTGAACAACACTGATAATTAACTCATGCGGTACGCGCATTAGTGAATTATTGTGTTGTTCGGTCACTCGTTGAATATTTTTCTCTATTTGAATTCTTCGATTAGTTATTCTATAAGTCTCAGGTCGTCTATGAGAATAAAAAATGTTGAGCTACAACACCGAAGGATGTTGTGGGGGCATGCCCCTCTTTATGGATCTACATATAAATAAGATATGGTATGAGTTTCAATGCGACAACTCTCCATCCAAGTCACAATCTGTAAAAAGTAAACAATTATAGGTCAAAGTACGGCCTTCACACCAAACGACAAGCTATAAAGGGCCCCAAAATGACTAGTGTAAAACAATTCAAACTGGAAAACCAACCGTTAAATCTATATAAAAAACGAAAAACACTTATGAACCACACCAACAAACGACAACCACTGAACAACAGGCTCCTGACTTAGGACAGGTGCATACAAATGCAGCGTGTTTAAACGTTTTAATAACAGGCGCCAACCTTCACCTAATGCTGAAACAGAAGTGTAACATTACAACATAAAATACACATACATGTGTTTGATGCACGGAATTTTCACTGTACATGTCCCATTCCAAACGTTGAAAAGTTATTGGGCGGGGCCCTTCCTTTGTCAATCCTTGGTCCGCATCTGCAACAATACAAACCATTCTATTGAAATTTTGCATTATTTGTAAAAAATGTATACGTAATGCTTAATCAATTCCTGCGTAGATTATCATATGTTTTTTTTTCTTTCATGTCAGGCTTTTCTAATTACACATACAAAAAGAAAAATTCAGATAAAGGATATTATGGAACAGCAGAATATTTTCCATGAGCAGATGTAGAGACTGATGATAATTTTAATGATGAAGTCGAACCATTATTTGCATGTCCTGGGCAAAACGGCATATAGGTTTACACAAAAACATCACATCTTTGAACATCATATATGCTTAGGCAAGCATATGCCAACACATAAATAAAAATATTTTTTACATTAAAGTAAAATAACAAAAATACCGAACTCCGAGGAAAATTCAAAACGGAAATTCCCTAATCAAATGGCAAACTCAAAAGTTCAAAAACAAAGCATTTTATGATGGAGAAAATGGTGGCTTGAACCTGGTTAAATAGCTGGCTAAACCTCTCACCAAGTGAAACTTCTTCAAATGGACTGAGACATCGTTTTCATTAACTCAAGGAAGAGGGGCGAGAGATACCAGAGGGACAGTCAAACTCTTAGATCGAAAATAAACTGACAACGCCATGGCTAAAAAATAAAAAGACAAACAGACAAATAATTGTACACAAGACACAACACGAACCCCACCAAAAACTGGGGTAATCAAAAGTTTGAAGTGTAATTGTAAAATTTTGATCTATAAAGATACAGAAAAGTCGTCAAAAGTTAAAATTGAGAATTTGAATGTAGTAGATGAAGATTTGCAAAAAAAAAATTAAAATGATTGAAACATGCTGTTCGTAAAAATCAGACAGTGATAAGGAATCATTTTAAATTTTCAGTGAGGTGTGAGTTATTTGTACATTTTGAAAACCTCAGTGTTACTTTAAGATGAAGAACAGCAACGAAAGCTCTGTTTATTAGCTGATTATATTATCACCATAAAAAATTGTTTCATGAATCTATACAACATAATCCTTCTTTTCAATTTTAGATTTAGATATTGGAGAGTTGATAATTTGTTCTCCAAATGTATCATTCATTTTGAAAGATTGGTACGAGTTTACACAATATCGAACAAACCATCAGACCTCCGTGTTCAAATTATTACACAGGCCAGAAGGACCAGATTGACCTATAAGTATTGGCTGTCCAGAACAAGTTGGTCGTTTTGAAAGGAGGCTTATTATGCCAATGTTAGCTACATGCGGTCCGCAACTACACCACAACCCCTAAAGGGTTTAATGTGAAAATTGTATGAGACACTAATTATATTTTATATTTATTTTCTAGTGTCGCTCACACTGGTTTATGATCATATTCAACAAAGGACACTCTCCAACATTGTAGATGATAATAGAGTTCATGACGAAAATTTCTGTTTTGTTGATCTTGTATTGTTGATTATTTATTCTGTTTAGTTTATTAGTTTTTGCTCAAACCACAAAAAGAGGGTAAACATATCCACTATAAGGGCATTCACTCCTATAAATAGTGATAAAGATTTTTGTAGACGTTAATAGACGACGACGGACGCCAAGTGAGGGCCATGATATGAGAAATACCATTAATATCAGATAACATCTGCAACAAAAAGTTCCTTCCAATTTCCAAACTAATATATTTACATTTGGTACTACGATCTTTTGCCGAATTTGGATTTTATATATATATATATATATATATATATATTGTGGATATATAACCATAGTTTAAGAAGAAGAAGAAGAAGAAGAAGAAGAAGAAGAAGAAGAAGAAGAGGAAGAAAAAATAATTGCAATATAAAATTTATCCCACTTTAGAAAAAAAGCACTTTAAAAAAAAAACAATTTGGCAGTTTTGTAAAACTGAGGCTTTTGGACAAGAATCTGAGTATGAAAGAAAATTTTTACACTTGATTACTTTATTAATCATTAAAATATCTTTAACTTATTAAACGTATTAATAATTTTGAATGTTTAAAAGAAATTTTTCCAGAATACTATGAAAATGCTTTCTTTTATTATTATTCATTAATATATTAGATAATATTTCTTTAGTTACACTGATGATAATGTAAATATGTAAATTTGTTTAATATAATTATTAAAATATCTGCAATGGCATAATTAATATATATCAAAATTCATTTGCCTTTTTGTCTGCCCAGATTATATGCAGTACTTGTTCAAAATTATCTGTTTAAAAATCAAGTGACGTATACGATTTAAATACGACAAACGAACATGAAACTGTAGAAAAGTTTTAAGTTTATTTCGAGCACTTGCTGAAATGAATTAATTTCATGTTACTCAACAGTTCGTCTTTTCAGCACAAAATGCAAGAGTCATTGCAACATGTATTGAATGTTTAAAACGTCGTGTAATATACTGGAAATTGAAGCTTAATCAAAGTAAGGAAGTGGTTTTAGCAGAAAGCTTAAGTGAATATGAGTACACTTGTGGTTCCTATTTGTTTCCATCATCTGTATCTGAATCAGTACGGAAGAACATATCATGTAGAACAAACTTGCATTGTGAAACGCCCATAAAATTACCATTTTAAGCATCTGGATTGATTGATTGATTGTTGGTTGCAAATAATTCAAGCATGTTGAGGAGGAGACCAAATTGTCAATAAATACACATGATATAATAGGTAGGTCTTGTAAAAGAGGCCGTCCGGGATGAAGGTCCGGGAAATTCGGACAGCCACGGGAAAATTCATCTGGATTAGGACATCAAGATCTATGTATTTACGGTGGAAAAGAAAAGGCTGCCACTGGTGCTGACCTTAAAAAGAAATATACAACAGTCTCGCCATTATGTGATGATTTCCCATTTGTGCAAAGACCATATGGGAAACAGTGAGATTGACATGACAATATGCCCACTTCTTCTTTGAAGAATTTGTTTAAGTTTGATAGAAATTATGTTCAATCTTAAAATTTATGTTTATAATGATAATAAAAGAACAGACTTCCAATGTCCCCGCGTTGCACATATTTTATTTATCCAAAGTGCAAGGGCAATAACTACTAAAAGCACTTTTTTTTTTATTATTTAACACTTTTTTTAACTTATCAGGACACATACATGCTGTTAAAATGTGAAGGTTATCAGGACTTATTACTTCTTTACAAACCGATCCAAAATTCAGAACGGACGAAATGTTTGTAAAACTGAGGCTTTTGGACAAGAATCTGAGTATGAAAGAAAATTTTTACACTTGATTACTTTATTAATCATTAAAATATCTTTAACTTATTAAACGTATTAATAATTTTGAATGTTTAAAAGAAATTTTTCCAGAATACTATGAAAATGCTTTCTTTTATTATTATTCATTATTATATTAGATAATATTTCTTTAGTTACACTGATGATAATGTAAATATGTAAATTTGTTTAATATAATTATTAAAATATCTGCATTGGCATAATTAATATATATCAAAATTCATTTGCCTTTTTGTCTGCCCAGATTATATGCAGTACTTGTTCAAATTTATCTGTTTAAAAATCAAGTGACGTATACGATTTAAATACGACAAACGAACATGAAACTGTAGAAAAGTTTTAAGTTTATTTCGAGCACTTGCTGAAATGAATTAATTTCATGTTACTCAACAGTTCGTCTTTTCAGCACAAAATGCAAGAGTCATTGCAACATGTATTGAATGTTTAAAACGTCGTGTAATATACTGGAAATTGAAGCTTAATCAAAGTAAGGAAGTGGTTTTAGCAGAAAGCTTAAGTGAATATGAGTACACTTGTGGTTCCTATTTGTTTCCATCATCTGTATCTGAATCAGTACGGAAGAACATATCATGTAGAACAAACTTGCATTGTGAAACGTCCATAAAATTACCATTTTAAGCATCTGGATTGATTGATTGATTGTTGGTTGCAAATAATTCAAGCATGTTGAGGAGGAGACCAAATTGTCAATAAATACACATGATATAATAGGTAGGTCTTGTAAAAGAGGCCGTCCGGGATGAAGGTCCGGGAAATTCGGACAGCCACGGGAAAATTCATCTGGATTAGGACATCAAGATCTATGTATTTACGGTGGAAAAGAAAAGGCTGCCACTGGTGCTGACCTTAAAAAGAAATATACAACAGTCTCGCCATTATGTGATGATTTCCCATTTGTGCAAAGACCATATGGGAAACAGTGAGATTGACATGACAATATGCCCACTTCTTCTTTGAAGAATTTGTTTAAGTTTGATAGAAATTATGTTCAATCTTAAAATTTATGTTTATAATGATAATAAAAGAACAGACTTCCAATGTCCCCGCGTTGCACATATTTTATTTATCCAAAGTACAAGGGCAATAACTACTAAAAGCACTTTTTTTTTTATTATTTAACACTTTTTTTAACTTATCAGGATAAATACATGCTGTTAAAATGTGAAGGTTATCAGGACTTATTACTTCTTTACAAACCGATCCAAAATTCAGAACGGACGAAATGACAGCCTGCGATGCAAATTGCGTGGTGCTTGTTTGGGATTATTGTTGGAATTCAAAATAAATTGTACTTCAAATAAAACAATATTGAAAGTAAATTTATAGATGAAGTAAATAAATATAACCAAACTCTTGTAATGTTTCTTTTGCTTTGTTTGGGAATAAATTCCAGGTATGTTCTCTACCTTCTTAAATAAGTAGATACAGTAAATAAGTATAACCAAACTAATCTAAGTTTCTTTTGGTTTGTGTGGAATAAGCTCTAAGGTACGAGACGTGAAACATGAAAATAAATTTCTAAACACAGATTGAACGTTGAAATACAATTTACGTAGATCATTTTACGATAAACCAAAATTTATTCTAATAAATATTATTTTAGAGATCATCCTTATATAAACTTAATTGTTCACTTTTTGTTCAGAAACGAACAAATATTGCAGACATTTTATAAAAGTCAAATTATGCAGACATTCTGGCTATCTATGCAAGATTTAAAGAACAATTATCTTTTTTTCTTAAGTGTTATTGATTAATGGATCGTTGCTTGCTGAGTACCAGTGGAATGACATATAATATGATCAAGTGTATATGTTAACACATTTGGCAACAATATGTGACAGAATACTTTACATGGTTTTTTCGTATGGTAAAATGCTCCGTCCGGTCACAATAGGGATGTCAAATCCGATGCCTCCTGGGGAGAAAGGGCCCAACCGCCCTCTGCACACGAAAAAATCCTTGCAACAACTCTGTGAGGGAACAATAGGCACAATTTCGGTCACTATTTAATATACCCTTATATTCCAGTGAAAGTTCAAATTTCCCAGAACTTCATCCCGAACATTCCAGGACCTACATGAAATACACATGATATAATAGGCAGGTCTTGTAATAGAGTCCGTCCGGGATGAAGGTCCGGGAAATGCGGACAGCCACGGGAAAATTCATCTGGACTAGGACAAAAAGATCTATGTATTTACGGTGGAATAGAAGAGGCTGCCACTGGTGCTGACCTTAAAAAGAAATATACAACAGTCTCGCCATTATGTGATGATTTCCCATTTGTGAAAAGACCATATGGGAAACACTGAGATTGACATGACAATATGCCCACTTCTTTTTTGAATAATTTGTTCTAGTTGGAAAGAAATTATGTTCAATCTTATTATTTGTGTTTATAATGATAATAAAAGAACAGACTTCCAATGTCCCCCCGCGTTGCACCTATTTTATTTATCCAAAGTACAAGGGCAATAACTACTAAAAACACTTTTTTTTGTTATTTAAAACTTTTGATTTATATCTTAAAGAAATGAAGATTATTGGCAAGAAAATATATGTTTTCTTTATTAAGGGCATTACGTACAATCTAACGAAGCAACTAAAACAATGTAAAAATAGAAATACTTAAGTAACATATGGCAGTTCTTGTCACAGTTTTGTGAACATGTATCTTTAGTCGATTATAAGTACATGATAGTTCATTAATCTTTCACATTGTTTGTCAACAAGGATGGATTCTTAATGTTCATTTTCAATTTGGTCATCTTTTACCACATCAGGACAAATACATGCTGTTAAAATGTGAGGGTAATCAGGACTTATAACTTCTTTACAAACCGATCCAAAATTCAGAACGGACGAAATGACAGCCTGCGACGCAAATTGTGTGGTGCTTGTTTGGGATTATTGTTGGAATTCCAAATATATTGTACTTCAAATAAGACAATATTGAAAGTAAATTTATAGATGAAGTAAATAAATATAACCAAACTCTTGTAATGTTTCTTTTGCTTTGTTTGGGAATAAATTCAAGGTATGTTCTCTACCTTCTTAAATAAGTAGATACAGTAAATAAGTATAACCAAACTCTTCTAAGTTTCTTTTGGTTTGTGTGGAATAGCTCCAACGTACGAGACGTGAAACGTGAAAATAAATTTCTAAACACAGATTGAACGTTGAAATACAATTTACGTAGTTCATTTTACGATAAACCACAATTTATTCTTACAAATATTATTTTAGAGATCATCCTTATATAAACTTAATTATTCACTTTTTGTTCAGAAACGGACAAATATTGCAGACATTTTATAAAAGTCAAATTATGCAGACATTCTGGCTATCTATGCAAGATTTAAAGAACAATTATCTCTTTTTCTCGAAGTGTTATTGATTGATGAATAGTTGCTTGCTGAGTACCAGTGGAAAGACATATAATATGATCAAGTGTATATGTTAACAAAATTTTGTCAACAATATATGACAGAATACTTTACATGGTTGTTTCGTATGGTAAAATGCTCCGTCCGGTCACAATGGGGATTTCAAATCCGATGCCTCCTTGGGAGAAAGGGCCCCACCGCCCTCTGCACATAAATAATCCTTGCAACAACTCTGTGAGGGAACAGTAGGCACAATTTTTGTCACTATTCAATATACCCTTATATTCCAGTGAAAGTTCAAAATTCTCAGAACTTCATCCCGAACATTCCAGGACCTACATGAAATACACATGATATAATAGGTAGGTCTTGTAAAAGAGGCCGTCCGGGATGAAGGTCCGGGAAATGCGGACAGCCACGGGAAAATTCATCTGGATTAGGACAAAAAGATCTATGTATTTACGGTGGAATAGAAGAGGCTGCCACTGGTGCTGACCTTAAAAAGAAATATAAAACAGTCTCGCCATTATGTGATGATTTCCCATTTGTGCAAAGACCATATAGGAAACAGTGAGATTGACATGACAATATGCCCACATCTTTTTTGAATAATTTGTTTTAGTTGGATAGAAATTATGTTCAATCTTATAATTTGTGTTTATAATGATAATAAAAGAACAGACTTCAAATGTCCCCGCGTTGCACATATTTTATTTATCCAAAGTACAAGGGCAATAACTACTAAAAGCACTTTTTTTTGTTATTTAATACTTTTGATTTATATCTCAAAGAAATGAAGATTATTGGCAAAAAAATATATTTTTTCTTTTTTTAGGGCATAACGTACAATCCAGTGAAACAACTAAAACAATGTAAAAATAGAAATATTCAAGTAACATATGGCAGATCTTGTCACAGTTTTGTAAACATTTATCTTTAGTCGATTATAAGTACATGATAGTTCATTAATCTTTCACATTGTTTGTCAACAAGGATGGATTCTTAATGTTCATTTTCAATTTGGTCATCTTTTACACATCAAGACAAATACATGCTGTTAAAATGTGAAGGTTATCAGGACTTATAACTTCTTTACAAACCGATCCAAAATTCAGAACGGACGAAATGACAGCCTGCGTTGCAAATTGTGTGGTGCATATGTGGGATTATTGTTGGAATTCCAAATATATTGTACTTCAAATAAGACAATATTGAAAGTAAATTTATAGAAGACGTAAATAAATATAACCAAACTCTTGTAATGTTTCTTTTGCTTTGTTTTGGAATAAATTCAAGGTATGTTCTCTACCTTCTTAAATAAGTAGATACAGTAAATAAGTATAACCAAACTCTTCTAAGTTTCTTTTGGTGTGTGTGTGGAATAAGCTCCAATGTACGAGACGTGAAACATGAAAATAAATTTCTAAACACAGATTGAACGTTGAAATACAATTTACGTAGTTCATTTTACGATAAACCAAAATTAATTCTTACAAATATTATTTTAGAGATCATCCTTATATAAACTTTATTATTCACTTTTTGTTCAGAAACGAACAAATATTGCAGACATTTTATAAAAGTCAAATTATGCAGACATTCTGGCTATCTATGCAAGATTTAAAGAACAATTATCTCTTTTTCTTAAGTGTTATTGATTGATGGATAGTTGCTTGCTGAGTACCAGTGGAATGACATATAAAATGATCAAGTGTATATGTTAACACATTTTGTCAACAATATATGACAGAATACTTTACATGGTTGTTTCGTATGGTAAAATGCTCCGTCCGGTCACAATAGGGATGTCAAATCCGATGCCTCCTGGGGAGAAAGGACCCCACCGCCCTCTGCACATAAAGAATCCTTGCAACAACTCTGTGAGGGAACAATAGGCACAATTTCGGTCACTATTCAATATACCCTTATATTCCAGTGAAAGTTCAGAATTCCCAGAACTTCATCCCGAACATTCCAGGACCTACATGAAATACACATGATATAATAGGCAGGTCTTGTAATAGAGTCCGTCCGGGATGAAGGTCCGGGAAATGCGGACAGCCACGGGAAAGTTCATCTGGACTAGGACAAAAAGATCTATGTATTTACGGTGGAATAGAAGAGGCTGCCACTGGTGCTGACCTTAAAAAGAAATATACAACAGTCTCGCCATTATGTGATGATTTCCCATTTGTGCAAAGACCATATGGGAAACACTGAGATTGACATGACAATATGCCCACTTCTTTTTTGAATAATTTGTTCTAGTTGGAAAGAAATTATGTTCAATCTTATTATTTGTGTTTATAATGATAATAAAAGAACAGACTTCCAATGTCCCCCCGCGTTGCACCTATTTTATTTATCCAAAGTACAAGGGCAATAACTACTAAAAACACTTTTTTTTTGTTATTTAAAACTTTTGATTTATATCTTAAAGAAATGAAGATTATTGGCAAGAAAATATATGTTTTCTTTATGAAGGGCATTACGTACAATCTAACGAAGCAACTAAAACAATGTAAAAATAGAAATACTTAAGTAACATATGGCAGATCTTGTCACAGTTTTGTGAACATGAATCTTTAGTCGATTATAAGTACATGATAGTTCATTAATCTTTCACATTGTTTGTCAACAAGGATGGATTCTTAATGTTCATTTTCAATTTGGTCATCTTTTAACACATCAGGACAAATACATGCTGTTAAAATGTGAGGGTAATCAGGACTTATTACTTCTTTACAAACCGATCCAAAATTCAGAACGGACGAAATGACAGCCTGCGATGCAAATTGTGTGGTGCTTGTTTGTGATTATTGTTGGGATTCCAAATATATTGTACTTCAAATAAGACAATATTGAAAGTAAATTTATAGATAAAGTAAATAAATATAACAAAACTCTTGTAATGTTTCTTTTGCTTTCTTTGGGAATAAATTCAAGGTATGTTCTCTACCTTCTTAAATAAGTAGATACAGTAAATAAGTATAACCAAACTCTTCTAAGTTTCTTTTGGTTTGTGTAGAATAATCTCCAAGGAAAGACACGTGAAACATGAAAATAAATTTCTAAACACAGATTGAACGTTGAAGTACAATTTACGTAGTTCATTTTACGATAAACCAAAATTTATTCTTACAAATATTATTTTAGAGATCATCCTTATATAAACTTAATTATTCACTTTTTGTTCAGAAACGAACAAATATTGCAGACATTTTATAAAAGTCAAATTATGCAGACATTCTGGCTATCTTTGCAAGATTTAAAGAACAATTATCTCTTTTTCTTAAGTGTTATTGATTGATGGATAGTTGCTTGCTGAGTACCAGTGGAATGACATATACTATGATCAAGTGTATATGTTAACACATTTTGTCAACAATATATGACAGAATACTTTACATGGTCGTTTCGTATGGTAAAATGCTCCGTCCGGTCACAATAGGGATGTCAAATCCGATGCCTCCTGGGGAGAAAGTACCCCACCGCCCTCTGCACATAAAGAATCCTTGCAACAACTCTGTGAGGAAACAATAGGCACAATTTCGGTCACTATTCAATATACCCTTATATTCCAGTGAAAGTTCAAAATTCCCAGAACTTCATCCCGAACATTCCAGGTCCTACATGAAATATACATGATATAATAGGCAGGTCTTGTAATAGAGTCCGTCCGGGATGAAGGTCCGGGAAATGCGGACAGCCACGGGAAAATTCATATGGACTAGGACAAAAAGATCTATGTATTTACGGTGGAATAGGAGAGGCTGCCAATGGTGCTGACCTTAAAAAGAAATATACAACAGTCTCGCCATTATGTGATGATTTCCCATTTGTGCAAAGACAATATGGGAAACAGTGAGATTGACATGACAATATGCCCACTTCTTTTTTGAATAATTTGTTTTAGTTGGAAAGAAATTATGTTCAATCTTATAATTTGTGTTTATAATGATAATAAAAGAACAGACTTCCAATGTCTCCCCCCCCCCCCCCCCCCCCCCCCCCCCCCCCCGCGTTGCACATCTTTTATTTATCCAAAGTACAAGGGCAATAACTACTAAGAGCGTTTTTTTTTTTTTTGTTATTTAAAACTTTTGATTTATATCTTAAAGAAATGAAGATTATTGGCAAGAAAATATATTTTTTCTTTATTAAGGGCATTACGTACAATCTAACGAAGCAACTAAAACAATGTAAAAAAAGAAATACACAAATAACATATGGCAGATCTTGTCACAGTTTTGTGAACATGTATCTTTAGTCGATTATAAGTACATGATAGTTCATTAATCTTTCACATTTTTTGTCAACAAGGATGGATTCTTAATGTTCATTTTCAATTTGGTCATCTTTTAACACATCAGGACAAATACATGCTGTAAAGTGTGAGGGTTATCAGGACTTATTACTTCTTTACAAACCGATCCAAAATTCAGAACGGACGAAATGACAACCTGCGATGCAAATTGTGTGGTGCTTGTTTGGGATTATTGTTGGAATTCCAAATAAATTGTACTTCAAATAAGACAATATTGAAAGTAAATTTATAGATGAAGTAAATAAATATAACCAAACTCTTGTAATGTTTCTTTTGCTTTGTTTGGGAATAAATTCAAGGTATGTTCTATACCTTCTTAAATAAGTAGATACAGTAAATAAGTATAACCAAACTCTTCTAAGTTTCTTTTGGTTTGTGTGGAATAAACTCCAAGGTACGAGACGTGAAACATGAAAATAAATTTCTAAACACAGATTGAACGTTGAAATACAATTTACGAAGTTCATTTTACGATAAACCAAAATTTATTCTTACAAATATTATTTTAGAGATCATCCTTCTATAAACTTAATTATTCACTTTTTGTTCAGAAACGGACAAATATTGCAGACATTTTATAAAAGTCAAATTATGCAGACATTCTGGCTATCTATGCAAGATTTAAAGAACAATAATCTCTTTCTCTTAAATGTTATTGATTGATGGATAGTTGCTTGCTGAGTACCAGTGGAATGACATATAATATGATCAAGTGTATATGTTCACACATTTTGTCAACAATATATGATAGTATATAAATAACACATAGCTGAGAGGGTGATAGAGCAGATTGTTACCCCGAGAAAAAACATTGTCAACTGAGGCGAAGCCAAGGTTGACAATGTCTTTTCGAGGGGTAACAATCTGCTCTATCACCCTCTCAGATATGTGTTACTAGTATTTAATTTATTATACTGAATGTTCTGTTATTACTTTCTATTAAATTTCAAATTGAAAGTAATAAACTATGACATCTTGTACATAACAACCGTCCGTATTTAATAAAGCGCACACTTGATCAAGCGTCTCCGTGAAGGGTAATAGAGTATTTACCATAGGATAGAGTAAACTGTCTTCCTCGTATTAACCAATTAAAATCTGGCATTTTGACATGAAGCATAATAAAATACTTTGTATAACTATTTTGATATGAGCGTCACTGATGAGTCTTATGTAGACGAAACGCGCGTCTGGCGTATTAAATTATAATCCTGGTACCTTTGATAACTATTTGCATGATTGTTTCGTATGGTAAAATGCTCCGTCCGGTCACATTGGGGATGTCAAATCCGATGCCTCCTTGGGAGAAAGGGCCCCACCGCCCTCTGCACTTGAAGAATCCTTGCAACAACTCTGTGAGGGAACAGTAGGCAAAATTTCGGTCACTATTCAATATACCCTTATATTCCAGTAGAGGTTCAAAATTCCCAGAACTTCATCCCGAACATTCCAGGACCTACATGAAATAATTTCCATTGGACGTTATGCAACCAACATTTAATCAATCATCTTTGAGCATATCCCCGGTACACATATTAAATTTAATCAAAAACAGCATTTAAGTATCCAAAAACAAATGGTTTCTAATGCATAATTCAATTATTTAATTGGTAATTTTTGTTTCTCCTTTTAAAGGGAAACTTCGCAAAAAAAAGAAAAAAATATATTATGTTCAATGTGAATAAAAAATCACAAATTCATTAATATTAATGTTTTATTTCCCTAAATAAGAGATCAGCATCGATTTTAAATTGAGATTATCAATTCTCTACATTACGCCATATTGACGGCTTCCCGATTTAAAAGACACGTGAAATCTATAAACCACAAAGTACAAATACCAACAGCGACTAACGTAGTCGTAATTAAGTGTCGAAATCACTTGTCAGGCTTAAGGTTGTTTTAACCCGACAAGGTAATGACAAACGCAATCACAGATCCCGGATCATAAAACAATTATACCAAACATGGTTGTATACTACCTATCGGCAAACTTTTTAAACTAACTTGATACGGAACAATGTTCAAAAAAAGGTTTAAGAGTCGGAAAAGTCGGAAGATTGGACAACTATTTATTCTTAAATAACTATGTTCTGTCGTTTTTTAAACTGTTATTTTTTTCTTAGTTTATGAAACAAGTAACTACTAGTATATGGAATTACTTTAGAGCAATAACTTTAATGGCGGGGATTCTCTCAACGTTTAAAGTCAAAATTAACGAGCGGGGTTCCGTGTAAAATTGTTTTTCAAAATCTAATTTGGTCTTTTATGCAATACATTTATTCAAGTCTTTCCTTCTCTAATTTGATCATCAACATGGCTAAAGATATTATTGCCAGAGGTATTGTGATGTGACATGTCCAGGTATTCAAACGATTTCCTGTCGGGCTAAAAACCTCTTTATTACACAATTACATAATGCATGTTCATTCATCGCTTTACTTCTGAGCGTATCAGCGTACACGACCGGAAACTTGGAAAATTCCTTTTTGAAAACTATCAGATGTAATATACATTTTTAGTCTTGAGTCCGACAGTGATATATACTAGTCATTGCTAAACTGATACGTGTATACAATTTAACTACCACTTGTTTATGAATTGCATTTCTGGTGTAAAGAATGATATTTGTGAAAATCTCAATAGTTCTAGCTAAAGATTAGAGGAAATAAAATTTATTTAGATACTTCTTACGGCCGTAAAATTTGGAAAAATGTCAGTTTATACTCGTTGTCAATAATTATGGAAAATTTGAAACATAGCCTATATATACTAGTCAACAAAAGTAACGATACACAAGTTAAACCTCAAATTTGTCATAGAATATAATAAATATGAAAAACTGTTCAACTGTCCAAAGAAAAATAGTCATTTGTAAAGCAAATGCATATGATTAAAAGTATCTGACCAAATGAGAAAGTGATAGAATACATTGTTATTGAACATAGGGGTCACATTTATTTTGCGGGAAATGATGATAAAAGTCGGTACTAGTTTCGAAGATGAGAACTAAGTACTCAAATATCTTCAAATTCATTCAAAATTTTAAGCAGACCATGTTTAAGTTTTAAGTTGTTTAGTTCTAATATCGATTTTTGAATTTTTTGGGTGAAAGTACGATTTTTGAAATAACAAAAATTGCCAAACAAAATTCCCTTAAATCAATGGTTTTGATAAGAAAATAACACTCTGTAAATATTAGACCAGTTAGGCAATTATTTAACTCGGTACTATGGAACGCCATAGCTGTCTTCCGTTGTTCATATTTAGTATATGCTGTGATCATTTAATTATTTTCAGCGGTTTTGTCTCGATTATGAGTGCCCTTTTCATTATGTTCAGTAGTATAACAATTATGTTGAGCAGTAACATCATAATGATCAGTAGAATAATCATTATATTGTGCAGATCTGGTATTATATTCAGCACTTTAATCAATTTACTTAGCAGTTTTGGCTTTATGTTCAGTAGGTAAATTATTCTATTGAGTAGATTTGTCTTTATATTCAGTACTTTTGAAAATATCTTCTGTCAACATATTTTTATATTATGTAGATTTCTCATTATGTTGACTACAGAAACCGAAATATTCAGTGGTCAAACACACTTTATAATCAGTACTGTTATCATTATGTTGAGTGAAATAAATATTATGTTCTGTAGACTGATCATTATGTTCTGTAAAATAAATATTATGTTCAGTACAAACAACTTTATGATCAGTGGTCAAAATGTTGTTTGGTTCAAAAAATATTATACTAGGTGGTTAATCAATTATATTCAGTGCTTTTTTCATTATGTGGTGGTGGTAGACTTCCGAAAATAATCGAAAACATACGAAGCCGGATAATTTGTTCGGGTTTATTTTTATACTGTCAACATGTCGTCTGCTATACAACGTGCTCTTGCAGAACTTAATCTGCAAATCTTTCAAAAGTTTAAAGATGAGAGGATAGAGGATGACACTTTTCAGCACCTTACTGATCAAGACTTGATCAGACTAGGTGTTGAAACTATTGGTGATAGAATAAGATTGAGGGAAGCGATGAGGAAGACTTTGTCTTTACGTACTAGTACTACTACTACTAATATGTCAAGTACAGGCGCCACCAATAGTTTAGAAGGTAATTGTTTTCCTAAGTTTAAAATACAGACATTTTATTTTTGTGAGCTTCCTTAGTATTACAGGAATGATTTTTTTTCTATCAGTATAGTGGAATTCCGTTTTTTAAACTAGGAGTTTTCCCGTCATTGTTCTTTATTTAACCGTATTTTGACATCCGGAAATGCCATATTCCACTTTTTAGCTCACCTGACCCCGTGGCAACAACCACCAGGTAATTCTTCTTCCATGCAGGTATAAAACTGGAGTCGCGAACTGTGGTTACTATGCCCATGCCAGATACACCTAGCTGCTGCCCCTTGTATATATATATTGTAATATAATATCTTTATTTACCAACCATGTACCCTCACGGGTTGCAAATTTAAACGATTATATAGTATATGATACAAAAAAAAATCCACATTTTTATTAATTATGCGTTTCAAATAACCATTGTATTTATGGCGAATATACTGCAAAGTGTGAGAAAAGTTGTAAGTCCTTTCTGAAAATATACAGCGAACTATTCACAGCTTTTGAAGTTGCAGCGAACACGAAGAAAATACTCAGTTCCAGTAGTGAATACGCCGCAAACTATTCACAGCATTTTTGCTTTCTGGCAAATTGTTCGCACAATGTATGCAGCTAACTGCGAATATCTAGCAATTTCTAACAGCGAATAACAGCATTCGCGACATGTTTGCCACATATTTGCAACAAGTTCGCTACAGAAAATTTGGTAAGTAAGGGAGGAGTTGATCAAAATGTGAAAAGTTTACGGACAGACAGACGGTACAATGGACGCCAAGTGATGGCAATAGCTCACACGACCCTTCAGGTCAGGTGAGCTAAAAACCCAAACACACATGTATGAAAATAACCCTGTACCACCCTCTTTTACATCAAAACTTGTTCAAATTTAACATTGGGATTTAACGTTGAAAGGGGAGATAACTACCTTTCGAGTTAATGCAGATGTATAACAGTCCGGCCTTATGAAAATCTGGCATGGTGCAATATAAACAAATGATATTGAATTTCTAGACTGCAAATATAAAGGATTCTGGCTTGTTGACAGATTAGTATATCAACCTGGATTGTCTTTCAAATTATTAACTTCGAAATTATGATTTTCATCATGACCCACAATTATTACTAAATGCAACAACATCAATTTTATGTATATGTCAGTGCGAAATGCTTTTAAACTTTGTATTAAAATACCCAGAGAAGTCTCTGTAGATTCAGTTTTTAAAAATAACACTCAATCGCAAGTTTCACTAGGCCCTGAACCCTAGTCCAAATTCTGTCTCTTGATGCTGGTGATAATATTTGGATTTTTTTATTATTGCCTCCTGTCTCTGGAGACGATCTAAAAAAAAATCTAAATATTACTGAAAGACTCCTCCAGAGACAGAATACATAAACCAATGAATGTTTATATACTATTTTCTATACTTTGTGCATTCCAAATAAATGACTATCTCTTAAAAATTAAATATATTCTATTTTTCCATTGTCTTGGCAGAAAATCATCAGAGGAGTCTTGCTTCGATATCTAATGAAAGATCCCTCCTATTTGGACGTCCTAATGAACAAAGGCAGAAAAAAAGGAAAGGAAAGAAACCTTTGAAAAAATGGACTGGCACATTTGTATGTCTTGCCAGCAGAAATCAGACCACAATACCAATTGGTGAAGACAAAATGGTGCTTTTGAGATGTGGTCTTGGGTCACACCGAGTTACAATAGACCTTTACAGCTCACAGGAGGAATTTTTTAATTGTCTTGAGAAAGAATTTCGTCAACTTAAAAAATCAGGTGGTTTTGAATTGCTTAGATGTGCACAAAACTGTAGAAACTTGAAGGTTTTAGAATGCAATAGGAAGCCAGAGTCAATTCGCCAATATATAGGACAACAGGCAAAAATTTATTTACGCCCAATCCAAAATGATCTTGAAACTTCACCTTCCACACCAGAGCCAAATGATGATACATACTCTGGAATGTGTGAATTTGTGACAACAAAATGAATGTTAGAATGCTGAGAGATCATTTTAAAATATGTTCTGCACGGCCAAACTCAGAATCAGATGAACTTCCTGATCTTGCACCGTCTCACAGACATTCTTCAACTACAGAACCATCCACATCTGCAACCTCTCAAAGTCAGACCTTAGCATCAATCACACCTGATCTTCAGTCAACATTGAATGACAATATGACTGAACAGCCCCAAGTTGTGGAAGTCTTGGAACCAATTTCTCCAGGTATGATGGCATGTATGAAAATGATGTCACTGATTTGAAAATTAAAATATGTCCTGATATTCTATAATATGGTAGCAACTATATTCAGAAATATGCAATAGGAAAAATTAGGAGTTTCCTATTTTAAATACCAAACAACTGTTCCAATTTGTTGTTATACCACCGCAAAAAATTTGCGTTTGTATATTGTATCGTCGTCGTCCGTAGACAGATTGGTTTCCGGATAATAACTTTAGTTGAAGTGTATGGATCTCTATGAAAATTAACCAAAAGGTTCAATACCATGAAAGGAAGGTTGGGATTGTTTTTTGGGGAAATGGTACCAATCGTTTAGGAATAAGGGGCCAAAAGGGGCCAAAAAGAAGCCTTTTTCTAGTTTCCGGACAATAACTTGTGAATAAGTTTTTTTATTGCTCTGAAATTGTACCACAAGGTTCAATACCACAAGTAGAAGGTTTGGATTGATTTTTGGGGTATTTGCCAAAATCGTTCAGGAAGGAGGGGCCAAAAACAAAAATTTTTCTAGTTTTTAGACAATAACTTGTGTTAAAGTGTGGATATCTCTTATATTGTACCACATTTTTCAAAAATAAAATTTCATCAAAAAAAATTTGCGGGGGTGGGGTGTAAAAAAAAAAATAAATTCGGGGCAATTTTTTTTTCTTCAAGATTTAAGAAATAACCATTTTTTTTCCCCAAAAAAATCAGGGGTCAATTTTTTTTTGGGGGGGGGGGCATTTTTTTTTTTTTTTTCAAATTTAGGTTTTTCTCACAATTTCTTTTGCCATTTCTTTGAATATAGTCTAAAAATAGATTTACTCAGTATTGCGCAACAGCACAGAGTGTATTACACAACAGCATGAAATCTTCAATTGAAAATAAATTCAAATCATTTAACCAAGATCACGTTCTTTGACTACATTTATTCTGTGACAGAAACCTATAATGTGTCAAATATTTAATTAAAATCCAAAATCAGACCTGTATCAATCTTGAATATTGTGTCCATTTTTGCCCAAACTGTTCAGGATTGGAACTCTGCGTTCAGATCCAGCTGCGCCCGGCAAAGCACATTTTTAAGGTTTAAATTACTACTTATTGACATTATTTTTATTCTATTTAATCATAAATTTTAGAATAAATTGTTGTAAAAAACTTGGCTGTTCTAATTATGGCCGTTGTTAATTTTAATGAATACACTAAAACTGAATATATGTAAAATGTGTAAGACTGAATGATTAGATAATGTCTAATTCTTCGTATTCGGCCTAAAAAAACTTTCATTTGTTAATAAAAAATAAAAATTATTGCATTTTTATATAGTAACACCACTGACCCTTCAGTAACTCTAATGACACAAAAGAATCACCATTGACAACAAATTTCAAATTGTACTTTTATAAAGTACTGAACACAAAACAAAGAACACTAAGCAAAAGAAAAAGAAAAAAAAAATTCTTAGGCTAAAAAATCCCAAATTATATAACATAACATCAATAACTAAAAATGTCAAGTGTTACTAAATAGTGTCATTGGTGTTACCAGCATACACCAGTTTGTGAAAACTTGGTATAAGTAATACATTTTATGGATAAAACATTGTTAAATAAGTATTTATTTCATAAATAATATGATGTTTCGGTTGTTAAAAGCAGGTTGGGATCCCGCTAACATGTTTTACCCCGACACATTATTATGTATGTGCCTGTCCCAAGTCAGGAGCCTGTAATTCAGTGGTTGTCGTTTGTTACTGTGTTATATATTTGTTTTTCGTTCATTTATTTGTACATTAATTAGGCCGTTAGTTTTGTCGTTTGAATTGTTTTACACTTGTCATTTCGGGGTCTTTTATAGCTGACTATGCGGTATGGGCTTTGCTCATTGTTGAAGGCCGTACGGTGACCTATAGTTGTTAATTTCTGTGTCATTTGGTCTCTTGTTAAGAGTTGTCTCATTGGCAATTACACCAAATCTTCTTTTTTATATGAAAGAAACACAAAAAAATACTGATTGTCTTAACATATTCAGTGGTGTTACTAAACTGGTCAATGGTGTTACTTTATTAAAGTGGTCTCACCATTGACAGTAACACCAATGACGTACAGGTGTATTTTTAGATATAGTTGCAAAATAAGTGCTCCATTCCCCTATTTTATATGTTTGTCAATGGTGCATGTTTCTATTATCAATAACTTTTCTTATCAAAGTTTGAAAATCTTTCAGAAAATGATTTTTATACTGGTACATTTTTTTTTGTATTGTGGACAATACTGGTATTCCAGTATTGTGGTTGCAAATTACAAGTGATCCAATTATTATTGTCTGTTGTAGAAAATAAACTCTGCAATAACAATATAACAATTATATTAATATTAAAATATGACACAAACATTCATCTGTTTAATATTTATCAGATTGCTGGGTCGGTGCAATTGTATACTGGGCGCATATTTTTTTCACTATCCCATCAGCTGGGCAGAAAAATTCAAGTGCTGGGCAGGAACTTTATATAATGCATGTACTTTTTAATAAACAAATCTGATATGTCTGTGGTTCCATTTACTACTTGCTTCCTTTAAATTTTTAACATTAAAAAAGAAGTATTTCATGTATTTTCAAAATATAAACAAGCTTTTGGGGATTATCCAAAGAGGGGATTTGCAACCTGGTATAGTAGCTCACAGATTTCTTTGTTTTTAAGGAGTAAGAGATGGAGAGCAAGAAAACACAGTTAAAACAAACATGGAAAATATCATTAACAGCATTGTGTCAGAATGTGTGTCCCACTGTACAGAGACAGGAATGAAAGATCCGGTACATTGCATGATTGCGTAACGTACAAACTTTTAGTTCCGTTAATAGGTCTGCACACCTGTCTTTGGAAAATGACTTTTAACCAGACATTCATGGATTTGTGATGGTGTCTGTACTACTGTATTGTCTGTACAAGAAATAACCAAAATACTCTATAAAGTTACAGAAAAGACCTTCAAAATTGCTATCATAAAACCTGATTTGTCAAAATTGATACAGGAATCGGTAGGGGGACGGTAGCATACAATTTCTACGGGTCCCTAGAACCGGTACAAATGATTTTTTTTACATTCCAGGAAGTAGTACATTTATAAAAATTAATACTTTCCTTGCATGCTACAAATTTTAAAAGTAAAAACCAAGTCAGAATAAGTACAGAAATAACAATAAGCGTTTTCATCTTATTTTTATTTATGCAACTGCATACTAAATACCATTGATCTAGCATATGCAGTAATGCTAAATACAGATTTGCCGAAACTTGCAGCATGCTATTGCTAAAATTCAGAGTCACTTGGCAGCCATAGACATACAGTAAGTATGGGATAGTGGTGTACTTATGCAATTGCATATCGAATATTATTGATCACTTGCAAAAATTTTGAAACTTGATTGCCATCTCCATGTAGCCATAAATCACATTACCAATCAATAACCAAGTTTTATTAAGATCCACCACATCTGACATAATATTATATATTTCAGATTGCTGTTGATTTGGGAGGTCCAAGAAAAGAGTTTTTTGCCTTGATATTAAGGGAAATAAAAGAAAAGTACTTTTCACCACTACGAGAATGGTCTCCAGACTATACTGTAATTGGAAAAATATTTGGTAATTATATTACTTGTAATTGAATGTAAATTTAGACTCCTGAGCAGGTCCTGTAAGACCCAATTTTATCCCCATAAGTTATACATCTTTTAAAAATCGATGAAAGTTTACTTTAAGTTAGTAATTGTTTAGTAAAATGATTACATTTAAATAACCAGAACAGGTTTTGTCAATACTCTGCACATGCGTCCTGTACTAAAGTTGAGTAAAGTACTGAAGTTTTTCGACATTTTTTACTGATTTTCTATAGTGTAGCCTAATTTGAGAGCCTTAAACGACAAAATTGGTTAAAATTTTTACTTTAAACTAATCAAATCCAATGTAATAGACATTTAAGTCTATGAAAATTGTCGCAAATCTTTATTTCAATGTAGTTCAATTTTTGGACCAAAAGTGAAACTTACTGGACCTACTCCTTTTAATAAAATGTAATATTCACATCTTAATATAATGCTTAATAAGTGTGCCAAATTTAAGAATAATATGGTTTAAGTTTTTGAGATTTTGCATTCAGAAGGCTTGTTGATGGATAGACAGGCGGATCTGAACACAGGGACAAAAAGAGAACTATAGGGTGCTGCACCTCAGGATGAGGGCTGGCCGGGCCTTAATTTATGTGCAAAGTTCAAGTTTTATAATAAATTTAAGATGACCAGTTAAGACTCCTGAAAGCCTCTTATTGTAAATAATATAGCATCAAGCTGATCATTACAATAAATGAAAATTTTGAAGCATTTATAATTATTATTTACCGTATTCATTATTTATTCGTTTTATTTTTCACTTAATTAGAAATTCAAAATTGAAAGTGAAACTGCTCTTGAAATGTGATATAATGACTTCATCATTTAAGTTGATGGGAGACTTCTATTACATCTGATTAGTTCATCATACTAGCATTGAATTTTTTTAATTTCAAGAAAAAAGTCTTATCATTTTGCACTGAAAAGATTTTAAATCCAATTTATATTATTGAATGCAATAGGCACAATTTAAGACATTTTCTAAACTGTACTGCTGTAAGTTCAAACATAAATGACATTACTGAAACCCATTCATTAGTAATAGAATTTATAAAGAATTGCTTTTTTAGCATTATCTTTTCTTCAAAATGGACCACTCCCCAAGCTGCTTAGTGTTGAACAGTTAGAGGAATTGTTTGAAAGTTCCACACCCAGGCCAGTAATCCAAGACCTTAGAAATAGCTTAAATGCACTTGGTTTGTTACAGGTAAGCTCTTATAAGGCTTTTAAATCACTTTGTATTCTGGTTATGGATCATAGTTTAACATTGGACCCTATGGGAACACATTCAAAGATTTTTTCCTTTGAAAACCAATTGGAACCAAACCTATTCACAATAGTCTTTGGATGGTCCTCCTTGAGAAGGTGTCCATCAGGCCCGCATCCCCATACAAGATGGCCTCCAGGGGGAGCATAGTTTAACAATGGACCCCATGGAAACACATTCAAAGATCTTTTCTTCTGAAACTACGGAGCAAATCTTGATAGTATCTTTCACGAGCCATGGTCCAGGTGAGCGATACAGGCTTTTTGAGAACCCTCTTGTTTCTCTATTCCTATGACATTTTCACCCTTCTCAACCGATATTAGGGAAAAAAATCGATAATAAACGTGGTCGGTTTGTATATTAATAATACATGTGAGAAACTGAGAAAATTTTGATTGCTTGTTAGCAAAAACGTGGAGTATACCAGCCGTACAATATATCTGTATTACAGTAGGACAACCGGATGTGCCTGTTTGGCAAAAATGTCATTCGACGGCGCTCAGTAGTCCTACGCGAAAAATTGGACTATTTTGCGTCGGCCGACGTCAACTGAAAAATGGCGCGCTTTTGTAAATTTTTTTCATTCGTTTACGGCAAAGTACAGACGGTAAATACTGTTGATTGTAAGCACATCTATGAGAGAAAATTATATGAGTTTACAAATTATTATCATTTTCGAACATTAAAATAAAAGGAAATCTTATTTTTTTATATCTGAACATAGAATTTCGGATTTTGATCTACTGCACTGTAGAATTAAATAGCGATATTAAAAATGGGTACAAAAAAATACATATCCTTCGATTTTCTAAAAAGTTTTACATCCTATTCTCGCTAGTTTTGGGCATCAAAATTCGTAAAGAACAGGGGTGTTCAAGCCAGGGCAAAAATTTGTACCCATTTTAAAGTAGGAGTCTCAATTTTTTTTAGGTTTTTCCTTGCAAGGTCGATAGATTTAGAAATTGGAACAGTTTCTGTTTTTAAAAGTAAATATTCATTCAACTGTCATGAAAAGGTGAATCCTTAGATATTTAACCCCTTTCAAAATAATAATATGTGTCCATAAATTGTAAAATTATAGATTTTTTTCGAAATTGAAGAAGGCGCAATTTTCGTCTATATTACTATTACGTCTATTGGTCTGCTATAATTATTAGATGTTTCTAAAAAAAATCTCCGCCTCGATTTTTTTTATACTTTCATATAATAATCTTTAGTACATAATGTATATGTTATGAAAAAATTAGGCATTTCTATCGAGTAGAAATGGAGAACGGTCATCTTTATTTTGTATGTCCCCACTATGGGGGCGTGGTCCTCCCTTAACCTTGTTTTTTAAGTGCACGATAGCTATTCTTCTCTCGAAAATAATTATCAACTAAAAATTATTGAAACATAACAAATATATTTTAAGACATCAATAAGTTTTAAGTGCTAGTGATTTTTTGAAGCAGAATTGGCGGAATCAACTTCATCCGAAGTTGTGTCAGTACATAGATCAAAGTTGTCAATTTCCGGCGCCGAAAATGTCAACGTAAAATGTAATTTAAAGTTGGATTCTTCTTTTCTTTGTAGCAATTTTATTTATCTTAATGTCAAGGAAGTCATGCGATATGTTGAATCCATATCAACGTTATACCAAAAAAGGCCGAGCTTGGTAAAATAACAGCTTTATAGGCCTACATAAACATGATAAAACATATATGATCATATATATCTTTGACATCGTACTTCGTGTATCCATATTTATTTCATGAATATTGTTACCGGCCGATGAGTCTTTTATAAACATCTACTCTGAATAGGTTTATAGATAAGCTATCTATTTTTCATAATTTTCCTTTCGTTATTGTTATGTGTTGTGTTTTGTTTCTTTTTTGAAAAAGGGGGGGAGGTCTCTTTTAAATCTCAATTCAGGCTGAGACTAGTAGTCTTAGATTCAGGCAAAGGCGTGTGTCATTTTGAGGGGCTTGAAATTCTTAATTTCTGGTTGACAGTGTGAGTTTTAAACTCTTCATGACTTTACTTTTAAAAAAATCCATATGCAGATTCTTAGGGTATGCCCATTAATATATCTATGCAGAGGGGGCACGACCATTTGCTATTCTAGGTAGGTGGTGGGAGGGGATTCCTGGTCCGTTCGCACTAGTACCTGTTCACCCTGGGTCCTTTTGCCCTTATACCCATTAGGCCTGTTATTTTATTTTATTTTGATGTCTTGTTTAATGTAAATTATTTGAATGAAGTATGTAAAAGTTAGTTGACAATTTCATGAATAAAACGCATAAGCCATAACGTTGGAGGTAGTAGGATTTTTTTCTCGATAAACTATTTATTTGCATCCATTACTGCACATGCTTTTATTTCGAAATATATTTCCATTTATCCTATTCATGTTATTTAGGCCTTTTATACATGTAGCTTACTATGCAGTATTGGTTCTGCTCATTGTTGAAGGAAGTCAGAGACCTATACTCATTAACCTTTTCGTCATTTGGTATCTGGTGGAGAATTCTCTCATTGGCAATCAAACCCAAACTTCTTATTTTTGCATTGGAACTGTTTTCGAACTGAATGGGAATTGTAGTACCTTCATGTACATGTACTTTAAAAAAAACAATTACACATAAAAAAATCAATGAAATATTTCAAAGGATACAATGTAACTAGCCATATGAAATATTTTTTGTATGATTTGCACCTCTTCTCCTTTCATTTGGCAGGGGCTTTGTTATATGGTTGGCTGTATCATAACTTGTGATAGGATGTAGTTATGCAGTGTTGAATGCTGGTCCTGATGGCACCCCCAAATTGAAAGGGATAAAATAATTACATTCTTTCACTCAATCTCAACAACAGGGCAAAAGTGAAGGAAATTAATCTTAGCATACTAGATTTTATTTAATTATGTGATAAATAATCTCCATGAATAAAGTCCAATAATTCTGGAATGACAAAACTTGAATTCGCCAAAAGCAAAAGGGAGCTTTCTTTTAATCACACTTATGCAAAATAAAAGGGAAACACTTCAGGCCAGAGGGAAGATATATTCGGTTGTTAATTGTATACAATAAAACATATGGAATCTTTTTAATCATGTTGATTATATAAAAGTGATATTGCTTTGATAAAAAATTTCATGAAAACAACTGAGTTAATAATCTGATTCTTTTACAAAATATTGTTACATTTCACTTATGCACAGTTTAATGTTGATGAGTCTCACATATTTAAAATTCCTCTAATTACAACACTTTGGAGCTCATAGTCTGCTAAAGTTTCATTTATAAAATTTTGCATTATTTAGTTCAACAAAAATGTCTGCAAATAATCACTTGAACCAAGTTCAACTGGGTTATCTGGTGGGGTTTTCCACTCTTTACGTGAATATATCTCTCTTTACAAATTTCATATAAATTGCTGATTCCAGGTATTAAAATTTGTATCCTCCTGTAAAATTATTCTTCTGATGTGTTGTGTACTGAAATTAAGAAAATATTTTGTTATTAAATTAAGTTTGTTAATTCAACCAAAAAGTAATGAAGAATGATAATTAAAATGTCAATTGTTCTTGAACAATTGAGAGGTCTTTCCTTTTCATTATGTAAAATATATGTTTAAATAAGCGTATAATGCATTGAAAAGCTCTAAAACACACACAAAACCTTTACAATATGGTCAAAAACACATAATTCGGAATTTGGGACATGACCTTGTCTTTTGACCTTATGACCTTTGTCAAGGTCATTGGTCCACAATGTCATAACAAAAGACCCCATAAGTCTAGGACCTTTGGTTCATGTGGGACATGACCTTGACCTTTGACCTTTTGACCTTTGTCTAGGTCATTAGTCCCCAAAGTCATTGCTGAAGACCCCATGGGTCTAGGACCTTTGGTTTAACAGTAAAACCTGATTTTGTCTTTTTAGAAACCTAAACTAGGGGTTATGCCCCTGATAGAAAGGTCAAATCTTTTCGGTCAAATGTAACGAAGTTGCGCCTTAATGACCCAAACATTTCCCACTATTCAAAACTTCTGTAAGTATAATGGTTTCTGAGATTATCCCATAACAAGGTATTAGGTCAAAGGTCAAGGTCAACTTACAAATTTGACCTTGAGATATTTTTCAGAGTCACATCAATGGATGATGAATGTTGAAGATCCTAGGTGTCTATGACTTACGGTTTCTGAGTTTTGGGGGCCAACCGACTGCGGTTAATTTTCATAGGGGGCATAACCCTACCAATGAGTCGTTGAATCTTTTCGATCCAAATGTAATGAAGAACCGGGGTCTGGTCCTGAACAAATTTCACCATTTGTTTTTTTTCTACCTATTATGGTTATGGTGTTGGAACGATAACAAGGTTTTCCGAACCAACAAAACTTTTCGACTCAAAGGGTGAGTTCCGGATAGGTATTCATGACACCGATACAAAGTGTGAACATGAAAGCGACACGTCTTACGGTTAAGGCTGCTAACTTCGTCAAAGTTTGGCGGAAAAAGAATAATAATAATAATAATAATAATAATAATAATAATAAACAGAAGAAATACAGTGAGGTCTTTCCCTTTTGAAAAAGGAAAGACCTTAATTAATTATAATATACTGTATTTCATTGTTATGGCCATCTATGACCCCAATATGGTCTGCTCAAGTCATTCTCTTATCTTAAAATAAAATGCTTCGCTGAGCGCAGCTAGATACGCCCCCGCCCCCCCAACAAAAAAATTTACCCCCCCTTTTTTTGGCTTTTGAGAAATACACTATGCTGCTGCGTTTTGCCCCCCCCCCTTTTTTGCAAAAAGAAATAATATTTGAAGAAATTTACTTTTTAATTTCTGAAATCTGAAATGAAAAACAAAAATTGCCCCCACAACTTCTTTTTTACCCCCTCCCCCCCTTTTCCCAAAAAAAATTCTTTCCCTCAAGATATGGTCATAATATCAATTCAAATTTCCAATGGAGTTTTCAACCATAATTATTAATTCAAATACATCATAAAAGTCTTAAAATGGAAACCCCCCCCACCCCATATATTTTTGAACCCCCTTATGATTCTTCACCCCCAAACTCAATCACAGCCTTCCCTTTGTGGTATGGTACCTTGCAGTACAATTTCAGAGAGATCCATACACTTGAACACAAGTTATTGGCTGGAAACTAGAAAAATGCTTTTTTTTTCCCCCTTTTTGGTCCCAAACTCCTAAACATTAAGGGCAATTACCCCCAAACTCAAACCCAGCTTTCCCTTTGTGATATGGAACCATGCAGTACAATTTCAGAGAGATCATTACACTCACACAAGTTATTGTCCTGAAACTAGAAAAATGCTTGTTTTTTGCCCCTTTTTGGCCCCTAATTCCTAAAACTTTGAGGCAATTGCCCCCAAAATTCATCCCAGCCTTCCCTTTGTGGTATGGTACCTTGCAGTACAATTTCAGAGAGATCCATACACTTGAACACAAGTTATTGTCTGGAAACTAGAAAAATGCTTATTTTTGGCCCCTTATTCCTAAACGTTTTGGGCAATTACCCGCAAACTCAATTCCAGCTTTCCCTTTGTGATATGGAACCTTGTAGTACAATTTCAGAAAGATCCATACACTTACACACAAGTTATTGTCATGAAACTAAAAAAATGCTTGTTTTTTGCCCCTTTTTTCCCCCTTATTCCTAAAATTTTGAGGCAATTACCCCCAAAATCAATCCCTGCATTCTCCTTGTGATATGGAACCTTGAGGTACAATGTCAGAGAGATCCATACACTAACACACAAGTTATTGTCTGGAAGTTACAAAAATGCTTATTGTTGGCCCCTTTTTGGCCCCTAATTCCTTAACTGTTGGTACCATAACCCCTAAAATCAATCCCAACCTTCCTTTTGTAGTATTGAACCTTATGGTAAAATTTCATAGAGATCCATTCACTTAAACTAAAGTTAGAGTGCGAAAACCAATGTGTCTTCGGACGACAATGCCAGACGACGACGACGACACCAACGTCATACCAATATACGACCGCAAAATTTTTTTGCGTTCGTATAAAAAGTAAAAGAAATGCTAAACCTCTATAACATGGAAATTTTTTTTAAATATTGGCTCCATTATCAAATAGTCATTAGAACTGAGGGCAGAAACATAATATTTTTTTCCATGTGTTTTGATTTCTTATAGAATTGTTATTTCTTCGCATTATATTGTTCGGTTTTGTATTATTATGTCACAAACTAATTATACTATGTTTATATGACAAAAATATTATCAAATTTTGCTGTAATGATTATTCTGAACATATTTATTAAATAGAGAAATAATGAATTACCTAAATTTTATTTAGAATAAGTCCTAAAGATAATCTTAAACATTTGTTAAACAATGTTTGAATGCAGATCAGTCTCTCTAAGTATAAACAATTTTGATTTTAGAAAATTAATCTAAGAAGCACCTTTTCAATAGAAAAAGGCAGATCTATGTTTGCATTATATCAAAAGATGATAGACTGATATTCATTTATTCTTCACTTGCCAAAAAAAAAACATGTAAAATTACTTACATTGATAGAATTATTTAAAAGGTATAACATCAAAAACAAACAGTCATGACAATTTTTTTCAATATTGTTTTATCAAGCAATATGTTCAACTAGTTTTATTATTTCATTTTATTTTTGAATTTTCATTTCATAATCACATTAACTAAATTTGACAAACACATATATTTTACCTGAGACATTTTACCTGTAATTTATATAATTTTAACACTTCAATGCAATCATGATTTCCCTTTATCCTTGACTAGTTTTTGATTAATACATTGTGTATTAATTAAGCAACAGGGGGTATAATGATGGACATATACATGTAGGGCCATCATGGTGAACATTATTTTTAGGGCCACCATCAATAAGATAATGTCACAGGTAGTACTGTATGATGCACATCATGTAAGAGTTACTTCCCTTATATTCTTTTTGATCATATAAATTAATTTTAAATTACCGTACCCTTCATTCTTGAAATAAGGTTTTAAATCCAAATGAAACAATATTAACATTTATACAGCATAGATAATATAATAAAATCTTTAAACTATCAAAAGTATACAATTTGGCCTTAAAAGTCTGTGTAGGATTACTTGACCTATATGTAACATAAAATATTGTCCCCCATAAAATATTGTCCATCAGACATAATTCCATATAAAATATTGTCCGTGGACACTATTTCAAAATGAAATACTGTCTAGGACAATATTTCATGATGAAATAGTGTCCCTGTTCATGGATTTTTGTCACCCCTATTTGGACAATATTTCACTATGAAATTCTGCCCATGACAATATTTCCCTATAAAAAAAAATGTCCGCGGACAATATTTTATATAAAATTTTGTCTGACGGACAATATTCCATGGAGGACAATATGTTTACTATGAAATACTGTCCATGAAAACATTTCTCAATCAAATTATAATAAATTTAATAAAATGCTCCGCTGGGCGCAGCTTGATATGACCGCAGAGGTTGAACCCTAAACAGTTGGGGCAAGTATGGACACAACATTCAAGGTTGATACAGCTCTGAATTTGGATTGTGATTAAATATTTGACACCGCATAGGTTTCTGACACAGAATGAATGTCGTCTAAGAACTTTTTTTTTTTTTTAATTTACCTATTATGGTCCAATATCCTAAATCTAAATACATGGTTAGATTCAGCATATCAAAGAATCCAAAGAATTCATTTTTGATGAAATCAAACAAAGTTTAATTTTGAACCCTTTTGACCTCAATGTGGACCAATTTGATAACGGGGTCCAAAAATCAAAATACATGGTTAGATTATGCATATCAAAGAACCCCATATATTCATTTTTTGTTGAAATCAAACAAAGTTTAATTTTTGACCCCAACTTGGACCAACTTGAAAACTGGGCCCATAATCAAAAATCTAAACACATGTTAAGATTCAGCATATCAAAGAACCCCAAGAATTCAATTTTTGTTAAAATCAAACTAAGTTTAATTTTGGACCCTTTGGACCTTAATGTAGACCAATTTAAAAAACGGGACCCAAAATTAAAAATCTAAATACACAGTTAGATTCAGCATATCAAAGAACCCCAATAATTCAATTTTTGATGAAATCAAACAAAGTTTAATTTTGGACCCTTTTGACCTCAATATGAACCAATTTGATAGCAGGGCCCACAAATAAAAAATCTAAATACATGGTTAGATTCAGCATATCAAAGAACCCCATATATTCAATTTTTGTTGAAATCAAACAAAGTTAAATTTTGGACCCCAATTTGGACCAACTTGAAAACTGGGCCCAAAATCAAAAATCTAAATACATGTTTAGATTCAGCATATCAAAGAACCCCATATATTCATTTTTTGTTAAAATCAAACTAAGTTTTATTTTGGACCCTTTGGACCTAAATGTAGACCAATTTGAAAACTGGACCCAAAATTAAAAATCTAAATACACGGTCAGATTCGGCATAACAAATAAATAAATGTGGTCAAAGATTTTACAAATCTAATGCGACATACTGTGCAATTAAAGATTACTTCTTGAAATTTTTCAATATTTTAAATTTGAAAAAAAAAAAAATTTGAAGAATAATTCTTTTTAATTTCTGAAATCTGAAATGAGATTTCTTTCCCTCAAGATATGGTCATAATCTCAATTCAAATTTCCAAGGCAATGGAATTTGCAACCATAATTACCCATTTAAATTTACCATAGTGCTAACTTAATCTATTTTATAATAGAATTTAAAATATGGTGTCAAATCTTTCATATGGATTTTTTTGTAAAAAAAAAAAGATGCAACATTTGCAGATATTTTTACTGGTCTTCCTTTATAAATATGCATTTCTTTAAACATAATTTAAAAGCAGTGTAAGGGAAGTAATCAAAACGTTGTATTTGGATTACCTCCCTTACACTATTTTAAATTGTCTTAATTGTTCATTAACCATTACTTTATACATAATTTAAAAGCAGTGTAAGGGAGGTAATTCGAATGATGTATTTGATTTATCTCCCTTACACTGCTTTAAATTATGTTTTATACTAAAGTATTTGTCCATTAAGCTGGACAACCTTGTTTTCCCCCCTTTTTTGCCCCTAATTCCTAAACGGTTTGAGCCATAACCCCCCAAAGCAAATCCTAACCATCCCTTTGTGGTATGGAAACTTATGGTATAATTTCAGAGAGATCTATACACCGTTCCACAAGTTATTGTCTGGAAACTAGAAAATGCTTATTTTTGGCCCCTAATTCCCTAACTGTTGGTACCATAACCCCCAAAATCAATCCCAACCTTCCTTTTGTGGTAATTAACCTTATGGTAAAATTTCATAGAGATCCATTCACGTAAACTAAATTTATAGTGCGAAAACCAATGTGTCTTCGGACGACGATGACGACGCCAACGTCATACCAATATACGACCGCAAAAATGTTTTGCGTTCGTATAAAAACATTACACAGGCATGCAGCATGCTCATTTTTAAATTTATGTAACTGAAATTATTTTGTAAAGCAAGTACAGTACATGTTACTCATTCAAGTTTATCTTCATGAATTACAAGGTTTTTTTGTAACATTTTTTGTTTTCTTGTCAAAAACATTTGGAATAAATATCATTATTTTGTAAACAAAATGAATTAGCCTTTCTTCTGATTTATTTAGTACAATGAATGTAGTATATTCTGATTTTCAGAAATTCCTTCCGGTACAACTTTATGATTGAGATATTAGAAAAGTGTTTTGTAGTCCATGATAAGCAAAAATAGTTTTCTGTTAATATATCAATACCTGTATCTATTTTTTAATTTGTGTTTATTTGTTATTTTCAATCAAATAAACCACTTTAATGATATCATTATCCAACATGATATATGTTGATAACCTCCCCTTCATGAGACAACATTTCATGACAATCTGTCTATGAAATATTGTCTCAATACAACAAATATTACCTCCCTTTATCAGGACAACATTTCATAGTATGCATCTGTATATTTCATTTCTGACTGTTAAATGCAGAATATTTTCAGTCTGTTTCCTTATGAAAATAGTTTGAATACCATGTATATTATGTTTTGTTTCATATTTTGGGGATTGAAATCATAGCACATTGTAAATAA
Organism: Mytilus californianus; assembly: GCF_021869535.1. Taxonomy (NCBI): domain Eukaryota; kingdom Metazoa; phylum Mollusca; class Bivalvia; order Mytilida; family Mytilidae; genus Mytilus; species Mytilus californianus. The sequence goes on from NW_026262604.1 coordinate 5,079,727, forward strand.
CCTGCTTTTGTAATTACCCTAAACAGACACTTTTGGATTACTCACCCCTAATTAGTAGTATATTGTAGTCCTATTGTTTTCTATTAACAAAAATAACTTTGCTTTCAACATCACTCCATTAAAATGTGTGGTTGCAATCACATAGACATTCCATTTGATTACTGTTGTACAAGTATTTTTGTTTGTATATAAAAGTCCTCTGTTTTGAATTTTTGATCCACAGTGAACATCTTTCTCCATCCTGAAAATATAAAGCAAATGTACATACAATTACTAAATGTATAAAACTAAATTATTCAAAGCAAAATTAAACTTTGCATTGTTATCATCAACACATGAATACAAATTTGCCAAATAAATTACCAAGAAAATACATATATTTATTAAGTATTATAAATAATTATGCCCCCAGCATTTTTGCTCCATACATAAAAGTTACAGGCAAAGTAAACATTTCAAAGTATTAAAAAATAATTTTTAGGTTTAACAGTGGAGCAAATTCATGTAATGCCAAACCTTTTGATAATATTTTTATATTTAATATTGGAGATAAACATCATAACATGTCCATCGTACAATGCATACTGAAATTTTATACATTTTGGGGTCACTCACAACCCAGTTTTTTTTAAATCCTGGAACCACCACTGTCGAGACCGTATTGACAACTTGAATTTGATAATATAAATGAAGTTTGAGAAAGTAATATTGTCAATGGATTTTCATTTCTAATAATTAAAACTTGATTGTATATATAATTATTGGAAGAATATAACATGTCAGATATAAAGAAATTGTACAAACAACAGGCATTTTAAATTTGTTAGATTTATGAGATACATTGTACATGTAGCTTTCCAATGTCAATCATTGGGATGGCCAACTCAGCAACTGAATACCATAATTGCCTTTTGTTTATTTAGTCTTAAGGGATTAAAATCGGGATAATATATAAAATGTCCGGCTGGCTAAAAATAATTTTGGAAGCCCTGTTCTGTTGGCTTGTAGAAGAATTTTACAAGCCCGAAATAAATTTTACAAGCCAATGCCTTAGGACTTGTGGTTAAGCGTGAAGACTGGATAGCTTTTCCTTTGTAAAAAAAAGCTAAGTATACAATGTGTCACTCAGAGAAACTACAGTACCTAGCTGAAACAAGCTAGCACAAAGAGACCAGTTGTGTCAAACTATATATTGATCTTAGGAACTTGATCAGGATCAGGATTGTATTTTATGTTCATGGAAGATTTTATAAATATTAAATTTTGGTGTTCATGTATGAGGTGGTGGACAGCTTTTAAGGGAGGTGGGGGCGGCAGGTGGGAGAGAAAAAAAGATTCTAAAAGTGGAAGGTAGGAGAAGGGTACCCCCGTCCGCCCCCTCATGTATGAAATGGGACGAATATATTTTTATTATACCAGGTATAAAGTAGCCAAGAGTTAAAGTGAATGTGTCTCACATGCTAATAATTTGGTACATGGACTTTTGATTTGAACCTGAGACGTTCAGCAAATTTCATGTATAGTATCGTTCTTTCATTCAAATTTGATTCATTTTGTTCCGTATTTGCTGTTAAAGGTTTACAATGTTCTATTATCTGAGCATGAAGTGATGGCGTCAATATTTTCCACGGACATTGTGAAAAACACTTTAATTTGAGTTTCACTTTGAACAGTTTGAAAACGGATGTTGACAACTTGTTTGGGTATAATATTTCCGGAGACAAGGGCGGATACATAAAGACCGAAATCCGAATGTAATTCATCAGTGGTTGGTGTAAATAGTGGATTCAATATATGAATAGGAATTGTCAAATGATGAAAAATGGGATTTCAATTATTATGTTTCATATCATTTTACACTTTATTTTTGCCTTTTGAATCATTTCCTGGGATCACACTTATTTGAAAATTACTAACTGAATATCTGAAATAAGCGTTTACCTTTTATGTTGTGTGGCATAAAGTTTGAGCATCCAAGAATGTGATAAATGCAACTTTACAACGTGGAATGCCAAATCCAACGTCAAACAATGGCCGCCATTACGTGTTGACAACGTCGTCTAGTGAACCGTATCACTGAGCACCGAAATCCTTACTCAGACGCTTCCGGTTGTCCTACTGTTAACCGAAATCCAGTACAAAGTATAAATTATAAAATAGTTTTCTGTATGATGACTGATTAAGCCACAGCTATTGAAGGCGTCATTTCGCAGAAGATTTTTGACAGAAAATACAATCATTAACAAATCGACCAGATGATTGTCATAATTGCAGTTTGATACCTTATTTTAAATGGTTTTGACTAAGCGGTATCTTGAGAAGAAGATTTTTGTTTACCGGACATTTTGACAGGTAGATCAGTGATGTATGTCGGACCATGGCCTTATTTTGACTGATGGTATTTGGCAAACACTGTTCTCTTGTGAGATCTACACAAGATATTTTATCAAATTACCCCCCTTGCATAAATCCTGTTGTCCTTTAAAATAAGGACAAGACTCACATCTTTTGCTTTTTATTGTTTCATTTTTAATTAAAATATTGCAGATGGAATAAAGAACTATGAGTTTTAAATAATTTGGTGCTTTCTTTGAATTAAATAATTATTTTGCTAATTTTCTAAACATATGTAACCTTAATGAATCATTATTTTACAAACAAATTGTGGAATAATTCTCTTAAGCCACCTTTAGTTTAAATGACTCTATGTAAAGTTTGTGAGTAACTACCCAAATTTACACATCCATAAGATTATACCCCCACTCGTCAGAATGGTGCAATCACCTCGTTAGTCCGTCATCCAATTAAAATGTTCGTCAAAGATTTCTCAGCTGTTAAGAAAAGGAATGATTTGATATTTGGTCTGAAGCTTGTTATTGGTGAGTTGTACCATGTAAGCGATTTTCATATCTGTTACTTAGCCACTTCCTGTTTGCAGAAACTTTGAAATTTTCAAAATGTCAAAACTTTTGAAAAATTTTCGTCAAGGATTTCTCAGCTGTTAATTAAAGGAATGATTTGTGATTTGGTCTATAGCTTGTTATTGGTGACTTGAACCGTGTCAGCGATTTTCAGATCTGTCCCCCAAGCCACCTTCTGTTTGCAGAGACTTTGAAATTTTCTAAATGTCGAATTGGTATTTACTTTGATTTCCCATACCCAACTCTTACTTCATAAATTTATGTCTAAACAAGACAGGAATGAGTGGGGGTATACTTTGCACGGCATGATCTTTATTTCCTATAGTTCCATCAAACTTTCTGAACAGTTTTGTCGAACATCATTTTAAAAATAAAATAATGTTGGATTATTTCATATTGATCAGAGGATTTATTTTTAAGATGTCTTTAACCAATGAAATTTAAAATAACATGCAACATTGGAATTATTTATATGAAACTCTCTCAACATACAATGATGTAAATCCTAATTTAAGAACAAGTCACAAGATAATGTGACAGCTTAATTAAAATACAGTACATATATAAATAGAGGCATTTATTTCAGTTGGTGAAGGAGTTGCCATCCTTTGTCCATCTTTTTACGCCAGGGTCCAGACCATTCAACCTGAAAATGATTACAACTTTGTTTAAACCTGCCTTTGCACCAGAAGGTTCAAACAGACAAATCAGGTAATTGAGAACTTACAAGAAATTTGTAAAATACCTAAAAGAAGTAGCAGGTAAGCATTGCATATATATTTACTAGTGCCTGTTTTACATTTACACTATCATCTGGAAACTAAAGTATCTCACATCACACCTGTTGAAACCATCAGATATCAACAATCTGACAAAGCAATGCAAACATAATGTTCAATTTAATAGTTTTAAACATAAACTAAATGTCTTCCCTTATTTAGAGGAACTTTAAGAAAAGTAAATATCAATATTCTTATCAAACTTCAACACATAACTATAGAGATTGTCAAAGTCACTTAATTGGAAATTCAAGGTCATAAGAAGGAGAGGAAAATGTACTACTAAAAGTAGTGGTGCACAAGTGTACCCAGTATTAAAAATCTAGGGTTTGTAATTGCAGTTTAGTTTAATCATTTATTTATAGTGGATTGGGAAACAAGTTATTACAAATTATATAAATCCCTCTCCACTTTGCGGGTGCAAGTGCTGTCCTTGTAGCAGCATTAGCCTACTCTTTTTCGAAATCTACAAGGGTGTCTTTTACGTGCAAGAGATATTGCTCTCTCTCACACGGGTCAGCCATTTATCGTCCCCATCCAACGGACTAGCATCGTTAGTCCGTCGGATGGGGACGATAAAAATCTCAAGACAATACTCGCAAATGGTGTCGAGGGAGAGCCGAAAATTCAGTCCCTGAAATTTTCTCCCCGGAACGGGGATCGAACCAGGAACCTTTGTGTTAGTAGTCCGATGCGCTAACCACTACACCACGCCTCAATTGTAATTGTAGTCTTTGAGATAGTGAGGAGTCCATCAAACTTATTGAAAATTCCTAAAAAAAAATGTCAACCAGAATTTCAAGGTTGAGGTCAAATGACAGAGATGCAAAGTTACAGTACAACTTTGAGCATAAACCGATGGATACTGAGAATAATCTCAATGCTTGAACCTGGTTCTTTCCTTCGTTGTTAGTTTTGGTAGTTGACTTATCAGATATGTAGTTGACCTTTAGCCACTGTATTAGATATAGGAAGGAAAAATATCTTCACTTACATTCAAATACTTACTACGACAAGGTTTAATCAATTTAGGGAAAAGATTGTTACATGCTACCTGCATAAAGTAATTAGCCAGTATGCAATAAATAATCACTTCTGAAAAGAGTATCATGTTATTTTAATGTTTTATTGAAACAAAGAATATCTCAAAATCAACACATAGATATCATAAATAAAGAAAAATAAGAAAAAACTAATTATATGAAATATCACAAATATGAGGTATTGAATAAAAAAGAATATATTAGTGAAAATAAAGGCTTGATGAGAAAGACCAGAGGTTCCCAGGAGTCTGATATACACACTGACTTAATTGCAAATCAGTGTGTTTGCTAGTTACCCCACCTTTTGACAAGCATCAGAAACAGTTACAATCACACCAAGTTTGGTTACAATTAACCTAAAAGTTTTAGAGGAGAAAATAAATTAATAGAATAACATTAAAGATAAAAAAATCAGAAAAAAATGCAATTTTTGGGTTTTATCTTGGAAAAGGGTCATGCTTCAAATTTGACCCTGGATCTTTTTTTTGTAGATTTTGATGTTTTTATCAATAAGCTATTTTAAGTAATTTTCCTTTTTCATAAATAATTTATTGTTGCTTCTTAATTTCCCCTTTTAAAGTGTGCTCCTCATCGCTGAAATACAGTTACAAACAAAATTGAAACTGAAGTAAAACTAGTATATCTGAATATTATAATTTGTCATCATAAAAGCTGCTATGTTTGGTGTACATAAAAAATTCAAATTCTGTGCAGAATATCTTAATCAACATTTATACATGTACCAAGTTTGGGTTCACTCTGTCCTGTGGTTTCAGAGGAGGAGATTTTTAAATATTGGTGAACGATGTTTACTACAACCAAGTGATGACAATAGCACTCCATTAAATTCTCTTACATTAAGTTCATGTACATGTAAATGTTTGTATGCGATCTTAATTTTTGGTGAGCCAACCCCAAAATCAATAACAGTATCTTTCATTTATCAGAAATGCTTAATTTAATTGGAGTAACAGTCTGATACCTGTTTTTCTTTTTTAGCTGGAAGAAGAGGTAATCTTACTCTCCGCCATATCCTCATGTTTGCAACAAGTTCGGAAGAAGAACCAATCTTGGGTTTTACACTTCAACCTTCACTCAACTTTGTACAAAGAGAATCATTCATGCCAACAGCAAACACCTGCATTAACAGATTGTTTCTCACTGAACCCGAAGGAAATGGAGAATTACCATCAGACAAACTATTGAACAATTTGTTTGACTTTGCATTTAGTAATACATATTATGGTTTATCCTAAACTTTCATGACTTCAGATAGTCCAAGTCTTTTTGGTATTTACTAACTGATATTTCTTATTAAAGATGATTTTTGTGTGTCCTAGAGAAAAGATGTAAACAAACTGTAGTGCCTACTTTACTGCTCTTTTGTAAAAAATGTTTTGTAGTGTGCAAGCTCACAAAACTATACTTAGTTCAAAAGTTAAAATATGTATATTGTACATTTATTTTTACACAAAGTTCAAAGGTATGTAATCTGGTTGAATTACATGAATTCATTTAATTAATGAATGCCACCATCAGTCTATTAGTTATTGTCCATTTCATAATATGGTTAAGAATACCCTTAATAAAACTGATGAACAGAAATTTTGGGGCAAAATCTAATAGAGCTTTATTTTTCAGTGCCTTATAAATTTACTGTTTGAAATCTATGAATTGTTTAAAATACTAAGGATTTTCTACCTCCAGGCACAGATTACCTTAGCCGTATATGGCACAACGTTTTGGAACTTTTGGTCCTCAATGCTCTTCAACTTTGTTATTTATTTGGCCTTTCAATTATTTTGATTCGAGCGTCACTGATGAGTCTTTTATAGACGAATTGCGAGTCTGGCGTAATATAAATTATAAGCCTAGTACCTTTGAGATGTATTTATTGATGTTGTAAAATTTCTACTGCTTGTCTGTAAATGTCGATACCATAGTCTTCTGATATCCAGTTCTTTGGACAGTTCTCATTTACTTGAACCATAGACATTGGATTTAACTGAATATCTAACCCTAACAGGTGTACACCATCAATTGTTTCACCTGGTACATCGTTGTCATTGGTCTTGTCATTATGAATTTGCTCTACTTGTACAGTTTTATTCATCACACTTGCAGTGAACATTTGCATAGGTGATCTATGTACAGTGCGAATGCGGTGATTGTCCCACGCGTTTTTCCAGATCTCCAATTTCTCATTAGTTTTGTGCATAAACACATTGTGTAGAGCAAATAAATGATGCTCGTCCAGTGGGTTTAGTAACCCAATATCTTCCATGTGATAAAAAAGGTTATAGTAATAAGACAACACACCAGCATAAACATCTCTCCAGAGGCGTTCAATACGCTGGTTATGCACACTCTTTCCTGTTATCATACTTCTCCTACCAATACCCCGCTGTTGGATCATATAATCTGCAATGAGGGTATTTTCCATTCCCTTATCTGACCTCACTCTAGTTGGAAGTCCATACCGAACAACAGACTGTTTAAAGCATTCAAGCAACGTTGGTGCTCTGTTGTTGTCAAGGCACATCAGGAATGTTATCAATCTACTGAAACCATCTACACCTCCTGCGATTACAAACTTCCACCGAATTAATTTGTGGTTTGTGTCTATATGCCACAATCTATTTGCTGACTCTACACTGTATACTCGTCTGCTCAACCTACCCTGCCTTCTTTCCTGAATACCATGTTCATTTATACGGTGCAGACTTTCCCGTAACCTGTATCTCTGAACCTAAAATTAGAGGAATAATATATCAAATATAAAGTAAAAAGAGGGGATTTCCAAGGGAGTTTGAAAGATTGAAAAAAATTATCCTGAGTTGCCAATGTAAGAGCGAATAACAAAGACAACACACAAAAAAGCTAAAACAAAATGGGGATTGTTGTCATGGAAACTAGGTAAAAAAAGTGAGAAAATTAAAAGTGCTCAGAATTGGATGGAACTTTACAGAAAAGTTGTCTGACATGCGTCAAATTGGTTTCTGGTCTTGGAATTTTCAAAATGGTGACCATTGCCACGAAAACGATAAAAAGTTAGGAAAATCAAAAATGCTCCAAACTTGATGACATTTCACATAAATCTTGCAAATTCGACCACCAATGACTTTATAATGCCATGAATCTGATATTGGGATCATTTGGGTGACTTCTGTGTTTGCATCCAAACACAATCATTAATTGTTCGCAGCATCAAAATCTACATAGAAATTAATTTTCGTTGAAATCTGACAAAGATTAATTTGGCTGATTTAGGAGGTCATATTGAAAACTGATCACATTTTTTTGGCATAAAATCCTTTTACTCATCCTAATAAAGATTCACACAACGTTTTGTGAAATTCTGCAGGGCAGTTTTCTATATAATGAACCCCCAATTTTTTAGCGCATTTTGGTGGCCATCTTGGATATGGTGGTCGATTTAAAAAACAATTTATTAGCATGCACAACTTCACATGGTGGTCTAACTGTGTGCCAAATATCAATCGATTCTTTGGATAAGAACGGCTTGATTTTTTGTAATTCATCAAAGATGCATCCATCTAAATGGTTGCCAAGGGCGACATTGCTCGCAATGGAAATTCCAGTTATTATTATACTTCCAATAATTTTGTCCGGCTTAGTTCTGGGAGATACCTCAATAGAATCAATAGATACTTGGCACATTTCCGACTTGATTCGTAAATTTTGTGTTTTTATGACCCCGCAGCTAGGCGGTCGGGGGCATTAAGGTTTACCCTTGTCCATCTGTTGGTTTCCAGATGATAACTTGAGTATCCTACATAAGATCAAACCTGATCACATACTTGCATATCACAAGAGGAAGAACCTTATTGATTTTGGGGTCTCTACCCCTAAGGTCAAGGTCACATTGGCTTAAATAGTTTGTAATTTCAGGAAAATTTTGGTTTCCGGATGATAACTTTGAGTATCCTACAATAGATCAAACCCAAACTTGATATCACAAGAGGATGAACCCTATTGATTTTTGGGGTCTCTACCCCTAAGGTCAAGGCAAGGTCACCTTGGCTAAAAATAGTTTGAAATTTCAAGAAATTTTGGTTTCAGGATGATAACTTGAGTATGCTACATCAGATCAAACCCAAACCTGATTTCTCAGACGTTTATAATAATATTTTGGACTTTGTAGCCATAGAGATCCGGTTGAACATATACATGTTGAGGTTGTTACTTGCTTCTTTTCATTATATATGAAAACTTATATATATATATATATATATATATATATATATTTTTTTTTTTTTTTTGGGGGGGGGGGGGGGGGGGGGGTTCGTTTTGAAATTCAAATACCATTTTTCTTTTATCTGAACATTTTATATCTGAATACAAGTTAAGAATTCGTCAGATGCTCGACAAAAAAGACTGCATGTTAAAGACTTATAGATCTTCGGTCTCACTTCTATCCCTTCCTTATAAATAGGTAAATTAGACAGCAGAGGAGAAAAGATTCGTGTGATTAAAGAAATTATAAAACCGCTAGCATTGTTTTATTATGTTTTGTCAAATTTGAGGTCTGGTATAAGTTTTTATGCATATTATGTGTTGTCTAATTCATCATTGGTAATTTAATCAGTGGCGGATCCAGAGGGGGGCGTAGAGGGCGTACGCCCCCCCCCCCTTTTTTTGCTCGGGCTTTTTTTTTATCTATATATCTGACTAGACTTCGTGAACTTTGCCATTTCCCTTGTACTTTAGGGTCTAATTTTTATGCGATCATCCTTTACTTATAAAGATATTTTCGCTGGAATTTACTGATCGTCAAAGTCATGTGATCCGCTATGGTGGAGTTGACAAGTACGTCAAAAAACCGTCTCTCAGTCATTTTGAAATTCAAATTACAGTAACACATTGCTTAGGCTAAGGATGACAATCATGACACCTTCAAAGCGACAAAAGATTGAGCAAGAACATATTGACTTCTATTTCACAATTCCACCAAACAGAAAGTAATACTCTATAGACTATTATACTCTCATGAAAAAAAGTTCCACAGCAATATTATTTATCTACGAAAACATGTTTAACCCCAAATACCCCAGCCTTTTTAAAATAACATAGATGAATAATGATCCCCAGTCAGTATAAGCTCTAGATATATGTAAAGTCTAAGGTTGACTCTGATTTATGCCTTAAACAAAAATTCTGGGTGTATCCGGATTGAAAACAATAATCTTCTTGTCCATTGTTTTTGCTACTAGACACGAAAATTTCTGACAGTATTATTTAGCATTAAATAAACATGATGAATAAAAACGGGAATATTTTTTTGGGGCAGGGGTTTGCATGTCCGAACGGAATGTCTGTTTCGCCGAACTGACATATTAAATACTTTTTTCAAGACCAGACTGCAACCTGTCTGCTGGGTGTGGCCTTCATGTCTCTATTTGTCGACCGTCATTCATAAATTCGTTGTCATTTCAGACTCATTCGTAGACTTTGGTTGATTTGGAACCCCTAACTTCTCTTAATTCTGTATGGTGAAACAAATCAACCAAATATTTGACTTAAAATTGCATGTTTGTCTTTTGTTTACAACAAGGAAACTGTCAGGTTATGATAACTTAACCTACAACAAAACGGCGAGAATTTTCCATGACTATTTTTTACTGACAAGTCCCACATCACATTTATCAATTCACAGCTATGGATCCATACTATCATTTTATGATAGACATCAATAGAGAGAATACAGCATCGAAAATGTCCAAGCCTTACACTTTACAGCAACTACAAAATATAAATGCCCAATGCCAAAAACCGTTTTTAAAAAGTGCATATTACACTTATTTTATGTTTTTAAAATACTTTTTATCTCTAAAAAGGTCCAAAAAAATTTTAAATTTCGCCCCCCCCCCCCCCCCCCCCCCCCCCCCCCTTTCCAAAATCCTGGATCCGCCCCTGTTAATTAACAATTTACATTCCGGTTAATTGTTAAACAATTAATACTCATATACCATCATTTGCTTCATAATACACAACATATAGTCCCTGGTCCCGTGCGGACTCGTGTGTGGACTTCAAATATTATTATATGCAAATCACTTAAAGCCAAACAAAAAAGTATGTGTGTTTACTGTCACATGCTGAAAAAAATAGGGTAGGTAGGTAAAGGTTTATTTCAAATTTTTATTTATTTTTTTACATTGAGTCTATGGGAGCAACATTGTGACTTTAACGGTGCTTAATCAAAAATAGTAAAAAAAAACTTTATGGTAGGGGATAACAATTAGAGAAGGTAGGGGTACAGTAAATGCACATACTTTTTTTTTGGCCTTAGCTATAATCATCACAGCCACTTTAATACTTTAGACCTTTTTCAGTCTGTCAGCGAGAGGTCATGCTTTACACATAAAAAGTCTCCAAATCTGCTTTCATTATTATTTATTTATTGCTATGGATGAGCTTATTTTAGGTGGTCGCCATTTTGTCTCTGTACTGTGTTTTATTGGTTCTGCCAGGGACTTCTATATAGTCCCTGGTTCCGCAGAAGGGGTTTTCCATTCATTTTAGTTTTTTTTTGCAATGTCTTGGGAGTGTAATGACTCGATCTACCTTAAACTATGTATTATTTTAATAATCACTTGGATAATTTTAATGTATAGTTTGCATAACAATATCAAAATAGCTATTCAATTACCTTTAAATTCCGTTGCGACAAAAGTTGCATCAAGGGAACCTCTCCACAATTGGGGAATTCTTTGGTTATACTCAGTACTGTCGTATCTAAGTCATGATCGGAAACGAAGGAAAAGTTCTGTTTGCTCAAATTGTAAGCTCTCATGTGTCGGTAGAGCGTGCTTTCCGATAAATTGAACATTCCACTTATGTCTTTGATCTTAAAGTTTATCTCTAACAAAGATTCCAGTGTCTCCTTCGGAATGATAAATTTGTCATTATGTTCCAATACAATGTCACTGTAATGGCAGCACATGATTCTCAACTCCATTATCTTAGCACGGCTACTAAGACCTAGTTCAAGGAAATCTTTCTGAGACAGTTTAGAAATAATGTCCGGAGTTATATTTTCTCTTTCAAAATTCTGCTTCAAATTATTCAAACCAGCTCTTTGGAGAATTTCATCCATTTTAAAAACCAAAACATCAACAACCCTTTGGAAAAATATGCCAACAAAATTGCCCGACTTCGTTTCAACTCGGAATATTTCGGTTTTACTTACCCGAAGTCTTGGATAATTTTAATGTATAGTTCCACCACCACATGATGAAAAAAGCACTGAATATAATCGATTAACCACTTAGTATAATATTTATTGAACCGAACATAAAACATTTTGACCACTGATCATAAAGTTGTTTGTACTGAACATAATATTTATTTTACAGAACATAATAATCAGTCTACAGAACATAATATTTATTTCACTCAACATAATGATAACAGTACTGATTATAAAGTGTGTTTGACCACTGAATATTTCGGTTTCTGTAGTCAACATAATGAGAAATCTACATAATATAAAATTATGTTGACAGAAGATATTTTCAAAAGTACTGAATATAAAGACAAATCTACTCAATAGAATAATTTACCTACTGAACATAAAGCCAAAACTGCTTAGTATATTGATTAAAGTGCTGAATATAATACCAGATCTGCACAATATAATGATTATTCTACTGATCATTATGATGTTACTGCTCAACATAATTGTTATACTACTGAACATAATGAAAAGGGCACTCATAATCGAGAAAAAACCGCTGAAAATAATTAAATGATCACAGCATATACTAACTATGAACAACGGGAGACAGCTATGGCGTTCCATACGGTACAGTGTTTCCAATTTCATTATATATAGAAAAAAAAATTGCCTTGTATCGTTTCTTTTGTTGACTAGTATATATTTATTTCACAACAATGTATGCACTTCTCGATCATTGGTTTATACAGATAAAAAGTTACGGAATTATAATTAGTAACAATTTGAAATATATATATTTAAAATAAGAGAGTAAATAATATAAATTGCATAAATATAGCATATTTCTGTGTTATATGAACGTGTCTACGAAAATTTTCGCGATTGTTTAAGGGGAAATGTACACATTTGGTATATATATTAGGTATTACAGCGGAGCTATATGTATATTACCTGAATATGGTTAGGTACTGTCCCACAAAGTTTCAGGTATATACTGACGTATATACTAGTTTATATTTAAATGGGGGCTCAATATCTACCCAGCAAACACACGACGTACTCCCAACGTCGGTTAATGGTCGTCTGAACGTCATGTCTTGAGTTTACGTCGTACCAACGTTGTGGGAACGTAAAAACCCAACGTTGGATGCAGACGTACAGACGACGTTATAAAATTACGTCGAATTTACGTAAATTTAGTACCCTGTCAGGACGTAACATTTTATTACGTTGTGACAACGTGCTTATAACTGTCATAATCCGACGTAACATTTTGTTACGTCGTATCAACATTATAATAACGTAGTGAACAAACCCTGTGAATACCAGTGACACATTTAAATCTGGTTTTATGGGACGAATTTTGTGGGTATGAGTCTTCCTGGATATAACATTCACCTTCACTAGAATATATTCACGATTTTTTCGATTTTCAAAATATCCCCCTTTTTTCCCGCACAGACATAATTTGCACCAAAATGTCCAAGAAAATATTACAAATCCAATTTTATTGTTCTAATATATATATTTTGTATGAATATTTATTGTTTAATATATCATTAAAGTTTTGTCATCATTTATCGTTTTTTTACGATTGGTTATAAATAGTGGAACGTTCAGCAGTACTCGGGTTTTACCGCTGCATACTATGAAAAGTCTGAGCATGCGCACTTTCACCGCTTGATTTTTAAAAACAGTGATAAACAAACTTGCAGTGAAATTTAGCTCGATCCAGAACAAAGAAAAAGGTAATATAATAAATGCACATACGCCAAAAAGTTTCTCCATGATAAAAACAAGTATGATTGAAAACAATAAAACATCTGTTGCCGTGTTGGGCGCCTCTTTCAAGTCTGTTGTCCGTGACCGTGTTGAAATATGATACTTCTTATTATACTGTCAATATATTGCACTGATACAAGATATTTTAGCCAACATTTGTGTTATTTGAATCCATTTTTCAAATTGCTCGATTAACTTGTGTTGTTTTTTTAAGATATATGAAATTAACTGTAGAAAGTAAAAAAAAAGGGGGTGCACAGCACAGCCACAGACACTTGTTTTCTATCCATGCCAAGAGCTACTATCCCTATATATTAAGGCTGCAAGTGTCTTTTGCACTGTTATTTTTTGATAATGTTGGAAGCATAAAAGTCTAATCAATATCACAAATGCGAAGCTAGACATCTCGGCACATTACAAACTCGGCCCATTACAAACTCGGCCCATTACAAACTTGGCATGTTACAAACTCGGCCTATTAATGATAATACTACATGTATCACTGGTGGTCGTCCTGAACATGCATGAAATATTTGCCACTGGACGTTAGGATCCAGTAGGGAAAAGTTGGGTAAAATCTTCCTGTTTTGAGGGTAAAACCAAGTTTACTGGTGTTAGAAAAACCAGTATATAGGGACGTCTTTTTTGCTGTTCAATTTATGGTATGAAATCTAAATGTTTATCAATGACGAGCTGTGTTCAACTCTCACTAAATATGTGATCAGAAACAATGTCGTAATCAATCATAAAACTTATGAATTTTGGAATGCATGTAAATTTGTCACTTACCTAGTTCTCCCAAAGATTTGTTGGACTGACACTCATGTAAACAGACGGAGGAATATAGAAGATAATTGAATGTATTTTTAATTTTTTTTCCAGAGTCTTGTATAAAAATTCAAAGATCCAATGTGTCTGAGGTTGAGGAATGCATTGCAGTAACACTTAAGCATGCACCAGCTCAAAAAGATGGACCAAGATATAAAAAGGTAAACATCAGTTGATCAGCTCTTTTTATGCCCTCCTTCACTGAGTGATATAGTTTTACTCTTGTTCTGTACGTTCATACATTGAACTCAAAATTGGTTTCTGTTCTCTAACTTTAGTTTGCCTGAACGACATGTTATGAAATTTATACACAATGCTTATTATCATAAAACGCAGAGTTTGAATTTGAAGAGCATCTGTTTTACTGTTCTTTAATTATCTCCTTTAATAACATCATTTGTGGCTCATAGACACATTCTTCTTTTATTAATTTTATTTATCAAATTATAATTTGATGATTTTATAGATTGCGTTCATTGGCATATGATATAAGGTCTTGCTGTATTGCCAGGGGCGTAGCTACCCGGATGCATGACAGCACGTGCAACCACGTTGTTTTCACCAACAACAAAAAAACAGAGAGATAGAGAGAGAGAAAGTAAACTTATAGGAATTAGTCTTTCTATGTATGCATTTTAAAAACTACACAAAGAATAAGAGCAAGAGGAATACACATGCAGCAAAACTTTTAATCCTGTAAGACATGTATGTGTATGATAAATACATACAACTGGAGTAAACATGGTGGAACTTTTTATATTACGGACATTGTTTAGGGGAAAAAAACAGCTACATAGTTGTCGGTACCACCACCATAACGGATACTCGACTTGAGTGCAAAAAAACAACCTAATCCCTTTAGGGTTAACAAAAAAACTTGAAAATTATTATTTTCCGCTTCGCCCCAAAACACACATCTTACTACAACGAAGACTTCAACTCGTATCGATCCGGGAATAATGACTGTTACCTTGTGAACTAGTTCAAAATTGACCAAGTATGGTCTTGACAACACGAATGCTTAATTTTCACAACACGCAAACGTATTCCCGTCCTGGTGTGCATGTAATATTTGCTACTGGACATTAATAACCATTCGATCTATCAATAGTTTCCGTACACTAATAGATGAGAAGTTGGAACTGCTGTTATTATAAAGAAAGTACACATTTTCCAGTACATGTATTATGTTTTTGTTTATTTTACAAAAAAACATCTTGTATATAGATTCGATAATTCGAAGCCGTTTCTATATGGGCCGGCTATACGAATAGTTGATTGTAAAAGCATTTAAATAAATTGTTTATTCTAACTCGTTTTACTGGATTATTTGGTCATTCAATTTTATAATGAATTTTCTGTCCGAGTCGGACACTAAACTGCTAATTCGTGTTCAAAAGAAACACCAAACTTTTAATACACGTATCTTCACTGTTATCATCTAGATATTGCCATACAACTTGTCGAATGCACATGTATTTGTTAATTAGCTGGATAATTAACAAACGCAGATCATGAAAAGATCGTGATCAAAGTACCATTCCCTCTGAAAAAGTTCATTAATTTCAACTTCGTGAATTCCTAACTGCGTAAAATTAGACATTCCTATCTCTCTCTTGCATGTAGAGTTTACCCACTGAATTTTTAAACATCTAAATCCATATGTTCAGCAAAATATTGTAGAATGTGTCCACCAAGTATTTGGTATCCAAAGATGTTTATTCTAACAGAAACTCTACATATAGTATTGTGTTTTGTTTATTGTTTTTTCTTTCTTTTTTTCTACTTTGCTCAATACCAATACTAGCATATGGGACAAATCTCCATGATTTTAAAAGCTCTCACGGCGTACAAAAAACGCAAACGACAATGTTTAGTCTTCATTCGACTCGAAGTTAAACAAATAGTTGACCAAAAAACCACAACAAAAATGTACAATTTTTATTACGGTTGTGATTGTTTTGAAACGCTATAAATGCGGATCTTCCGGGGGGCTTCGCCCCTGGACCTTTGCCCTGGACCTACTGGGGGCCTTAGGCGGCCCCCAGACCCCTCGCCCTTTAGTTTGTGATTCCACTTCATTAAGAAGGTAGCTACGCCCCTGATTGCTGTAAATTCTAAATGTATTAAGGTAAAATCCTATGAATATCTAAAATTAATTGATAAATAACAATTTTGAGAAACCAAACTTCCTTTTTTAATTTGGATTCATCATTATTTGTAGAATAACTACTGGTTGTTCCAGAAAATACTATGTCCCCCCAGGGAAGGCTCTTTTTTTTAAATTTTATGTGGGGGTGGTTGTATTTGAAATACCAAAATGCAAAGGGAGTGTTGTTCTTATTTATTTTTATACGCCCGTTTACGGGACGTATTATGGTATACCGTTGTCCGTCTGTCCGTCCGTCATCAACATGTTGGACATTAACTTAAAACCGCTTTAACCAATTTGCATAAAACTTTGGTGAATTGTTTAATTCTATTGACGTGAGCTCCCTTTCGTTTTTCTATAAATTTTAGATTTAACGTTTCCGAGTTATGGGGTTTTATTCATTAAAAAAAGGGGGATTTTCCAGTTTTCGGAAAATAACTCAAGAATGCTTTCACCAACTTGCAAGAAATTGTGGTGAATTGTTTATATCTATTGACATGAGCTCCCTTTTGATTTTTATAAATTTTAGATTTTACGTTTCTGAGTTACAGGGTTTTATTCATAAAAAAGGGGGGTTTTCCAGTTTTTCGGACAAAACTCAAAAATGCTTTCAGCAGTTCTTATGAAACTTTGGTGAATTGTTTATATCTATTGATGTAAGCTCCCTTTAGAATTTTATAAATTTTACATTTTACATTTCTGAGTTATGGGGTTTTATTCATTAAAAAATCGGGGATTTTCCAGTTTCGGACAATAACTCAAAAATGCTGTCAGCAATTCTCATGAAACTTTGGTGAATTGTTTATATCTATTGATGTAAGCTCCCTTTTGATTTTCATTATTTCTAATATGACATTGAGAATTAATTGAACTTTATTTGTTTATAGTCTGACAACAGATTTACTAAGTATTGCGCAACAGCACAGTGTATTGCACAACAGCAAGAAAACTTTATATTAATTGAATATAAATTCAATTCATATAACCAATTTCAAGTTCTTTGACTACATTTATTCAGAAACCTATAATATGTCAAATATTTAATTTCAATCCAAATTCAGACCTGTATCAAGCTTGAATATTGTGTCCATTTTTGCCCCAACTGTTCAGGGTTGGACCTTTGCGGGCGTATCCAGCTTCGCACAGCGAAGCAGTTTATTAATTCTGTCGGTGCTGGGGGTTAAAAATGGCCGTCCCTGGGGGGCGGACATAGTATTTTCTGGAACAGCCATAATTTCATTAACACATGTTCAATTTAACAACAAATTTATTTTTTAAATAAGAACAAAGGTTAACCAAAAGTTATAAATTATTATATACTGTTGAAATTATTTTAAAATTTCTAACATACATTATCAAAATGTGTATAATTGGCAAAGATACAAACATCTCTGACTCAGTAACAGCACAACATAATTATGAATCTGCAAGATTTATTATACGACCAGCAATAGAAAAAATATTAATTATGTTTACACACAGGATATTTTTTAAGAACTGCTGTAATTCATAAGTTGGGATCAGTTTTTTTTTTGTATTTTATAATTTATGATTATTTTTTTTCAGAGACCTGAAACCAACACAAGACCAGCTGATCAGAGGGCAGAAAACCAAAAATTGGAATGACATGTATACAACCAACACAAGACTAAAATTTGGAATAAAAATAAAAAAAATTCAGAAACATATTATTTTTTTTTTTTATTGGTTCATGAAGCCAAAAAAAAAGAAGTCTTAGCTTTTGGATAGGTCTATCTCTAGTTGGTCAATGGAAAAAAGCAATAGTTAGTTTGATTGTATTTCAGGTATTTTCTTCATTTGGGATATTTTTAGAAGTGTATAAGTTGTGTAGAATATATATTTGTAAATTAGAAAGTCAGCTTTTGGGCCTTTTTCCAAACTTTTTTCCTAGCTTGTCATTGTGTAGTGAATCCAGCTGAATGAATCTACAGTAAATATTAAGGTATATGTGGTAGTTTGTTGTATTTCTGAATAATTCATTAGAAAATGTTTTCCTTCGTTAAAGTGAAATCTACATTCTAGAATTTCCACCATCATAGTGATTCTATATTCTAGAACACTGAAACCCTAAACATTCAGAAGTTGCAGCATGTACCAAGATGTCATGTTGAAGGCTGTACAGTTACCTATAATTGCTAACATCATCAATATTTGATTGTAGGATAGAGGGTTGTCTCGTTGGCCATCATACAAAATCTCCTTTTTCGAATAGTAATATGTGTTAATTTTTTTAAAGAAAAGTTGCTTTTGTTAAATGGAAATGTGTAAATCTTGTACTTCAGTATTGCAAAAGTTAAAAACTAAGACTTTAACCTTAAACAACTGTGTGAAACATGAATTGGACAAAACTACAGGTTTAATGTAAAACATAATGCAAAGTTTTTGGGAAAACGAAATATTTACACATTTGACATTGAAACCTGGCAAAAAGGTAAAAAAACAACTTTTGTGACTATATTATACACAGCTGGCAGTTTGGAAATAAGAGTACATATCGACATTGTGCCCATCTTTCCTACATAGACAAATTTACAACTTAATAAACAGGTCAAAAGAATAAAATATAGACCTTGTTTACTTCTTCAATGGAATTTTATTGCTCCTATCAATCAAATGAGGACAAGGGACATTTACAGTTGTGTTGCGACGTTGTGACAACGTCTTATGATGGTAATAAATTACGTCACAAATTACGTTGTACCAACGTTGTGTGGATGGTTGTCAGCACGTGCCTTGGAGTCCACAAAATTACGTTGTACCAACGTAATTTTACTACGTTGTCACAACGATAGTGTTACGTTGTCACAACGTAATGTCAACGTTGGATTGTTTACTGGGTATTCATGATATTAAGGTTTAATAACCAAATTCATACCTTATTTTCAGACCGAATGAGGATATGTAATTTTTGATGGAAACATATTGACTATCAAATTAATTTCGGTGTTTTTTACTAAGTATTAAATCAATTTAAAAATACTGCTTGTCCACTAAGTACTGTAGCCGATATTAAGGAGTATTTTATTGATTGATTGTTGGTTGCTTAACGTCCAGTGGCAAATATTTCATGCATATTCAGGACGAGAACAAGTTCACAATAAACACAATAGGTAGGTTCTGTAATAGGGGCGTCCGGGATTAAGGTCGGAGGAATTTAGACTACCACGGGAAATGAGGGTATATTGGATAGGGACAGAAATTTAGCCTTACAACAGGTCACCTACGGACCCCTCAAAGAGTTGTTGCAAGGGTTCTTAACGTGCAAAGAGCGTGGCACTCTCTTTACACGAGGCATCGGATTTAACGTCCCCATTCTGACCGGACGTGGCTGCAAATTTGTACATCCCGCACAGCCAAACGGACGCCCCACTTTAGCACGGGTTTTACTGCCGGTCGGAGGAAGACCAATGGTGACCATACTTCTATTCCCCAGTCACCCTTGGGGGTAAGGAGTATTTTAAGAAATTTACAAAAAGAAATGTGTTCCTAGATGATGTATTAATTGTTTTTGTTTAGTGATATAAGTTGAGAAAAACAATTTAGTCAGAATTTAAATCATCCCCCCCTCCTTGGACCCCTCTTAAATCATGAATGGTCATGCTTTCCGAATTTCTTTGTTATGGTACATTCTGTCAAGGTAGTGATTTACCTTGACATTTCCGGGTATTACAGAGCAACATGTATATTACCTGTAAATGGTAGGGTGTCGTCCCATGAGGTCTTACATATACAGGTTCATGTTTATAATGGCGTCCAATACTTTCTATGATATAAAAACACTTCTGTATATCAATTTCATATTTTATTTTAATACCGAATGAGAATATGTTTATTTCCAAGGAAACATATTGAGTATCAAATTAATTTCGGTGGTTTTTATTTAAACTGGTATAAAATCATAGAAATTTTAAAATACTACTGCTTGTCTGGTATTAAGTAGTATTCTTGTTTGTTTAGAGTAGGAATGATGTGCCCTACTGAAGAATATGATTGACAAGTCATGCAAAGGTACAAAATATAAAGCACATGGAAAATATTTGATTCTTCCAGTCTGATTTAAACAAATGCCAAACGTTTTCTTGCATCAAATACTATAATGAGTAACACGTTTCAGCCGAACTATGTATTTTTTTGGTTCCATTCTACATAAGCAATGTTGACTTTAGATGGATTCCGATACTGTACCTACCAAGATTTCAAATATTTAGATTTAGAGTGTTTCTATACATTTTGTAACCGGGTGAGGTAAACCAAAAGCGCTTCGGATACACCTTTTTTTTCTCGTTTGATCAGTAAATAATATACTCTTATTTTAACACTTGATTTTTAGTTTTCCCAAGATTATTTCTTCGTTTTAAAACTAATCAAATAAAAAAAAAAATTTTTTTTTTTGATAACTTCTCCTTTAGATTTATAAATTTGAATATTATTCAGAATTTTTATAACATCGGATTTATTCGTCCCACTAAAAATGACATACATATTAAAAATAATGATTCGGTTAACAACGTGCCTAACCCAGGTCCTAAATATAACTTAATATTCCACGACGATCTATTTGTATTTGCCACCACCTTTTAATATTTATTCTAACTTTGTGTATTCAACTCGACCTTCTGTCTTATAATCCATTCGAATTGACAGTCACACTTGGCACGGTGTACCCTAGAGGCCTTGCAAATTGCCGATCTATAAATTACCTTATACCATTATACAGGCCTTCCACGAGTATTTCCAGAGAATAATACACACTTCGTATATACTTAGTCCTAGCGTACCGGTGGATAGTAAAAGGTCAATAAGAGTACACCTTTGTCTTTACAGTTTAAATTAATTTGTTCATCATATCCATCGGAAAAAACAAATATTAAAAAAAAAAGATTGACTTTTTGTGCTGTAAACAAAAATGAATCGAAATGTATACGGTAAATGTAGCAAATTTTATCTCATGAATGTAAAACGTTGCATGTCTGTTCATTTTTTAGTCTTACTATCGGATGGTAATTAGCTATCAAATTAGTCATCGTTTCGCTAATGATTACGTTAAAATGTGATTAAAGACCAAGACTATAAATGATCGTACTTTAAATCCCGACATGCAATACCAGGAGAAAACGTTAGGAAGTAGTTAATATTTTTTTTTATTATTTATTGATTTTCTTCTTTATTACTGCACATATAGCGATAAAACTTTGTGAATATATATTTTGTGTTATTATGAACATATTTAAACTGTAAGTAAAAAATCGCGAATTTTCCCTTTAAGTAATTTATTTTAGTTTTTTAAATTGTAACAAAAACAACCAAACTTGGTGAACTCTTTATGTATGGCCAATATCTGATCAAAGAAGTCAACTTGACAATTTCGGCCTTTTTGGATTATTTGTAGATCTAATATATGTGATCAATCTTCATGTGACTAGTTTTGGTCAACGAGAAAAATTGATTGATTGTTGTATACTAAACGTTTATTAAAAACTATAACACCAACGTTTATGCCGAGAACAAATTAACAATGAATATAATAGGAAGGGTATGAAAAATATGTGTCTATCGTAATTATATACAAAACAAGAATGTGTCCATAGTATTGATTGATTGATTGATTGTTGGTTGCTTAACGTCCAGTGGCAAATATTTCATGCATATTCAGGACGAGAACAAATTAACAATAAATACAATAGGTAGGTTCTGTAACAGGGGCTTCCGGATTAAGGTCGGAGAAATTTAGACTGCCACGGGAAATAAGGGTATATTGGATAGGGACAGAAATTTAGCCTTGCAACAGATCACCTACGGACCCCTCAAAAGAGTTGTTGCAAGGGTTCTTAACGTGCAAAGAGCGTGGCACTCTCTTTACACGAGGTATCGGATTTAACGTCCCTATTCTAACCGGACGTGGCTGCAAATTTGTACATCCCTCACAGCCAAACGGACGCCCCACTTAAGCAAGGGTTTTTCTGCCGGTCGGAGGAAGACCAATGGTGACCATACTTCTATTCCCCAGTCACCCTTTGGGGTTGTGTCCATAGTACACAGATGCCCCACTAGCTATTTTCTATGTACAGTGGACCGTGAAATGGGGGTCAAAATTTTAATTTTGGCATTAAAATAAGAAAGATCATATCGAAGGGAACATGTGTACTAAGTTTCAAGTTGATTGGACTTCAACTTCATCAAAAACTACATTGACTAAAAACTTTACACTGAAGCAGGATAGACGGACGGACGAACGAACGGACACACAGACCGAACAACATAATGCCCCTCTACTATCGAAGGTGAGACATAGAAATTGGGCAGCCACTGCAAAACAAAGCCATGTTGGATAGAGGGAAAAAGTTTGCCTTGCAACAGGTCGCCTACAAATTGCACTCTCTCTTCACGGGTCGTCTGATTTGACGGCCATATTCTAGCCGAACATGGCTGCAAATTTATACATTCCGGAACCTACCTACTGGATTTAACAGCCGTTCGAAAGACAAAGAGATGGACATATTTCTATACTCACGTTAACACCGGAGTAATCCGATAAGAGATTGATTTGACTGATGATTGCAAATATTTCATTAATAAATCAACATTAAATAAAATAGGTAGCTTATATACTAGAGTCCGTACGGGGCAATTTGGAATTCCACTGAAAATGGTACCGAAGGAAATTTTGCCTTACAACTTGTCACCTATGAACCCCTTAAAGAGTTGTTGCAATGGTTCTTAACAAGCAAAGAGCGTGGCATTCACTATACACGAGGCATTGGATTTAACGTCCTCATTCTGATTGGACGTGGCTGAAAACTTGTACATCCCGTACACCCAACTTTGGCGAGGGTTTTACTGCCGGTTGGAGGAACACCAATGGTGACCATATTTTCATTACCAAGTCACCCTTAGGTGACAAGAGATCCGAAGATGTAACGGTTAGGAAATAATGTCAACTGTTGCATAGAAGAAACAATGTCCCCCGCGTTGCACTTATTTAATATTTCCAAAGGGCATAACTCATTTAAAAAAAGTCGATCCTCCACCATTTTAGAACTTGTCCGAGATATTGGGTATATTAACCTATAATATAAGTTTTTTTTTTAAATCTGGGAAGAATTGTACCTGTGAGAGCTCTAACAGGCCATTTACCATAAATTTAATATTTCCAAGGGACATAACTCTTTAAAAAGTCGATCGTCCACCATTTTAGAACTTGTCCGGGATATTGCTGATATTAACCTATAGTATAATTTTTATAAAAATCTGGCAAGAATTGTACCCGTGAGAGCGCTAACGAGGCCATTTTCCATAAATTTAATATTTCTTAGGGGAAGAACTCTTTTAAAAAAAATCGATCGTCCACCATTTTATAACTTGTCCGAGATATTGCTGATATTGACCTATTATATAGTATAAATTTTATAAAAATCTGGCAAGAACTGTACCTGTGAGAGCGCTAACAAGGCCATTTTCCATAAATTTAATATTTCCAAGGGACATAACTCTTTTTAAAAAGTCGATCGTCCACCATTTTAGACCTTGTCCGGGATATTGCTGATATCAACCTATAGTATAAATTTTATAAAAATCTGGCAAGAATTGTACCCGTGAGAGCGCTAACGAGGCCATTTTCAATAAATGTAATATTTCTAAGGGGAAGAACTCTTTTAAAAAAAATCGATCGTCCACCATTTTAAAACTTGTCCGAGATATTGCTGATATTAACCAATAGTATAAGTTTTATAAAAATCTGGTGAGAATTGTTCCCGTGAGAGCGCTAACAATACCAGACGGACGGACGGACACCCGGTATTTCCATGTCCCCCGCAACGCGTTTCGCGGGGGGACAATAATTGATGTTAAACCACATAACAAAAGATTGCAAACATGACACAGTCAGTAAAAATACTCATTTGAAATCTCATAATAAAGTTTTAACATTACATTATTATATCAAGTGCCCCTTCTATATTGAATACCTATTCAATAAAAACACCCATCATGGAGCTATTGATTTGATTTAAACATGATTGTTTTATTCAAATGATAAACGTATAAAGAACTTACCCATAATCAATAAAAAAAATATATGATAACACATTTGCTTTCATACAAGTGAGAGGTTTAATCTACCATTATCTACATAATGAAATGCCTATACCAAGTAAGGAATATGACAATTGTTTTCCATTCGTTTGGCAAGAACCATTGCAACACGTGTTGATTTTTAAACGTCGTGTAATATACTGGAAATTGGAGCTTAATCAAAATAAGGAAGTGGTTTTAGCAGAAAGCTTAAACGAATATGAGTACACTTGTGGTTCCTATTGGTTTCCAACATCTGTGTCTGAATCAGTACGGAAAAACATATCATGTAAAACAAACTTGCATTGTGCAACACCCATACAATTAACATTTTAAGCATCTGGATTGATTGACTAATTTCTGTTCTCTTAACGTACAGTGGCAAATATTTCATGCGTGTTCAGGAGGAAACCAAATTAACAATAAATACACATGATACAATAGGAAGGTCCTGTAATAGAGGTCGTCCGGGATGAAGGTCGGGGAAATGCATCTTGACTAGGACGAAATGATCTATGTATTTACGGTGGAATAGAAAATGCTGCCGCTGATGCTGACCTTAAAAAGAAATATAAAACCGTCTCGCCATTATGTGATGATTTTCCATTTGTGCAAACACCATATGGGAAACAGTGAGATTGACATGACAATATGCCCACTTCTTTTTTGAATAATTGGTTCTAGTTGAATAGAAATTCTGTTCTTATAATTTGTGTTTATAATGATAATAAAAGAACAGACTTCCAATGCCACCCGCATTGCACATATTTTATCTATCCAAGGTACAAGGGCAATATTTGACAAGAATGTGTCCATAGTACACGGAAACCGCACTTGCACTATCATTGTCTATGTTCAGTGGACTGTGAAATTGGGGTCAACACTCTAATTTGGTATTAAAATTAGAAAGATCATATCATAGGGAATATGTGTAAAAGTTTCAAGTTGACTGGACTTCAACTTCAGCAAAAACTACCTTGACCAAAAACCTTAACCTGAAGCGGGACAGACCGAAAAACATAAGGCCCTAGATGGGGCATAAAAAACACTTTTTTGTTCTTTAAAACTTTTTATTTTTTTCTTAAAGGAATGAAAAATTTCAGTTTTCCATACTATTAATAATCTTTATTATATAGGGGCATTACTCTTTTAGAAATTATTGAACGTCACTGATTTTCGAACTCATCACGGGACTTTGCTGATAAATACCTGTGATATTAGTTTCATTTATTTCTGGCAGAAATTATTCACATGAGAACGCTAACAATGCAATTTTCCATATATTTAATGTTTCCAAGGCACATAACTTTAAAAAAAAAATTAATCAGCACTGAATTTCGAACTCGTCAAAGACATTACTGATGTAAACCTATGATATAATTTTTATAAAAAATTGGCAAGAATTGTACACGCGACAGCTCTAAGACCGGACGAACGTACGATGTTTTTATGTCCACTACAAAGCGTTGCGCGGGGGACAAAAAAAGAGGATTTGATATATGTCGTATTTATTCATGACACAAGAAAACAATCGTCCATCTGTGTCAAGATACTCATGTCTGAAATCCAATTAACCACAGGAGCAGTGCTTTTATTGCTGATCTTCATCTAGCAATACGGTTCTCTGAAGTATGAATTATTTGAATAACATATTTCGTGGTATAAAGGGCCTCACTGGTGAGTCTTTTACAGACGGAACTTTATCACATGTGATTCAATTGACCTACATAATGCGAAATCAATGAAGGTTCTTTAATGGCTGATAGAGTTATTTTTATAAGTGGTATATTGAATGACACGGGTGTTTAGCTGCACATGTCATCGAAAGAGCACATTTGAAAAGTTCTGAAGCCATGAAGCCTGAAGATATATCAGAATTTATGTTGAGCATGTCATTCAGAGAGCGAAAACTTTCCATATTCTAGATGGAAAAGTTAAACTATCAATGAAAGATTTGGCAGAATTGTACACACGAGAGCACTTAGACCGGACGGACGCCCGACGTTTGTATGTTCCCTGCAACACGTTGCTTGGGGGACATAAAAGAGGACGTGATATATGTCGTAAATATTCATGACACAAGATGACATTTGAGCATGGCTGAAATCCAATTAAGTGCTTTTGCTGACCTTCATCTAGCTATACGGTTTTTAAGGTATGAATTTATTTGAATAGGATATTTTGTAGTATAAAGGGCGTCTCTGATCAGTCTTTATAGACGAAACTTGAGTATGGCGTATTGTCTCATAAGCGCAACTCCTCCTAAACCGTTTAATGGATTTTGTTGATACCTCGTCATATTTTTCTCCTTCCGTATACTGGACATGACTTATCAACTCGTCGGGTGTTTCTAGAAAAGCAAACAACACTTACCTAACCGATGTACCTGGTCTATGCTCCCAGTTTTTGGTGGAGTTAGGGTTGCTCATTTACATTAAGTTTTCCTTCTGTTTCCGTATGTTGTTTGATGTTTTTTGTCTCCACTTTCCTTGATTGGTCTTTGTCCCTTGACTTTCGATACAAAAACTGTACCAACTGACATCAGAGTCGTTATTGGACCTTCTATATCAAGACAAAAGACACAAAATGTGAATCACATTGATAAAATGCAAACATGACATATGTCCTATTAAATTAACAAATTAACAACATTTACAAATATGTCCTATTAAATTAACAAATTAACAACATTTACATCATTGACACCAAGTGATACTGATAGTAGTACTTCAACTGTCCCTTTGGGTCAGGTTAGCAAAAAGTGTCGCAGTTAATAAGTGGGAGATACATAATCCGTAAAATAATTAGTTACAGTAGAAAAAATCCAATATATGTTGATCTCCAATGTAAAGAAATCATTCAATAGTTTAGGTTAAAAACAAACATTTAGATCTTTAGTCCACTCCATTAAAACATTTAGATCTTTAGTCCACTCCATTAAAACATTTAGAGCAATTGGAACGTTTTCCTCTAGGTAATACTAAAGCAAAAGAGAAAAACAGTCGTAAATACAAATTAAATTTTTTTGGTTATTTAAATTGCAATGTTTATAAATAGGACACCATGTGATAGTATCTTTTTTGCTATTTTGTGGTTTTCACTTGTCAAACAAAAGTTCATATTTTGGCTCACAGCTGATATTTCCGATAATGATGTGCAGAAAACCTGGTAATGTACACTTACTTTAACTATGCCTTAATATAACATTATCAATCCACATATCTTGTCGGGGCCTCGGTGGCCAAGTGGTCTAAGTACTTCAACTACTGTAATCACTAGCCAGTCAACACTGAGGTTGTGAGTTCGAACCCTGCTCGTGCGGGTGCACTCGACTCCAATCTTAATTGACTAGGATTGTCAGTTTTCCTATCGAAGGTCGGTGGTTTTCTCCGGGCATTCCGGCTTCCTCCACCAATAAAAACTGGCCGCCACGAAATAACCCAAATGTGACGCTTAAAAGTAGGGTTAAAACACCAACGATCAACTAATCACATATCTTGTCCTACAGGACAGTAAGAAAACAAGACCGGACAGGAAAAAGAGATTATTTCAAAACAACACAGTAGCCAATTATCAAGTAAGGCGTCCATTAGATAAAAGACCATTTGAACCAATAAACCAAATGCATGTTTATTATCATGGTTATATAGATACAGAAACTGAGAAAGGAAATAATTGGTTAATCAAAGAATATTTACCTGAAATTAAAGAATAGATATATGAACTTGATCCTTTAAAAAAAATCGTAAGGGTTCCGCGGAACCCAGTGTCTCGCCTACTGTTGCTGTTGTCTATGTTTTCAGTGTGATAGGGGAATGCACATAATACTAGTAGATTTACAGTTAATGAAATACAACGTTTGAAATGTATGAAAACAGTTATGCTTGTAAAAAATGTATACAGTATGCAATCAAATCTATAGATTTATAAAAAGAGTTGAAACATAAATTTATTGAATGAACAAATGATAAAGAAGATAAATTTTACATTGCTTGATGATTTATCCCTTAATTCATCAATAAAAATGCTTCTATGCAAGTTTGGTAAAAATCCAGGATGGTGGATGGTGAATACTATCTTATGATCATAAACAAGCTTCTGTCGAAGTTTGGTAGAAATCCAGGATAGTTTAAGAAAGTTATTAAAATTTCAAAAACTTTAACCACAGAGTGAATATATGTGGACGCCGCCGACGCTGACAAAGACGGAATGTAGGATCGCTATGCCTCGCTTTTGCGACAAAAGTCGCAGGCTCGAAAAAAACCCATTAAACAAGCTTAACAGTTTTAGAGCTTACAAAACACCAAAGACAATCAAAAACGTATTCTTTTTTGGACAGGAGTTTCATTCATGAAACGTTCTTTGCTTTATTTCAATATTTAGAACTAAGAGATACAGACATTAGATATTGGAAAGGTGATGCAGAAATGCCTGATACACTTTCTGATAAGAAGAAAGGTCCAAAGAGAAAGCTTTCTTTAATTGATGAATTCTTCTTAGCTATTGTGCGTCTGATTGATTGATTGATTGATGTTTGCTTTACGCCGCCTTAGCGCAAAAAGGCTATATCGCGGCGAAAGCTAATTCAAATATTTTTACAATTCAAAGTATATTCTTAAAATCAGACAAAAGGTCCTTCAGTATACTAATACTAAAGTCTAAATCAAAATTGCTTGTTTACAAATAAAATTCAACAGTAGATAACGAATAACATTTGGCAGAACAAACGTTTAGAGGGTGTGCTTACTTGGTGAATTTTTTAAAACCCAATTTTGAAGAAGTAGTTGCATTTCTTGGTTTATTTGTTATATGTGAATTTGAAGATACAAAAGACCATTGTGGCTCATACCTTTACATGTAGATAAAGATAGCTTTATTTAATATTTATTTATTCCAAGTTGAATTATTATATTAAAAAAAAGAAAAACAGATAGTACTCTCTCTCTCTCTCTCTCTTAAAACCCTCATAATAAACAGGTTATGTTTTTTTAATGGTTATCAGTCAAAAGGGGGGATGTGATTTATTTGGAGTAAACAGAGATGACAAGCCCAGTATCGACATTGGTGACGTCAGTAGTAAATTTACAAATTTCAGAGTAACGAACTTGCTTAACGCTGGTTTCATTAATTAACCCAAAACCCCTTTATAATCACCCAATACCCTGGAATGGTCTATTCGGAAAAGGTGTATTGTTACATATCCTGATCAGTAATAATATGTTATTAAACAGTTTTGTGTGCAATACTGGATACTATTGTAGACGTCAGTATTGTATTGAAATCCTGTATCGGACTCGACACGTCAAGAAAACTGACAATAAAAATATTTCTTTTAACTTAGAGAACAATATTATACATTGTGAAAAGAAGTGAAACTATTTGGTGTAACTATTGACTATCAGCTAAAGTTGGATGCTCTTAATTCTGATATTTGCACAAAGACATCAAGACAGTTGATGTACTTACACGTATTGGTAAAAATTTAACGAAATTAGGTCGACCTACTATTTATTATTCATTTATAATGTCTACTTATTATCCAGTAGTATGGCATTTTTGTTGTGATTGTAATACTAGAATAGAGAAAATATATGAAATGCCTTAAGATTTATTTTCTAGGATTATTGTAGCACATATCAACAGCTGTTAACTAAAACTTAAAAAATCAATATAACAAAAGAGCTATATAAAATATTTAATACACATTGTCCAATGTATTTAAATTATCTTATTGAAATTAAAGCTGTGGTTACTCTTCAGAAACGATTGATTGATTGATTGATGTTTGCTTCACGTCGCCTTAGCGCAAAAAGGCTATATCGCGGCGAGGGCTTATTCAAATATTTGTACAATTTAAAGTATAGTTTTAAAATCAGACAAAAGGTCCTTCAATGTACTAAAACTCATGTCTAAAGCAAAATTGCTTATGTAAAAATAAAATCTTTTCTGATTGGATCCCATTAATATATCTTCCTGAACATATATACAGCTTCCTCTGCATCATTTCTAGACATTTATCTCGAAATTGACAACAGCGGTCATCTCAGTACCGGAATCTGTGACAAACGAAATGATATCAATTTTGAAATTATAAATTTTCCTCACCATAGTAGCACTATACCAACCTCGGCCGAGTATGGAGTATATATTTCACAACTCGTACGATATTCAAAGGCTAGCAGCTGCTACTCAGACTTGGTAATACGTCTTCGGTGTCCGAGCAAAAGATTAATGAGCCAGGGTTTAATTATAATGATAATGTAATAAATAAAAAGTGTAAACATCAAATATAGGTCATGTGGCTTGTAGCAAAAATTTTAATAACATTCTCGATTAAAAAAATATATCCAAATGACACTAATGAGGTAGAAAAGAGAATAAGATTGATTGATTGATTGTTGTTTGCTTTACGCCGCATTAGCACAGAAAGGCTATATCGCGGCGAGAGCTAATTCGAATATTATAACAATTTAAGGTATATTTTTAAAATCAGACAAAAGGTCTTTCAATAAACTAAAATTCTAGACTAAAGCAAATTGATTATTTACAAATAAAAATGAACACTAAGATAACGTGATAAAAATTAAAATCGTTGTAAATATAACAACATTTTATATTTTATAATATATTCCAATTTCTTTTAAGAATGAAACAATATTTGTAAATGGAATATTATTAAATAAATCATACATATTATTGACATTGAAATGCTTCTTCCGAATATCAGCAAAGTCAATACAATTGATTAAAACATGTTTAATAGTATACTTGCAGTTACAAGGTATACATTGTGGTTCTACTTCATTTTTTAAAAGATATTCGTGTGTTATTCTAGTATGACCAATACGACATCTAGAAATAACACACTGATCTTTTCTGCACATAAAATTATTGAAAGGTTTACATAAATTAGGTTTAATTTCATGTAATTTATTACCGTCTTTTTTACTCCATTCATTTTTCAATATATTAAAAACATATTCTCTAATATTAGATTTAAAATCGGTATATGGTATATCACAGTTAGATAAAGGGTCACCCAGGGCATTCTTTGCCTCAAGGTCTACAACTGTGTTTCCAAGGATTCCAACATGACTCGGCACCCATAGAAATAATATTTCTTTAAGAAGAATTTTTAAATTCCTCATTACATATAAAATTTTGAGAATTGTTGGGTTTTTAATTTTAGTATTTTGTATAGCTTGTAAGCATGAAAGTGAATCAGAACATATAATAAATTTGGATTTATCTGAAGAAGCAATAAATTTCAAAGCCAAAATTATTGCTTCTGCTTCAGCAGTAAAGATCGATGCATCAGATGGCAAACGGAGAGTTGCAGCTCTGTCCCTGAAGACAGCAGCAGATGCGACTCAGTCACCATCTTTTGATCCATCAGTATAGACAGTTGAAAAATCTGAATAATTGGCTTTGATTTCAGCATAGTGTTGCTGAATTAAAAGAGGATTTGTTTTATTTTTATTGTGTTCACGGAGATCAAATATCATTTTTGGTTTGGGAAGTTCCCATGGAGGACATTTGCAAGTTTCAACTTGAGCAACAGATTTTAAATCAAAAGAAGCTAAATGTGATTTTAAACGTATACCTAACGGAGGAATTTTATTTTCATGTTTTGCAAAAATATCTTCATAAATTGGATTAAAAACACAGCTGTAGGCAGGATTATCTGAGTAGGCTTTTAGTTTGACAGCATATTGAAGTCCAAGCTTCAAACGTCTGTTAGAGAGTGAGTGCTCATCAGCCTCTACATACAGACTCTCAACTGGTGAGGTTTTAAATGCGCCAAGACAGAGACGCAAACCCTGATGATGCACAGCATCGAGAATCTGTATGTAGGACTTCCTTGCAGAGCCATACACTATAGAGCCATAATCTAGTTTAGATCTAACTAGAGATCTATATAAATTAAGTAAAATGTTGCGATCAGCACCCCAGTCGGTGCTGCCGACAACTTTTAAAATATCTAATGCTTTTAAACATTTCGATTTTAACATTTTGATATGGGGTAGAAAGGTTAACTTTTTATCGAAAATTAACCCAAGAAATTTGGTTTCATCAACCATTTTAATTGGGTTGCCGTACAAAGTGATTTCTGGATCAAGATGCAATTGCCTTTTGTTACAAAAATGCATCCCGACCGTTTTTGAAGTGGAAAATTTAAACCCATTTTCCGAGGCCCATTTTTCAATTCTTCCAAGACATAACTGTAATTGTCTTTCTATGTTATTCATATTTTTGCCTCTATAACATATTAAAAAGTCATCAACATACAATGAACCTTCAATATTACTTTTTAAAACTTCAACAAGGCTGTTGATTTTAAGACTAAATAATGTAACAGATAAAATACTGCCCTGAGGGACACCCATCTCTTGATCATACAGATCAGACATGGTTGAATTTACTCTAACATTAAATTGTCTGTTAGATAGAAAATTCGAAATAAAATTTGGCATATTGCCTTTCAACCCCATATCAAAGAGATCTTTTAAAATACCATACTTCCATGCAGTATCATAGGCTTTTTCTAGATCGAAAAAGACCGACACTACATGTTCATTTTTCGCAAAACCATTACGGACAAATGATTCGAATCGAACAAGATGGTCAAGAGTACTGCGACCTTGGCGGAATCCACACTGGATATTGGCTAAAAGCCCATTGGATTCCAGGAACCAAACAAGGCGATCATTGACCATCCGTTCTAGTGTTTTACAGACACAACTGGTAAGAGCAATTGGCCGATAATTAATAGGATCCGTGTGATCTTTACTTGGTTTTGGAATAGGCACGACGGTTGCAAGCTTCCAGATTGATGGTAAATCACCAGATTCCCAGATGTTATTCATAAGCTGCAAAAGAGCTTCCAGCGAGGAATCTGGCAAGTGTTTTAACAGTTGGTAGTGAATATTATCAGGCCCACAAGCTGTATCATGGGCTTTTGACAGAGATGTTTTAAGTTCTTCAAGAGAAAAGAGTTTATTATAATTTTCACCATTTTTTGATTTAAAGTTTAATTTAATTTTTTCTTTTTGTTTTTTAACTTTTTTAAAATCTTCCCTGTAGTTGTTAGAAGAAGAAGATTTCGCAAAAGTTTCACCAAGCTTGTTGGCAATATCCTTTTCAGATGTTAATAAATCATTGCCATTTTTTAAATGTTTAACTGTGGCTTTAGAATTTTTACCTTTTATCTTTTGTATCATGTTCCATACTTTTGTCATCGGAGTGCGAGATGTTATCTCCGAGACAAATTTCTTCCAAGACGTTCGTCGTGCTTGCCTGCAAGTCCGCCGTGCCTTAGCGCGAAAAACACGGAAATTACTCAAGTTTTCCGTCGTTGGTTGTTGATTGAACCGTCTTTCAGATTTTTTACGGTCACCTATTGCTTGATCACAAGCATCATCAAACCATGGTTTGCTGGGATGTTTCGGATTTGCCGAGGTCTTAGGAATAGTTCTGTCAGCAATTGACGTTAAAACTGTATTAAAAGTTAAAATTGGATCTTGTACAGTCTCAAACATCTTTGACTGAAGTTCCGCTTGACAGAGATTCTCAAACAAGGACCAGTCCGCCTTGTCAAGTTTCCAACGTGGTACTCTCTGTTGGGCAGAAGTAAAAAGATGTTCAAGTACTATTGGAAAGTGATCACTTCCACATAGATCATCATGAACACGCCATGAATAATCCAGAAGAAGAGAGGGATCGCAAATAGTGATATCAATAGCAGAATAAGACCCGTTTCCAGGATGAAGATACGTATTAGATCCATCATTAAAAATGCATAATCCTTCTTGAGAGACAAAGTCCTCAATGATCTTACCTTTGATATTATGAGACTTGCTTCCCCACAAGGGGTTGTGTGCATTGAAGTCGCCCATAAGTATAAATGGTGAGGGTAATTGATCAGTGAGGTTTTTGAGTTTAGCTTTATCGATAATTGAATTGGGTGGAATATATATAGAACATAATGTAATTGTTTTATCTAATGATAAACGAATTGCAACTGCCTGCAGATCCGTGGTGAGTTGGACTGTGCTATGAATGACGTTGTCCTTCACAAAAATGGATGATCCGCCTGCAGCACGTTCATCTACCTTAGAAAATGTGCTATACATGTTGTATCCTTTTAAAGATACATTGTCACTTTCTTTTAAATGAGTTTCTTGAAGACAAAATGCAGTAGGTAAAAAAGACTGAACTAGAAGCGTTAACTCGAGAAGATTTATTTTAAGACCTCGGCAATTCCATTGGATGATATTAGTCATGTTTTGTTAATAGACGGGCGAATGCTATCGAGTTTGCCAGCATTCTTATTTCGCTCACCCTGAGATTGTAATCTTTCGGGTGGCGGAACACTTTCGATTTCCATTTCTGATTCGTCGTTAAGTGTTGAAAATCTGTTGTGTGAGGAGAGTCGTCGATCTCCAGGACCACACGCGGCTGCTTTCACTCCGCCTCGACCCCTGCCCCGCGACCTCGAATCAGAAGACTTCTGAGAGGATGTATTTACTGGCTTCTTTTGGACATCCTTCTTTTCTGGAGAACGAAGAGGAGACGGGGCTCTAGAAGACTTTGTACTGGGTGTAGAAGATAACTTTTTAGATGCAGATGAAGGAAGACTATTTGAGATGGAAGAATCATCTATGTCACTGGGAAGATCCCAGACAGATTCACCGCCCCAACTGTCTGATTTAACTGCATCTTTTTTATCTGATTTCTTTTTTTCATTTTTTTTAAATGATGACATTGAGCTCTGTAAGGAAGATTGAGTTGATTGAGTACTGGTTTTAGAAGGCTTTGATTTTCTTGGAATAATTAATTTATCGGAAGTTTCTAATTGAACAGGCAACATTGTAAAAGTTTCAGCATCAATTGGCCACGTCATGCGAGTTTGTGTATTCTCATGACTGAATGAGCGGCCAACTTTGCTGGCGTACGATGGTTTGTTCGAAACTAGAGGATCACTCGAAACAGAAGCTATCTGTTTAGCTTCTGGGTAACTGATGTTTCTTTCTGTTTTTATTTTAATAATATTTTTTTCTTTCAGGTAAACAGGGCAGTCCCTAGATGATGAAAAATGGGATTCACCACAGTTTACGCATTTTGAAGATTCAGAGCTACAGGTTGTTCCCTCGTGTCCTTCGCCAGAACACTTGAAACATCTCTGCGTACCACGACATTGTTTGGTTCCATGACCAAACTTTTGACAGGTGAAGCATCGAATTGGGTTAGGGATGAATCTGTCAACTCTGATTCCGAAGCAACCTAAAGTAATAGATGAGGGAGGAGTTGGAGTTTTAAAGGTCAAAAGATATGTATTTAATTTGGTTATATTTCCATTCTTTTTTATTTGAAATCTAACAACATCAGATACACCTTGGTTTGTTAATTCATCACTAATTTCTTCCACGGTAAGATCACCCAGATATTGACTTCTGTCTCGAATGATTCCTTTGCAACTGTTCAAACTATTGTGAGGAGAGACAGAAACAGAAAAGTCTGTAATTTTTGTCATAGTCAGCAAATTTGTTGATTGACTTTTGTTGGAACATTCAACCAACAAATTCCCTGATCTCATTTTTGAAACTTTTTTAACTGTACCAGCAATGCTTTGAATTTGTTTATGAATTACAAAAGGAGATATTTTTGAAACTGGTCTTTCATCTGTTCCTTTTATTACAATAAATCGGGGCCAACTATCATCTTCCTGACAGGGCGCAGAGTCATCACATTTTCTTTTTTTTGTTGAAGCTAATTGAGAAGTTTGGTTTTTGTTTGCCATATGAAAGGAGAAAGATTCACTATCCTTGTCATCCACCTACCTCGGAGTGCCTACAAGGGCGATGCTGTGTTTCCGTGGCGAGCCGGGGTCAAGCGCTAATGCTGAAAGCAAGCTGCAAGTATAATGCAGCCTGTCCCCAAAATTAGCACCCAAGATCCACTGCGGAAAGCACCAGATGTTCCAAGAATAGTATACTCAAGCAGAGCGTATCCATCAAGCGAAATAGAAAGCGTACCACTTGATTGACCCATGAGCCATCGCCTTCTTCAGTTATCCGAAATATAAATAGCTTAATTTAAATACATGTGTAAATAATGAAAATTGTTACAAGAAAGCTTATTGTTGAGGATTAACTGAAGGGCTCGACATGACCAGCCGATTGATCGAACCGGGTCCATCCGACCTCCCGTTTAGATGATATCAGAGCCAAAGCAGCTTATTGAACTATAGTCTCGTCCGTCCGGGTATTTTCTGACCATAAGGAGTCTGACTACAGCCCTCATCCGCAAGGATCTCGTCAACCACCGACACGGGTAGCAACCCACGGCCAACGGATTGGAGAGCCTATTTTATTCAAAACATCGGGCAACTCGTACGATGTTCGGATCACTTTAGTCTGGTCTCTACCCTTCGACCTGTCCAGCATGGGTAACCCTACCAGGAGACGAAGCTCCAGCTGGCATAGCTTTTGGGGTCACTGAGACACGCAAGCCCCCCGACCACGGCAAGGATAGCGATCCACCGGGGGGAAGAGAATAAGAAAAATAACTCAGAAATTTTGTAAAGTTAAAGATGAACATTTGTTCTACGTTGGAAGGGAAAAGGTGACTTTATCAATTAATTAAAAGACTTGTAGTGACAAAAGACAAACACAAGAGTATTTTGAAAATTTGCCATGACCATAGAGCCAAAACATCAACTAAGCGTCAATCATTTATTTTTGAATATTGCACTTACACATATGTTACTTCATTTTAGAATTTGTAGAAAATTAAATAGTGTTTAAAATATTTATCCCAGCTGTTAATCTTAATTGAGCTTTTGTTTTCTAATCATATTATCTACATACAATATATATGCTGACTTAATTTGAATTTAAAAGAATTACCATATTTTGAATGTTCTCATGTGTTTTCAGATTTATATGATGGGTAATAAATTTGTCAGGGCCAACTATAGAATATTTTGCTTGATTATGGTTACGCATCACGTTAAATAAAATTGAGAATGGAAATGGGGAATGTGTCAAAGAGACAACAACCCGACCATAGATCAGACAACAGCCGAAGGCCACCAATGGGTCTTTAATGCAGCGAGAAACTCCCGCACCCGGAGGCGTCCTTCAGCTGGCCCCTAAACAAATATGTATACTAGTTCAGTGATAATGGACGCCATACTTAACTCCAAATTATACACAAGAAACTAAAATTAAAAATGATACAAGACTAACAAAGGCCAGAAGCTCCTGACTTGGGACATGAATATCAGGCACAATCCCTCCTGCTAGGGGTTCAGTATTATACCGTCATAAAATATATGAGAAAAACATAACCCGTGTCATGCCAACAACTGGTTTTAGAATAAATATGTTTAATTCCGATGCAAAGACCCTATAAGTGAATCAATATCAAAGCCAAAATATGCAATCTTTAATGACCTGACAACAGTATCGTAACTATATCCCTTCCTAATTAAGTCTGTTTAAAGATTTTGTTAGCTTTTGAGGTGAATACTGACATGTTTGTGCTTTGTAAAGAATATTACCATAAAAGATTGGATGTGAAATACCCGAACGTATAAGATGTCTGCATGTTGAGTATATTTACGAATGATGTCCTTATACCGATGATAAAATTTAGTAAATGTTTTGACTAGTTTATGATATCGAAAACCCTGGTGTAATAATTTTTCAGTAATACATAAATTTCTTTCGCTAAAATCTAATACGTTGTTACATACACGAGCGAATCGTACAAGTTGAGATATATAAACACCATAAGATGGTGACAAGGGAACGTCACCATCTAAAAATGGATAATTAACGATAGGAAATGAAAAATCATCTCTTTTATCATAAATTTTTGTATTAAGCTTCCCGTTAATGATATGGATATCAAGATCGAGGAAAGGACAGTGGTCATTGTTAGTATTAGTTTTATTTAAAGTAAGTTCAACAGGATAAATTTCTTTAGTATACATACTGAAGTCGTCATTATTGAGAGCCAATATATCATCCAAGTATCTAAAAGTATTGTTAAATTTTTGTATCGGGTGTTGTTTCGATGGGTCTTTGATGATTTTAGTCATAAATTGTAACTCATAACAATACAAAAACAGGTCCACAATAAGTGGTGCACAGTTAGTCCCCATTGGAATTCCATAACACTCATGACAGTTAACAGGAAACAAGAAAGAATATCACATAAAACATGAACAGTTACAAATTATAATACATTACTTTCGCTTTTATTTCTATTCTTCATCTTTGAGTTGCAGTCATGCCATCAATTGCAAATATACCTCATGCAAGATCAGTACAGACCCAGCTTGCATTATCATTTAAGTGTAACAAGAAAATGTTCCGCTGTGAAAAATGTTGTACAGGAACTTATTTTCTGTGAAATAGGTTCGAGCGGAAATTATTCATTGATTTCTATGTTATATGTTCCTTCGGACATATATATCAGGAACTTATTGCACATTTTTTAAACTTTAATGTGGGATCAATATTGATTGAGTTGTGATTTTTGTTCCGGAACGTATTTCACATTTGGTCACAAAAACAGTTTCGGAACAAATTAACAGTGCTGGAATACATTTTCTATAATATTATTCCGGGTATAAATTTTCTGTGACATAAATTTCGGCGGAGCATGTTTCCTATGAAATAAGATCCGGCGGAAGAAATCTCATATCGGAAACTTTTTTTGTTACATTCATACATCCCGCCATTAGGTTTTTGACTTTATAATCATGAGCATTACTGTTGCAGGTGGGTCCTGGTGTGCAATTCGTACACAAACTAACGCAAACCAAAACTGCTGGAGAAAATTGTTTGTAAACAAATGCAAAGTCGGAGTACTAGATCAAGCAGAAACATAAGGGTACCATTGAAATACAAAGATTTTGTAACGCTTATCACGGAAGAAGATAATTACACGTGTAAAATTATAGATAGGGATACTCCAACAAATGAAGCTAAAAGAGACACCGCAATCAAGTTAGTTATTTCCGTTGTCCTGTTCAGGGGAATGTTAAAAAACTTATTTTCGACGTGAGTACCTGTTAATACATTTTCAGTTTGCATGTAAGTTAGGAAAAGAGGAGACTAAGGAGCAAGCAAAGAGAGCAGTCCATGAAACGGGAACTAGAAGTGAGTAGAAGTCCCCTAGAAAGAAGACTGAGGTGCAGTGAAATGTGCATGAACCTCTTCCAAGCACAAATTGATCCCCCATTTCGGAACAGTTCGAAAATTCAGCATCTGGAACAAAACAAAATAAATATTTTGAATTAATTGACATGTATGCAGACAGTAGTAGCTTTAATTCAGGTGCGGATAAAACATGTAGCCTTATTCCAGATCCAGAGGAAACGGTTTGATGAACTTTGGTGAAATTAACACAGATTTCTAATGAATATATAAATAAGGGAGCTACTATTTGATTTGTATGGGGGGCTAGGATGAAAAATTGTGTCCTGCATTTTTTTTTTAAGTTGTAATCTCGGTCCTGCCTTTTGTTTTTCACTTTATTCGGTCCTGCCATTTTTTTATTAGTTTATCCTGACTTTTTATACATAATTTGTCATCCTGCCCTTTTTTTGCCTAGTTACCCACCCTGCCTTTTTGTTTTTACTCAAAACTTCTGTCCTGCCTTTTTTTCAAATTTCATCCTAGCCCCCGCCCCCATAAAAATCAAATGGTAGCTCCCTAAGGATTTGATTGATCAAACGAGGGAAACAGTCACTTCCCGGCGCTTCATGACTCTGTTCAACAAAAGATACATTGATTGATTGTTGGTTGCTTAACGTCCAATGGCAAATATTCCATGTATGATCAGGACAAAAATTCATAATAAATACAATAGGTAGGTCATTTAATAGAGGCTGCCCCCAAGGGTGACTGGGGTATAGAAGTATGGTCACCATTGGTCTTCCTCCGACCGGCAGTAAAACCCGTGCTAAAGTGGGGCGTCCGTTTGGCTGTGCGGGATGTACAAATTTGCAGCCACGTCCGGTCAGAATGGGGACGTTAAATCCGATGCCTCGTGTAAAGACAGTGCCACGCTCTTTGCACGTTAAGAACCCTTGCAACAACTCTTTGAGGGGTCCGTAGGTGACCTGTTGCAAGGCTAAATTTCTGTCCCTATCCAATATACCCTCATTTCCCGTGGCAGTCTAAATTTCTCCGACCTTGGTCCCTTAATCTATTACAGAACCTGCCTATTGTATTTATTGTGAACTTGTTCTCGTCCTGAATATGCATGAAATATTTGCCACTGGACGTTAAGCAACCAACAATCAATCAATCAATAATAGAGGCTGCCGGGATGAAGGTCAGGGAAATTAAGATTGCAATCGGAAAATGTATGTTTATCGGATAGGGATAGAATTTTAGCCTTGCAACATACCACCTTCGGACCCCGCTAAAAGTTTTTGCATGGGTTCTCAACGTTCAAAGACCGTGGCACTCTCTTTAAACGAGGCATCGGATTTAACGTCCCCATTCTGACCGGACGTGGCTGTGTACTTGTACATCCCGCACAGCCAAACGGACGCCCCACTTAGGCAAGGGTTTTACTGCCGGTCGGAGGAAGACCATACTTAAATTCCCCAGTCACCCTTGCGGGTTCCACAAACACAAACCTGAAATAGAGGATGTTACTGAAACGGTTGAAATTTTACGCGTAGCACGGGTTATAAGGATATATATGAGAGACGACCTGGTATCGAAAAGGCGGGAAACATTGGATTTTGAATACAGTATTGAACTTTTAATCGACTTTGTTTTATGTTTGTTTACAACCCTTCGTTCACACTACACCAGGATCCATTTATTTAATTTAAATGAATAGGATTCCCTTAATCACGCTTCCAGTAGATTTTTATGGTAACCTTGAAAATATATCATTGGCATTTGTCGTCCGTTTTTACTTTTTAGTGAAAGGAACGACCTGAAACTTATAAATCCAACAACACAGCACATACACCAACACACGAACACGCAATGTAGTTTAATTTTTCGTCACAATACTAAGAACTCAACGGTATTTACTACCAACAACAAACACATTTGTTTTGTTGACGTCTTTATCAAATTTGCACCTCATTTTGTTGGCATCTTCATTAAGTTAATTTGCATGTTTGTTTGAAATATTTAGTCTGTTCTTCTTATGATATCCAGTAATCCATCAGATTGTTGATGATTACTTACTGCTGCGCATGCGTAGTATAATTATAAATAAATATTTACAAAAGAATAGTGCTAAAAATAAACAAATACTAACATGACATGTGGTTTAAACTATTTACATAATTACTAAGGTTTATGTTCTATATTGTAGAGAACAGTAGGTGTCAACTGTTCTCTAAAAATATTAAGAGTGGGGGAAAGTAATACCTTTGGAGGTAGTAAATTCCATTATGTAATAGTAAAAGAAAAAAATGAATATTTGTAACAGTCTTTAAATGTAAGTAAGTGTCTGTAAGTTTGTGGATGAATTTGTTGGGTTTTATTGTCTGTTGGTATGAGTAATTCTGATGGTACTGTGACAATATGGTGAACAATTTTATAGAACATTAAGAGTCTAGTTTTAAGTCTACGTTGTTCTGAGGTAGGCTATTTTAAATAA
Source organism: Mytilus californianus (assembly GCF_021869535.1). NCBI lineage: Eukaryota > Metazoa > Mollusca > Bivalvia > Mytilida > Mytilidae > Mytilus > Mytilus californianus. The sequence continues at coordinate 5,122,173 of NW_026262604.1, forward strand.
TTGAGCATGTCTGTAACGCTACTGGTGTTGTGAAATCGATTATAGACATACCTAGCAGCCCGACGTGCTGGAGGTCATATAATAGGTTGTTATTTTCGAGATGAGTAATTAGGTGTTTTATTATGACATGTTCCATTAGTTTGCAACTGATACAAGTAAGAGAGATTGGTCTGTAATTAACTGCGTTGTATTTTTCCCCTTTTTTATATGCTGGTGCGAAATTTGCATGTTTCCAGTTAGATGGTATACAGCCAGCTGTAAGTGATTTCTGGAAAATAATGGTGGTGATTGGTGCCATTATGTTTTGGAGTTGTTTTAGTATTCTGCCGCTGATGTTGTCTGGGCCACTGGCTTTGTGTGGATTGGTGTTGTGTAAAAGTTTCTGTATGCCAGGTGTAGTAATTGTGAGTGATTGTATGGCTGAATGGGGACTTGTCCCTTTATCAGGCATATTACTCTTTGTTTCGGTAGTGAAGACTGATTGGAATTGTTCGTTTAATATGTTGGCTTTTTGTTTTGTATCAGTTATTAACTGGCCCTCTTTTTTTAGGGGAGCAACTCCACTTGATTTTATATAAGAAAAGAGTTTCTTTGGTTTTGACCCCCAAGGGTGACTGGGGAATAGAAGTATGGTCACCATTGGTCTTCTTCCGACCGGCAATAAAACCCTTGCTAAAGTGGGGCGTCCGTTTGGCTGTGCGGGATGTACAAATTTGCAGCCACGTCCGGTCAGAATGGGGACGTTAAATCCGATGCCTCGTGTAAAGAGAGTGCCACGCTCTTTGCACGTTAAGAACCCTTGCAACAACTCTTTGAGGGGTCCGTAGGTGACCTGCTGCAAGGCTAAATTTCTGTCCCTATCCAATATACCCTCATTTTCCGTGGTAGTCTAAATTTCTCCGACCTTAATCCCTGACGCCCCTATTACAGAACCTACCTATTGTATTTATTTTTAATTTGTTCTCGTCCTGAATATGCATGAAATATTTGCCACTGGACGTTAAACAACCAACAATCAATCAATCTTTGGTTTTGATTTATGTAACTTTGGTCAGGGTCATTTGTTGGAAGGTCAAGTATCATTTTTTTCTATGTATGTACAATAGGCACGTCTTTGTTCTTGTTGGACTTGTTGTTTTAGTTTTTTATATTTTTCTATATGCTTTTTGTCCTTTTTCATTTTAGAGTACACTTTATTCTTTTTATTTATCATTTTTCTGAGTTTGTTGTGCACCCAGGGATGGCGATGTTTATATGTTAACATTTTATGTGGGATATTTGTATCTATTGATTTTGTGATGTTGTTTTTAAATAAAACCCACATTTCATTTATAGAACTATTGGTGTTATTATTCATATCAGTAAGCTCTTCTAGTGTCTTTTGTAGGTCTGCTTCTATATTTTCCCAGTTTGCTTTGTCGTATTTAAGGATTTTTCTTGGATGTTGTCTTTCTTTTCGAAGCCAAGTATCTGTTTCTATGTAGACGATGTTATGGTCGCTTAGTCCAAGTGGTGGGAGTGTAATTACTTTATTGGCAGTTGTTGGATTGTTAACTAGGATTAAGTCTAATATTCTTTCTTTTCTAGTTGGTGTATTAACTATTTGTTGAAGGTTAAAAATTTTTAGTACTAAAAGTTTATTGTTATGTTCAGCTTCCTGTTTACCCGGTATGACCTGAGGTATAGACCAGTCAATGTGACCTAAGTTAAAGTCACCACCTATCATGATATTAGTATTTGATGATTCTACTAAGTGATAGTTCTAGTTGTTGTAAAGATGTTCCTTTATCTGATGGTGGTCTGTAATATGCACCTATTAATAAGTTCTTACTACCAGTCATGTTTATTTGAGACAAAACTATTTCACATTCAGTTTTAAGTTCACTTACTTCTGTACTTCTGTACTTATAAGTTCTTTATTAATGGCAATAAGTACACCTCCATGACTTTGGTTATTTTTATTTGGTGGTCTGTCTGATCTATAGACATTAAATAGTTCTGATGGAAAGAATTCATATGATGATAAAGTTTTGTCTAGCCATGTTTTAGTTCCTATGATTATGTCAGGTTTAGATGAATCAATTAACTGATTGAGATCTTTTTTTTTATTTCGTATCGATTTAAAGTTTATGTTAAGTATTCTGATAGGTTTATGATTTTTAGTAGTGGCTTTTTGTGATGTTTTGACTTTTGGTTTTGATTTAGTCTTATGTGTTGTATGTCTGTGATGTATGTTTACACATGTTTTGTTGTTGGTTCCCAATTATTGTCATATATACCTCATATATCTATCTGGATTAGTCATCCAATTTTGCCAATAGAACTAAAATATACACAACTGTCATACAAGGCGGAGGTTTAGCTAGCTACAACACCAGGTACAAAATATGACGAGTTATTTTCCATTCGTTCCGTTGGTTAATATAGTTTAACGTTTGATTTTGTCAATTGTTTTATTTTCCTCCTTTTTTAATTTACCGTCGAGGTTGGTATTTTTGCAAATACTTGTGTTTTTTATGTAAAAAGAAAAAAAGATCAGTGTGTAATTACAAGATGCCTAATGACAGACGGATATCTTATGAGAAATACAAAGTATTATAATAATAATAATAAGATTTGTTAAATTCTGGCCATCAAATTGTCTCTTTTTTTTCTCTAAAATATGGATTCTAAATATTATGTGATATCAATCGATTTATATTTTATAAAACATTTGTATCTTTAATATTCATTAAAAGTATTTTAATTCTTATACAACATTTTATTTATTTAACGCACCTCCTGGCCTTCAAATTGTCTCTTTTTTAAAATAAATTGGTATTACTCTAAAATATGAAATCTAAATATTAATGTGTTATCCATTGATTTATATTTTATAAAACATTTGTATCTTGAATATCATTGATATGTAAGTGCATTTGTTTTAAAGGATAGTTTAATATGACAAAGAACCTATTGTCTGAATTTTTACAGAATAAGTTTTGATCTTTAAATACATATTATTTATTCGCGCGATGTTCAAATGTAGCAATTTTGGCTAAATCGGCGTAAAACAAACATTAATCAAAGGACAAACACATCGTATCCGATGCCCCTTAAACACACCACTAAAAGATAAAAAAAAACAATTAAATGGATGTGATCTAGCATCACTGTAAATAAATTGATTTTAAATGAAATTACCACTTAATATTAATGGAATTATTTATTCTGTATAAAGGGGTTGATATTTGTTAACAAACAGTTGAACAAGTACTTTTAAAAACAAAACAAATATAATTAAAACTACTGTGGCTACACGGTGATTGAAGTTGAAGAGAGAACTATAAATCCCCAGTGTGGTGTTATCTACAGTTCATCAACTCCGATGTGTACGTCGTGAAATACTACACACACAAAAAATGTCTCTGCTTACAAAGTATTACTATTTATTTATTATCTTAGCACTTTGCACCTTTGCTTTGACAACTGATACGTTTAGAAAGTTTTTTGGGATGAAAATCAAGGATAACTTATATGTTAAATTATTCACAGGTGTGTCGGAATTGCAGTGCGCGTATTCATGCTTCGCAAACGAAGGCTGTTGTGCTTCGGGTTATAACAAAGTTTTGATGGAGTGTAACGTGGACCTATCTTATAACTGTTGTCCTCCAAATGAAACTGACATACACTGGAATACTTTGTACAGAGATAATTTTCGTACGTATATATGCAAATGAACTAATCATACATACTAGGCTTTGAATTTTGAACACAAGACGCACGGGGTGTTTTGTCTACATACGACTCTTCAGTCACGCTCGAAAAGACGATTATAAGGGCAAACTAAGGGACGAAGTTGAAAAGTATTGAGGGCACACATTTCCGAGATGCTTTGCCAAATAAAGCTTAGGTATCTCTTATTCTGAGGTATTTTAAAACGCCATGCTCAATTGCTTACACTTTCATGAATGACATGCTTGTATTTGTTTTCGGTTATAATATTAATATTATCTTTGAACCATAATTCAGTTCGTAAAAGATCATGGTGGCATAAATCATGCCATCTCTGTTAAATTATTCGCCATTTATCTGTCCGTTCGGTTTAGAGCTTAACAAATTGAATAGCGACTTATTTATTGTCTAAGACTATATGTGTACTATTGTATGATGGTTGCTAAACGGCATTAGTGTAGCAATGGAATCGCAGATACAAGTTCCTTGTTTCAGTTCGTAAAAAGTCTTCCATTGTGAGATGCATAAACTTGCATTCGGTCTGAATGGGGACGATAAATCTGACGCGTCGTGTAGAGAGGGTGCCATAGTCTCTTGACGTGAAGAACACTTCCAATAACAAAGAAACACATATCCTGTATACCTCATTTTCCATAAGCATCTACAGTTCTTAACCTTTATCACAGTTGATCTGTTGCAGGACCTACCTATTGTATTTTTTAATTTGTTCTAGTTCTAAATGAAATATTTTCCACTGGACGTTAAGCAAACAGCAATCAATCATTATAAACAGTACCAACCTATATTTTACAGCTCCACCAAGAGATTGCGGTGACATAAAAGGCTTGAGTGGCGTGTACACCATCAACACTGACAGAGATAGTTGTGGTTTTAGTGCCTACTGTGACATGACTACAGATGGCGGAGGTTGGACAGTAAGTAAATTGTATATAATCGGTATCTTGGGGTATTTAAATATTGTCACCTTGTATCTATACCGACCCTCAGTAAAACCATTGCTGAATTGAGTGCTTCCATTTGGCTTTGCAGTCACGTCCGGTGAGAATGGGGGCGTCAAATTCGATTGATTGATTGTTGGTTGCTTAACGTCCAGTGGCAAATATTTCATGCATATTCAGGACGAGAACAAGTTCACAATAAATACAATAGGTAGGTTCTGTAATAGATTAAGGGATTAAGGTCGGAGAAATTTAGACTGCCACGGGAAATGGGGGTATATTGGATAGGGACAAAAATTTAGCCTTGCAACAGGTCACCTACGGACCCCTCAAAGAGTTGTTGCAAGGGTTCTTAACGTGCAAAGAGCGTGGCACTCTCTTTACACGAGGCATCGGATTTAACGTCCCCATTCTGACCGGACGTGGCTGCAAATTTGTACATCCCGCACAGCCAAACGGACGCCCCACTTCAGCACGGGTTTTACTGCCGGTCGGAGGAAGACCAATGGTCACCATACTTCTATTCCCCAGTCACCCTTGGGGGGCGTCAAATTCGATGCCCTCTGAAAAGAGCGTCACGCTATCTACATTAAAGAACCCTTGCCTGTACGAAGTCAGAAATATGACAATTGTTTTCCATTCGATTGACGTGTTTGAGCTTTTGGTTTTGTCATTTGATTAGAGACTTTCAGAATTGAATTTTCCTTGGAGTTCGGTATTTTTGTTATTTTCCTTGTTGCATCAACTCTTTAAGGATTGCGTATGTGGAATTTTTAAATGCATCATTTCTGGGGGAAATTTCACCCCAAACGAGTTTAAACGTAAAACTCACATGAATTTTTTGTCACATGAAATTTATTAGAATAACCGAATAACATCTAAATTTTCTAATTTAATCAAAATCATTAAAAAATAACTTTTTTTGTTTTTTTTATTGAAAGTTTGCGAATAATTTCACGCGAGTTTCACGTGTAAGATCGTTTAAGGTGAATTTCGCGTGAGATTCATTCGAAATTCATGTAAGCAAAATATGCCTGTGTATCTAAAGCACCATTGTTTTTCAGTGGCAGTCAAAATATTACGGTTTTTACCCTTGTAGTACCATCTTGCGAAATCTACTTGATGTATCAGTTCAGTTGTTAATAGTCCCGACTTGACGTTAAACAAGCAAAAAAAATCAATCGGTATATTGTCTGTTTTGAATGAACAGGAATAGTTCAATTCACACGAAGACTGAAAGTATGGATATTAATCTATTTATTTATTACACATATATTAAAAAATAAAATAACATAAACACCGAACTCCGAGGAAAGTTGTTATAAAAAAATTCCAAGAGAACATAGAGTGTGTAAAGTTTGCAAACGTTTAGATGATGATGAACACTTTTTCCTTCATTGCCAAATCAGCAGTAATATCAGAAATCCCCTTATAAATGCAACTAAAACCCATTATCCTAATTTTAACCAGTTTGACTCAAACTCTAAACTTAAAAACTATTTTAGATCCAATTAGATATATTTTATCTAGTGACGTGGAATAGATAAAGAAATTCATAGAGTTGCGAAAATAAGGTCCACATTGTTCAATTATCTATATACTTATATATATAATTATTAATATTAACTTCACTTGTTTAGAACTTTTTTCGTGTAATGTATGTTTCTTGTGTACATGTCTGTAATGTTTGCATTTTAACCCGTCAGGGTTTTACTTTTTGCAATAAAGTTATTTATAGTATATATGTAGTAACACAATACACCAAAAAGTTTGTCAAATCAAATTTGTCCATGAAATTTAGTTCGCTGGCGTTTTTGACTGACAACCGTACAAAATAAATCCATCTGTTACCATAAATCGGTCATTTTGATATCGTCATTTCTCAGTGGCATTCTTAAACCCCCGTCCATTATTCCGGTCGACCCCCTATTGCAAATAAAAGCATCATAGATACCAGGATTGCTTTTTTGTACGTCAGACGCAGGTTTAAGACCTACTTACTGTCTTTATTGTTTTCGTTAAGTTTTCGTCATTAACAAGCATGACAAATTTGCCACTGAACAAACAACAATCAAACTAAAAGCGAAGGATCTAGCTAAAATATGTATTATTGTATGTTTGGCAGCAGTGTGGCTAATATGGCGCTGGGGCTCTGAAAGGTTAACTGAATGCATACAATATTTATAGCGAAGACGGGACTAAACCATATATGTTTATTTTTATAAAAAATGGTTTCAAAATATATTCATAAAAACATTTCCACCCGAGGGTTGATTGAGTGTTGTATAGAAATATGGTCATCCTTGCCGAAATGCAGTCTATGTCTGACCTGGATGCATAATGTCGTATTATTAATGTTCTGGATGTTTAATCCTATGAGTGGCACGTTCTCGGCATCAGTTCTTTGTGTGGAGCCTGTAGAATGCCTGTTGTAATGGGAAGTGTCTCATCCAATACACCCTTATTATCAAGCGGCAATATCATTCTCCATCCTTCATTTCGTACGACCCTCCATTACAATAAATGTTAATTTGTTCCTGTCCCTGAATATGCATGAAATATATTCCAATGGACGTAAGTAAACAGCAATAAATCACAAATGAATTCATAATGTAAAGTCTATACAGAATTTCCTGTGTGTGCCCAATCTTAGACTCGGGTTTTCCGAACTGATTTCAGCAGATGTCATAACCAAAACTATTGTGCAGACTGATAAAAATACAATATATTATGGAAGGACTATATGGTAAGTAGTTATTGTTAAATATTGTAGTTTTTATAATATAATCCAAAGCCCAGATAGTTGATTGGTTTTAATTAAATAAAATCCATTTACTTTTCATATATATATATATAGAAGATCGGTAAGTGCAAATTTGAAAATTTTAATTAAAATTGCATTGATCTCCCCTGTAACGATTTGAAAATTTTTGTTCCATACTTTACGATGCATGTTAAAAAAAATCTCGTTTTACATTGAAAATGTATTTACATTTGTTATTGGAATTTCTTCATTATGAATAGGAATGTATAAACAATTACAGGGGAAGATTGCAATGATTCCGGGTCGGCTTACTGATGTGAAAATAATCACTGATCAGATTGAGGCAAGGAAATTGTTAGATATTTCTAGTATTTTAAAAGAAATACTGTCTAATTTTTTTAAAATTTGGTACAGAAAAGATGAGCCTTGCGATTTTTTTTTTAGATTTTGTTTTGCCAGCAATTAAAAACGTTCAACATGGAGATGTACATCGTTAAAACTCATTTCTTATATTTTCATAAATTAAAGTTGAAATCAAAATCAGCTTCAACGTCTGAAATTTGTTTGCAAAAGAGGCGGAAGACACCAATGGGACATTCATAACTTTGAGGTAGACAAGAAACTGGCGTTCTTAAAACTAACAAAAACGTCTACAAAACGCTGCTTAAAAAAGAAAGACGGAGCAGCACGAATACCAACAGTCATATTCGCAGTTTTGTAGATCTTGTATTTCTACCTATCTATTAAAGTTACTAAAAAATAAACGTGGTTTACATGCATTTTAGATCTTCTAATATTGATTATTTCTTGGTTTTATTTTTTATCCGTTTTCGAGATAATGATTAAAAACTGAAGCAAATATTAAACAAATCATCATTTGAGGGCAAAACTTCATATAACACGTATAAGGAGTATTAACATGGTTGCAGTCATACTGGCATTTTTGCATATGTTGTATTGCCGATCTGATAATCTTTTTTATTTTTAGTTTTACATAGTTATTATAGTATTTGACATCATAGTAAATAATGATCTATATAGGACAACAAAACGTATAACAATGTATAACGCTTCCTCCAATAATATTAATTACATTTAAACGTATGTATATTTTGAATTGCTGATTATTGATGTTTATAGTTTCTATTCTAAAATAATTTTAGAGATAATTTGCAAATTCTCTAAAATTATTCCTTAATAGTTGAAATGCAGCCATTTATACTTAACATAACAACACATGTATATATACTACGAGACGAGAAATTTCACACGACGAGCATCATATAATTTGGGTTAAGTAAAAAAAAACGAATGTAGTAACTTTTGAATAAACCGAACGAAAATCTTTCTACATGGGAAGTTAGAAGCAAAATATATGTTGCAAGAGTTTCAATTGGGTATGGCCGTTGCGTTCTAATTTGATTCATATGATAAATCATTTATTTTCAGTTTTTATCGAGCCAAGTTATTTATTTTCACAATCCTTTTCCCTCTCCTTTCAGAAAATCAAATTGTCGTCCACTTCCAACAAGCCACCTACGGACCCCTCAAATAGTTGTTGCAATGGTTCTTAACATACATAGGGCGTGACACTCTCTCTACGCGAGGCATCGGATTTAACGTCCCCATTCTGACCGTACAACCCACACAGCCAAACGTACGCCCAAACTAAGCCGAAAGTTTTACTGCCGGTCGGATGAAGACCAATGGTGACCATATTTCTATTCCTCGGTCGTCTTTTGTGGTAGTTGATTCACTGGAGGAACCTCATCCAAAAAGGATTCAACATTCTATTTATTCTTTTAGTGTCATTTTAAGCAGTCTCACATACATATTTCTAATGTATATCATGCGCCTTTGTAAATAATTATTCTTTAAAAGTATTGTGTCTATTCTCTACTTTCTTTTTTTTTTTGCCATCTTTTTCCTTGGTATTGGCTCATTGTTCCATATTCTGTAACCCTATCCAGACCCTCATTTATGGGCATCGCCAAAATGCTTTCTGGCGCAGATAAACGTCTATTTGTGATATAAACACATGCATTGTTGTAATTTTAGGTATTCCATAATAGAATAAATGGTAACTTAGACTTCTATAGAAATTGGGAGGAGTTTGAATTAGGATTTGGTGACGTTGAGACTGAATTCTGGCTAGGTAATTATAGTGTAAAGAAAGGAGGTAACATTATCTGGAAAATGATCATATGCATTGACGAAGTTTGAAGAAACTGTTTGTGTAGTTGAAAACATGGTATGACATATTCAAACTCATTAGTCGATGAAAAACTGATCGTCATTGCAAAGAAAAGGAAGGAAAACACAACAGAGAAAACCAAAGGTAGTGAGTGCTATACGAATATACACAAGAAACCGATTAAAACACAAAATTAACGAAAACTGTGTTGAAGGGACTACGTTGCCGTCTGATTTTTAAGTGGACTAGGAATTTACAATGTTATACTAACTTTATGATACGCATTTTTTCATAGTTGTAACTAATCGGGGACGTCTCAGCGCAATATCACAATACAACTACAAAAAAGATTATATGAGTATGAAAAGATTGATTATTGGTTAGTTAACGTCCAGTGGCAAATATTTCATGCATGTTTAGGACGAGAACAAATTCACAAAACATACAATAGTTAGGTCTTGTTATTTAGGCCGTCTCTCAGTTATTTCCTCCGTTCTAGGAGCCCCCGTGTAACACCGAGAAAGAATCTACTAATTGGACATTCAAACTCCTATGGAAGAAGAACTGACAAACTAATCAAAACTATCAACATAATGCATCAGTACATAAAAAACAGTTTGAGAAACACGAACCCAAGCTGTGTATCACCATAAACATTTCAAGTAGACTTCAAGGTTTTTTTCTATTTAATATAGAATTGTGTCAGTAATGGTGTAATTGTATTTTCTAACTATATCGGTTTTTCTTCTAAATCAAACTGTGTAAAAACAAATAAATCATGTGCATATAGTTGCTTTAAAGTAAAAATCATATAAAGGAAACAGGTGTTTAATCATCTTTACTTTTACATACATATAGAAAATAAAAATAGAATTAAAACCACAACAAGACATAAAACAATATCCAATCAAAATTACAAATAAAACATCATACCTAAATACATGAATGTTGGATGTACAAATACCGAGACACCTCTAATAGCAATCCGAATTCACACTCAACAAAACAGTCACATTCGGGAATAGGTCACGTTCGGTACTTAAAAGACCAGACGACGTAGATGGTTAACCACAATCAAAGACGTGGTAAAAATGTCGTTAGTTAGTTTAGACACAGACACATCAGGTCGGGGAAATTTCGACAGCCACTGGAATATGAGGGTATATTGGATAGGGACAAAAATTTTGCCTTGCAATAGGCCACCTACGGACCGCTCAAAGAGTTGGCAAGGGTTTTACTACCGGTTGGAAGACCTGTAGTGACCATATTTCTATTTCCCAGTCACCCTTGGGGACAGTAAGAAAAGAGATTTTTAGCATAGACAATAAAGCTAGTACATACAAATGGACACCAGAAATCGACAAAAATACTGCATAGTACATACTACAGTAACTATAAACACAAGGAGTGAAAAACAGACTTACAAAGCAAAGATGATCAAAATATGATGAAAGTAGTCTGACTGTATATGACCACGATTGCATGATTAATTGTGATTACTTTATCCAGTATCAGCACAAAAAGGCTATATCGCGGCGAGAGCTATTTCAAATATTATAACAAAAAACAGTTTTAAAAAGCAGACTTTCAATTTACTTAAACTTAAGTTTAAAGCAAAGTTACTTATGTACAAATAACATTCAACGATAAGATACTGTTATACAAATTCAAATAATTTTAAACTTATACAATTTGTTTATATTTTCCAATTTCTTTTTAAAATGAAACAATTGTTTGAACATATTCGCTAATTAATTTTGTTATTTTGTATCGCTTGAAGACATGATAGAGAGTCATGACCACGAGGTTTTGGGTTAAACCAGTTTTAAGTGCACACAAACCCTCCTCTTTGCCTATATAAACAAGATGTTGCAAAATTAAAACACACAATAAACGACTTTCATCATGTTCATGAAAGATTTAAGTATTTTATTCGATTGGAATTTATTGTTTCCAGTGTCTTGATTCTATTAATGAAATTGCAATACCAGTTACGGCGAGAAGTACCGTGTGAGAGTTTAAAATAGTTCACGTGAAGCATAATATTTAAAGAAGATGCTGCTTCTGATGATTTTTTTTCCTAAGTATTCAAGTCTATGGTGTTTAACCATGTGAACATATTTTGTTTAATCACGACTGGTCAGATTATGAACGTTGAATCAGACGCCTACTGTAAAACAATTTCCACTTTTGTCGCACGTTAACGAGCCCTTAGAACATTAGAGGGTTCAGTAGGTCTCCAGTTACAAGGCCTGATTTATGCCCCAATCCAACATATTGATTATTGATTGGTTGTTGGTTATCGTCCAGTGGCAAATATTGATGCATGTTCAGGAGAACAATAATTACGTCCTGTAATACAGACCGTCCAGCCGAGGATGAATGTCGGGGGAATTTTGACTGTCACTGGAAAATGAAAGTATATTGAATAGGGAAAGAAATTCTGCTACCTACAGACCTATCAAAGAATTGTTGCAAGGGTTCCTAATGTACAGAGAGCATGACGCTCTCTACACGAGACATCGGACTTAACGTCTTTATTCTGACCGGTCTTTGGAGTGGATTTACTTCCGATCGGAAGAAGGTCATATTTCTATTTTCTAGTCACCCTTGGAGGGTTAAAAGGAGGAAGAGGATACAAAAGGGCGCTAAGTATCTATTATTATAAAAACATACCACTGTCAGAAAACAAAACAAACAGTGGGATGCTCAAATACGCAGTCATGTGCAGTCAGAATGATAAAGATAAATACATAGCTCCAATCCCTTTGCTTTATCCGAAATCGGTGGAAAACCCTCTTAAATGTGGCGGTCCAAGGTATTTGTTTTGCATGGCAAAATAATTGTTCATATCTAACCTGGTCACAGCCATAATTTCCCGTCGTTTACACAAGTCGCTGAAGTTTTCTTGTATCTTTTCATGTTTTATGTTTTAGGAAATGTAAAGCTGCATCAACTTACTTCCACCAATGCATACACCCTTAGGGTTGTTTTAGAGGATTTTGATAACGAGACACGTTATGCAGAATATCAATCCTTTGCCATAGGGGATGCGCCTTCTAAATATGCAATATCTCTCAGTGGTTATAGTGGCGACGCAGGTAAATATGCAATGTCTATCAGTGGTTGTAGTGACGACTGAGGTAAATATTATTGACACAAATTGGATAGTGACGACGCAGTATTATTGACACCGAAGGGATAGTCGCGACGCAGGTAAATATTATTGACACAGATTGAATAGTGGCGATGCAGGTAAATATTATTGTTACAGGTTGGTAACAAACTGGATTAAAATCGTGTGAACTCTTGCAACTCTGTAGATGAAAGGTACTGTTCGATAAGCTTTATTTGCATCCTCACATCAGGTAGTACAACCCTTGCTGGAGAATGCTGTTAGTTCCTTCCTGATGTGTACGCAGTCTACTTCGATATTCCAAAAAAAAAGGGAATTCTTAAAGGACATAAAGATTGACAGCATCATTGCAAAATTAAAATGGGCATACAACACGAAAATTATGATGCATGAAATATTTGCTACAGAACGTTTGGCATGAAAATTAGTTACATGTGAACGTTAAGCAAACAATATAGTCTGGATAATTGTTTCATTGGCAATATTCTACACCTTCTCTCCTTAATTACAATAAATCAAAATGATGATAAAATAATTCTGTATCTTATATTAATTGTTTAAGAACTAAGAAATGTGTATGGTCGAGAATAAAATTAAAAACATGAACGTAATGACTTAGAACACGAAAAAAAACCTTTCACATACCAATATATTACATGTATATCAATGTTATTGACGAAATATTTCATCGTGTTTATGAAATACCTGTATCAAGTCAGGAATATTACAGTTGTTTTCCATTCGTTCGAGGTTTTGATTTGGTAATTTGACAAGGGACTTTCCGATTTTAATATTCCTTGGAGTTCGGTATTATTGTTAATTTACTTTGTTATAGGAGACAGTCTTTCTTATTCAAATGGTATGAAGTTTACAACCTTTGATCAAAACAACAACCCCCCTTCAATGTATGGTAACTGTGCTGTATATTTCCATGGGGCTTGGTGGCACAAGACCTGCCACCATAGCAATCTAAATGGCGGATATTTGGCGGGAGATCACGCAACGTTTGCTGATGGAATGAATTGGTACACCTGGCGGGGTTTACGCTACTCTTACAAGTCGACCAGAATGATGATACGGAGACAGTAGGTCATATATTGGAAATGTTTCACAACGGTCGTTAAGCGAACAACAATGATTATAAATGAATTTTTTTTTTATATTTAATTATATTGAAGCAATACACGTGGACTTTAGATGATCAGTATAATTTTACAATTATTATTTATTCTAATACATTGTATGTTGTCCTTATTTCGCTTTGTCGACAAAATTAGCACAAATTATGTTTGCAACATGCGTACAAACTTGCTGTTTATATTATCGTTATTTTCGTTTGTATCCCCATAAAATATAAACATTTAAGCCGCTTAGATAAACATCATATATTTACTCTTCTATTAGTTTTTTAACTTACCAATTATGAAAATGTAATGTACATACTTCATGGGGAAGAAACTGGAAAAGCGAACCATTTACAAGTAATTTTCGTATACCTCGATCGTAATACCGTATTTGTCCTATTAGAATCGAAACAATTTTTTTTCATGATTGATTGATTGATTGATTGTTGGTTGCTCAACGTCCAGTGGCAAATATGTCATGCATGTTCAGGACGAGAACAAATAAACAATAAATACAATAGTTAGGTCCTGTAATAGAGGCCGTCCAGGATGAAGGTCGGGGAAATTTAGACAGAAATTTTGCCTTGCAACAGGCCACCTTCGGACCCCTCCAAGAGTTGTAGCAAGGGTTCTTAACGTGCAGAGAGCGTGGCACACTCTCTACACGAGGCATCGGATTTTACGTCCCCATTCTGACCGGACGTGGCTGCGTACTTGATACATCCCGCACAGCCAAACGGACACCCCACTTTGGCAAGGGTTTACTGCCCGTCGGAAGTAGACCTATAGTGATCATATTTCTATTCCCCAGTCACCCTTGGGGTATCTTTTCGTGATTATTGGTTGATAAACATCCAGTGACAAATATATCATCCATATTTACAATGAGAACAAATTCACAATAAATGCAATAGGTAGGTTGAAGGTTTAAATCCGATGCCTCGTGTAATGAGAGTATCACGCTGTTTGCACGTTAGGAACCCTTGCAACAATCCTTTGAGGGGTCCGTAAGTGGTATGTTATAAGGCTAAATTTCTTCCCCTATCCAGTATACCCTCATTGTTTACATATCTCAGTTGACATGTTATGCTCGTGCATGTTCACACTATACGGACTTCATATACAGGAGTGTGCTCCTAACGCAGAAACTGCTCCAACAAAGTTATGAGGAGGACAGATTAAAAATGACACTCCGTAAATTTTATGGACACCATCACGAATTGGTTGATTCATACGATGTGTCTTTGTCCAAACTAACAAAGGACATTTTACCACGTGTTAGATTGTGGTTTGCCATTACGTCGTCTGATCTTTTAAATACCGAACGTGACTTATTCCCGATTGTGACTGTTTTGCTGAGTGTAGATTCGCATTGCTATAAGACGTGTCACGGTATTTTTCTATCCAAAATCCATAGATTTAGTTTTGATGTTATATTTGTTATTCTCATCGGATTTTGTCAAATGTCTTATCGTTTGTTGTTTTAAATCTTATTTTTTTCCTGTTCTATTCGTGTGTTACAGTAAAGATAATTAATCACCTAGTTCATTTATAAGATTTTAGTTTGGGTCAACTAAATTTATACGATGTATTTGGTTTACAGTTTGATTTAGAAGAAATACCGACATAGCTTGATAATACAATTAATTATCTAATTACTACCACAATTGTATATTAATAAGTATTGTAATTTTCATTGTTATTAATACATGTTATATCAGTATTACAAACCTAATCTTGAACTCTATCCTATTTTTTGGAAATTTATAGAAATTTATATATGACGTCACATTGTGCGTCGATCTCTTCGGCTAACATATAATACGTTGTTCGGCTGTGCCTTTTTTATGTGATGATTTAGGTTGTTTTACGTATTCGTTTTTATTCTGTAGTTAGTCACCACCTCGGTGTTAACATGTATATCTATTATATAGTAATTTCAATAAATTTACCCCCCAAGGGTGACTGGGGAATAGAAGTATGGTCACCATTGGTCTTCCTCCGACCGGCAGTAAAACCCGTGCTAAAGTGGGGCGTCCGTTTGGCTGTGCGGGATGTACAAATTTGCAGCCACGTCCGGTCAGAATGGGGACGTTAAATCCGATGCCTCGTGTAAAGAGAGTGCCACGCTCTTTGCACGTTAAGAACCCTTGCAACAACTCTTTGAGGGGTCCGTAGGTGACCTGTTACAAGGCTAAATTTCTGTCCCTATCCAATATACCCTCATTTCCCGTGGCAGTCTAAATTTCTCCGACCTTAATCCCTTAATCTATTACAGAACCTACCTATTGTATTTATTGTGAACTTGTTCTCGTCCTGAATATGCATGAAATATTTGCCACTGGACGTTAAGCAACCAACAATCAATCAATCAATCAATAAATTTACTGTTTGCAAAAGTATGAATTATTCTAAATACTAAGGATTTTCTTATCCCAGGCAAATAACCTTAGCCGTATTTGACACAACTTTTTGGAACTCTTGGTCCTCAATGCTCTTCAACTTTGTACTTGTTTTGGCTTTCGAACATTTTTGATCTGAGCATCACTGATAGGTCTTATGTAGACGAAAAGCGCGTCTGGCGTATTAAATTATATACCTGGTACCTTTTCATAGCTATTATTTGTGTGTGTCTCTGTCCTGTATGTTCTCACATTTATTTGTATTGTAGTCCTGTCATGTAATCTTGTCATTTTAATGTTATATTTAACATTGCCAGAAAAGCGGGAGGTTTGGCTAGCCACCAAACCAGGTTCAACCCACCATTTTTCTTAAAATGTCCTGTACCAAGTCAGGAAAATGGCCATTGTTATATTATAGTTCGTTTCTGTGTGTGTTGCATTTTAGTGTTGTGTTTCTGTTGTATCGTTGTTCTCCTCTTATATTTGATGTGTTTCCCTCAGTTTTAGTTTGTAACCCGGATTTGTTTTTTTCCCAATCGATTTATGAATTTCGAATAGCGGTATACTACTGTTGCCTTTATTTTTCCAGTGACAGTCTAAACTTCCCCGACCTACGGCTTCCATTGTAGAACCTACCTCTTATATCTATTATTAATTTGTTCTCGTCCTGAACATGCATGAAATACTTACCACTGGACGTCAAGCAATCAATAGCTACTAAACATGGTTTGTTATAGCCAATGTCGGCCATATTGGTTGGTAGTCGTGGTTTTTTTTTCATTGCTACTGGATGTTTATCAACCAATAAGCATAAAAAGGTTTTTTGATTCTAATACGAAATTTACGTATTGTTTAATTGGTGACTTAAAGTGAATTCCGGTAGTAAGAGTTGTAGGCTTCATGACACGACATCTCACGGACAGACAGAGAACATTTGAGATTTCTTAGAAAACACAAATGTCTTAACACTGTCTGATACTAAATCCTCCAAATGTTAACACGTTTCGATTGAAAAACTATCAAAGATATACTACTATGTAATCCTTATGTCCTTAAGCACCCTATGGGTTGACTGGGTTTTAGAAATATAGTTTCAACTGTTTAACAGGTAAACCCTTGATTAAGTAGTAACTGCTCGGCTGTGCGGGATGTAAAAATACACAGCAATGCCCTGTCGGAAATAAGAACGTCCGATGTCTTGTGTAGTGGTGCACGCTATTGGCACTCTCAACAGCCCATGTATCAAATCTTCTTTGATTCCGCAGGTGGCACGTTGCAAGGAAAATTATACGCCCCTTTCCAACATAACCTTACTTGTCAGTGGCAGTAAAAATGACCAGCCTCTCATCCCGTTCGACATGCCTTGTAAACCTAATTAGATTATTGATTGTTTAATTGTTCATGTACTGAATATGCATGAAGCATTTACCACTGGACGTTGAGCAAATACTAATCTAGATATATACGAACTACACTTTAAACAAGAATGTGTCCATAGTACGCGGATGCCCCACTCGCACCATCATTTTCTATGTTCAGTGGATCGTCAAATTGGGGGTCAAAACTCTTATTTGGCACTAAAATTAGAAAGATCATATCATAGGGAACATGAGTACTAAGTTTCAAGTTGATTGGACTTCAAAAATCTTCCTTGAAAAAAAACTTTAACCCAAAGCGGAACAGACGGAAGGACGAACCAACGGACGCACAGACCGCAAAACATAATTCCCCCACGATGGGCATAAAAATCAACATCTAGATTTCAGACATATACTTCTAGTATGGTGCTCTTTATACTAATCTGACGTATGCTGGTGAAAATGTTGCCCCTTACAAATTAAAACACCAGAGTTAACTGCAGTTTTTTTTGTGGGGTGCATGTAGCTCTACCATGAATTTATTCGTAACTGTTTTGTTGGCGTTTTCTTATTGTCATGTTTTGTTTCCGAATATTTTGTTATTGTCGTCTTAATATCTTTACAATGAAAAAATTAAAGGTGTCATTAATGTAAGGTGCAGGGGACATTTCTTATTGTTATGACAAACACTTCAAAATCCGGTGCAAACATTGCGAACTCTACCACGTGACATATATAATCATGTTCTCAGAACGATGATCTTGATGATAGATTGATTGTTGGTTGCTAACATTCAGTGGCAAGTGTTTCAGGCATGTTCAAGACGAAAACATTACAATAGAAGGGTCCTGTAATAGCGCCGACAGGCAGAACTCAACATGATGAAAGAATGCTGAATAAAGAGACCACACCATGACGACATTGATAGGGCCAATTACATGGTAGCCAATCCAGATCACGAACATGTAATCGCCGAACTGCTTACATTCAACGAGAACCGCATGTCACTATGATGAGGGAACTATCGACACGACATCAATCACCGCGTATGTTATCAAGTACTAGACAGATGGACACAACAGCCATCAATGGAAACATTTCAGCAACCACGCACTACCAATAGTTTGGACAACACAGCATACTACAGGTGCACGTCAACCGTGCGTACCCAAATATCTGCATCTCATTAGAAATTCTCCAAAGACTCGCACTATACGGAAGCCAACTTTTCAAATTGCAGCTGGGGACACTCGAAAGACTTACATTCAAGAAGTACATCCCACAAAGGGTGACTAGGGAAAATAAATATGGTCACTACAGGTCTACCTCCGACCGTCAGTAAAACCCTTGCTCAAGTGGCGCGTCAATTTGACTGTACGGTATATACAAGTACGCAGTCACGCACGCAACAGAATGGGGACATTAAACTTGATGCCTCGTGTAAAGAGTGCCACGCTCTCTGGTCGTTAAGAACTCTTGTAACAAGTCTTTCAGGGGTCCGTAGGTGGCCTGTTGCAAGAAAAAAAGGTTTGTCTCTATCAAGTTTACCATCCTTTTCAAGTAGCAGTTTAAATTCCCCCGAATTTCATCCCGGAAGCCTTCTATTGCAGGATCTACCTAGTGTGACAGGGTTTAAACTGATTATAGTGTTAAGCACTCTAAACTTAGACATAGTGGTGCAGCCACACAACATAAGAACAAACAGAATTAAGATCATTTTTAAATGCCTTGTAGTCAATGAGCCTCTGGCCTTTGTTAGTCTTGTATGTTTTTTAATTTTAGTTCATTCATATGTGTTGGAGTTTAGTGTTACGTCCATTCTCATTGAACAAGTACACATTTTGTTTAGGGGACAGCTGAAGCCCGCGTCCAGGTACGGGATTTTCTCGCTGTGTTGAAGACACATTGGGGGCCGTCGGTCCACTTTAGCAAGGGTTTCACTGCCGGATGGAAGAAAGTTACTTTTTTTGTCCAGTCACCTTAAATCTATCTGTACATGTAATGAACAAAGGTTAGACAAATCGCGGACATGAATTAGGATAAGGTGGCAGAATATTGTAGCATGATATCAGTTGTGTTGATCAAATAAAATGACTGATTGATTATGGTTGCTCAACGTCCAGTGGCAAATATTTCATGCATATTCAGGACGAGAACAAATTAACAATAAATACAATAGGTAGGTCCTGTAATGTAGGCCATCGGGGAAATTTAGACTGCCACGGGAAAATGAGGAAAAATTGGATAGGGACAGCAATTTTGTTTTGCAACAGGTCACCCACGGACCCCTCAAAGAGTTGTTGCAAGGGTTCTTAATGTGCAGAGAGCGTGGCACTCTCTCTACTCGAGGCATCGGATTTAACGTCCCCACTCTGACTGGACGTGGCTGCGTACTTGTACATCCCGCACAGCCCAACGGACGCCCCACTTTGGCAAGGGTTCTACTGCCGGTCGGAAGAAGACCTGTAGTGACCATATTTCTATTCCCCGGTCACCCTTGGGGAATCAAATAAAATGACAATCATCTAATAATCATCAGAATCGGTTATTAACGACATCAAGTCTCGGTGAAGACAACCATCAGAAACATTTTTCATGAACATTGTAGGTGAATGTTCTGGGGTCGAAAAAAAGGACCCATTGCTAGAATTATTAACAGTAAAATTTCATGAAATTCATTTGAAGTGACAGAAGTTGGTCTGTTAATATGTTAACAATAGCCAGGTATAAGACACAGCGTCGACGGGAAAGCTGTATGTAGATGAACACAACAACATCCCATAGAAAAGTGGAAATAAAGTGTCCATATTCATTTCTTGATAACCACCCAACGTATGTTAAGTAAGACACTTTTATTAAACTTATTCCTTTGCCAGCTTATTTTTACTTATAAATTGGAATTCCAACTAACCTACTTAAATATTCACAATCATTTGATACACTAGACTGTTTTGGAAATATAAATATAAGATGGAGAGTTGTCTCATTGGCACTCATACCACATCTTCCTATATCTACTTAGAAAATCAATACGTGATTGTAAAAAAAACCTCCCTATATAGCCACTATGCAACTGCAAATGTTGACTATACAAAAGAAAACATGTGCCTTTCACGTGAACGCCCAGCAGTATCACAGGACAACATAGCTTTGGTCCATACGGACCTTGTAGTAGTTCAAAGTTAGAGTAAATTGTGGATATGAATCTCTTATTCCGATCATGATTGGGCCAAGGACAGTAATCGTACACTAGCAATTACAACAATACAGCTTAAATCTCCAACACGGTCTAGTGTATCAAATGATTATGCATGTATTTTCTGTATTTAAAACAGAGCTTAGATATGGGCTTATTCTACAAAGCAAATCTTTTAACACAGAAAGAAAAGGTATATTAGAAAAAATATTTATGTGTTTTTGAATTGTATGATCTGTTATCATGGTTAGTAATGTTAACTTTGTGTATTAGTTAATTTATTATCTAATGTTGTATATTTATTTAACTTAAACATACATGATGCATGTATGATGTACATTGCAATATTTATATAAGCACGATGTATGTACATTACAAAAACACAGCACAATTGTCTTTCGATTACAGTATGACTATCAATCTTTCAAATTATAACTGTCTTACCTGAATAATGATGAAGATAAAGCTAATTACAATCTATTGCAATATTGATTAAAATAACCGTTATCCGGAAACATATGGAAATTGGTAATAGGTTATAAACCATCCCTATCTCGGATGAATAACGCCAGATGATATAAATACTTTATTATAATATAATAGCATTATTTATCTATTGATGTCATATTTATATTTTTGTAAAAGACTTACAATATACAGTTTATCTACCTAAAGAATCCCGGAACTTCTGTTACTAATGAAACAGGGACCTTCACTGAGATAGCTGTGTCAGTGGAGTAATTGTTAACAGTGTGTGCAATACTGTTGTTGAATAAAAAAAAAAGGATTATGCATGTTTAAGAAATTAAGATGGAATTTAAATTTGAATATCAAAAATAGCTGGCAAAATACAGTTGGGTGGAGACCAAGCATTACATGTAGACGCGCGGAAAAAGTTCACGCGGCGTTTACTCGCGTGCACTTCATGTAAACGCCGCGTTAACTCTGCGTTAACTGCAAAATTTTAGTAGACGTAAAAAGTAAACATGCGTTTACTCTCACGTTTACCTCCGCGTTAACGCCAAAAAGGCGCCTCTTCTAATTTTCTTCACAGTAAACGGGCGTTTACGTCCGCGTTAACGTGAAATTAAGTGGCTCGTCTTCTGTTTCTTTGTAAAAAAAAACCCAAGGGTGACTGGGGAATAGAAGTATGGTCACCATTGGTCTTCCTCCGACCGGCAGTAAAACCCTTGTTAAAGTGGGGCGTCCGTTTGGCTGTGCGGGATGTACAAATTTGCTGCCACGTCCGGTCAGATGGGGACGTTAAATCCGATGCCTCGTGTAAAGAGTGCCACGCTCTTTGCACGTTAAGAACCCTTGCAACAACTCTTTGAGGGGTCCGTAGGTAACCTGTTGCCAGGCTAAATTTCTGTCCCTATCCAATATACCCTCATTTCCCGTGGCAGCCAAAATTTCTCCGACCTTAATCCCGGACGCCCCTATTACAGAACCTACCTATTGTATGTATTGTTAATTTGTTAATTTGTTCTCGTCCTGAATATGCATGAAATATTTGCCACTGGACGTAAAGCAACCAACAATCAATCAAACAATCTTTGTAAAAACCCCCAAGGGTGACTGGGGAATAGAAGTATGGTCACCATTGGTCTTCCTCCGACCGGCAGTAAAACCCGTGCTAAAGTGGGGCGTCCGTTTGGCTGTGCGGGATGTACAAATTTGCAGACACGTCCGGTCAGAATGGGGACGTTAAATCCGATGCCTCGTGTAAAGAGAGTGCCGCGCTCTTTGCACGTTAAGAACCCTTGCAACAACTCTTTGAGGGGTCCGTATGTGACCTGTTGCAAGGCTAAATTTCTGTCCCTATCCAATATACCCTCATTTCCCGTGGCAGTCTAAATTTCTCCGACCTTAATCCCTTAATCTATTACAGAACCTACCTATTGAATTTATTGTGAACTTGTTCTCGTCCTGAATATGCATGAAATATTTGCCACTGGACGTTAAGCAACCAACAATCAATCAATCAATCTTTGTAAAAAGTAAACGCACGTTTACTACTGCACAATTAGTTACCGTACACTAATGACTAGACCAATGATAGGACAATGACAAAACAATGACAGGGCCAAAATGAAAATGCTAATAACCTTTTATTTATCATGGGATTAATTTTAAATTTGAAATATAATAAGATTACATTATTTAATATTTAAATATAAAAAAAAAAAAACGAAACAATATTTTCAAAACTTGCGAAAACGTGGCCTGAGCAACGTTTACAATGACAGGACCAATATTGGCAAGTACAGGACTATATGAAAGTGCTCATAACTTTTTTATTTCTCAAATGATTCATCTGAAATTTGAAATATAATAAGCCTGATAATTGAGTACTTTTTATACCCCCAGAACGAATTGAAAGATATAAAAGTGAAGAAATTAAAGTTTAAAATTGCAAAAGTTGTTGTCGCATAAAAAAAGAGGTCCCAATATTTTCAATTTTGTTAGAATATTATACAACAGCATTAACATTCTGTTCTTTTTGTCCCTAAGAATGAATAGTTTTACACAAATTGAGCGCTCCAATCTAATTAAAATTAAATCTCCGCACTTGCTCCTCGTTGTTTATATGTGGCGCGTGGGAGATCTAACAACAGCCGCTTGAGGGTCATGTCTAGGGTCAAATTTGCTGTAGCCAATCAGCGAAGGTGCTACAAACTGTTAGGGTATTGGACTGGCATAGGAGTCTTAGTAGCGTCTAGAGGTCTTCCGAATGTATATAAACAAAAATGGCAGCCCCATGCGAAAAACGTTTCGTAACATACAACTGTAATAATAGTTTGTATTATTGCCTTCCGAGGTTAAAATGGCATCAAGTGAAGTATGCACCCCAAGGAAAATATCAGTAAGAACAAACATTTGTGTTTTATGCGGTTTTTCTTTCATCCAGATAGAAATCTCCTCAACGGGAGAACGTGTTGAAAAAAACCGTTCAAACTGAAACTTCAGCAGAACTCAGAGAGAATCGCAATAATTTCTAGTGTTGTTATTTGTTTTGAAGAAAACGCCGAAGTAGACAAGGACAATGGCGTCTGTATTAAATGTTTTAGAAAAGTCCAACAGTCAATCAAATTAAAGAAAGATGCATTAAAAATGCAAAAAAAACTAAGTGACTAACTTCGGGTGTCTTACCACCTGACCAATCAGAAAGATTAATTGCTAATAGATTTGTAAATCTGCAAGGTGGAACAAACAATAATATAAGCTTAGATAAATACTTAGAGATGTTGAACAAGGATACAAAAGTAACATGTTCAGGACATCAGACAAAGGAAAGTATCCTTCAACACTCTAAAGAGTATCCTCACCTAGTTAATTTTGGAAGCCATTTTGATAACATTACCAATTTAACAGTAAAGAAGGGGTTCCACCATATACCGTCATACCAAGCTGATGTTCAGAAAATTGCAAAAGACCTACTACAAGAAAATGTACTTACATATAAAACTTCAAGAATAATTAAATGCTAGGAGCTAACAAAAGACAAAAACCCATTTGACAGTGCATTTATAGGACTTCGTACATTGATTCATCGACATCAACCAACAGTCCCCTTCCATCGCCTTCGAAACCCACATATTTGAAAAATATTGCTTGGAATTAAATTATTGTGAATAAAGTGTGCAGGTTTAATTTTCTCTTTAAGTCATAATCTTAATTAGCTGGTACTTTTTTTAGTAGTTTGTTGCTGATATTAAAAAAAATGTGTGTCATAAGTCAATGAGACATCAACCCAACAACAAAGTAATGAAATACTTTCAGTTTAGTTGCAGAATATTATGGTCATTTTGATTAGGCAGCATAACTACCTACACAAACATGTTTATAAAAATGTGGCATGATTTCTAATGAGACAACTTTTCAAAAGGAACCAACTTATTTTTCTGTATTAAAGTTCACAGTTCCACCTCTGACTTTGAGTAAAACCTATAGCAAGCTGTACAAAGGCCCGAAATGACTTTATGAAAACAGCAAGCACGTTTGTACAAAACAACAATGAGATAAAAACCAAACTTTTACAGATTTGTTCACAAGGCGACCAGCATGCGGATATTTACCCTATATGTACATGTAAAGAGTTGTTGATAAAACTTATAAAAGGTGGTGTTGGTTAAATGTGCTTTCCTGAGTGATGAAGTTATTAGTGCACATTATTTAGTTCAATTTATATCTTAGTCGAATTAAACACAGTAACTTAATATAATAAAATGCTCCGCTGGGCGGAGCTTGATACGACCGCAGAGGTCGAACCCTGAACAGTCGGGGCAAGTATGGACACAACATTCAAGCTTGATACAGCACTGAATTTGGATTGTGATTAAATATTTGACACAGCATAGGTTTCTGACACAGAATGAATGTGGTCTAAGAACTTATAAATTTTTAATTTACCTATTCAAACCATATCATTATAATTTGCTTTTATATATAAATCAAAAATAACAAATTTAAAATGGAAAATTTTAAAGAAAAAAAAGGAAAAAAAAAAATTCCCCCCACCCAAATTTTTGAACCCTCCTTATGATTCATCAACCCCAAACTCAATCCCAGCCTTCCCTTTGTGGTATGGTACCTTGATGTACAATTACAGAGAGATCCATACACTTGAACACAAGTTATTGACTGGAAACTAGAAAAATGCTTGTTTTTTGGCCCCTTTTTGGTTCAAAATTCCTAAACATTTAGGGAAATTACCCCCAAACTCAAACCCAGTTTTCCCTTTGAGATATGGAACCTTGTAGTACAATTTCAGAAAGATCCATACACTTATACACAAGTAATTGTAATGAAACTTGAAAAATGCTTGTTTTTGGCCCCTAATTACTAAAATTTTGAGGCAATTACCCCCAAAATCAATCCCAGCCTTCCCTTTGTGATATGGAACCTTGTGGTACAATGTCAGAGAGATCCATAAACTAACACACAAGTAATGTCTGGAACTTACAAAAATGCTTATTTTTGGCCCCTAATTCCTGAACTGTTGGTACCATAACCCCCAAAATCAATTCCCACCTTCCTTTTGTGGTATTGAACCGTATGGTAAAATTTCATGGAGATCCATTCACTTAAACTCAAGTTAGAGTGCGAAAAACCAATGTGTCTTCGGACGACAACGACGACGCCAACGTCATACCAATATACGACCGCAAAATTTTTTTGTGGTCGTATAAAAAAGAAGTGGTATTAAGTCTATAGTTGACTGTTTTCTTGATGAACACATTGGTCTTGAACAAAGTTGTAAGTAAGATATAGTCCCACTGCATGTTATTGTCTTGAATATGCATGAAATATTTGCCACTGAAACCCAAGTGAAGAAATCAATAATCAATCAACCTGTCAATGTTTATTTTGAGCAAAAATAATCATCCTCTATGTATACTGTTGGCTACATCAAGTTAAATACAATGAGTTTGCTATAAAGAACAAATATTACATCATCAAGAACAATGAACAAAAAGGTCAATGTCATACATGTCATATGAACCATGCCAAAACTTAGCACAAAAGTACATACATCAATAGCAATAATTCTATACACCAAAGATAGTTGACTTGTTGATCAATAAACCATGAAAAGTCAAGGTCAGAAACCAACCAGACTGATTTTTATAGTTCGTTCCTGTGTTGTACTGTTACACCACTGTCCCAGGTTAGGATCCTGATAACATGTTTAAACCCGCCACATTCTGTATGTATGTATCTGTCCTAAGTCAGGAGCCTGTAATTCAGTGGTTGTCGTTTGTTTATGTGTTACATATTTGTTTTTCGTTCATTTTTTGTACATAAATTAGGCCGTTAGTTTTCTTGTTTGAATTGTTTTACATTTGTCATTTCAGGGCCTTTTATAGCTGACTATGCGGTATCGGCTTTGCTCATTGTTGAAGGCCGTACAGTGACCTATAGTTGTTAATTTCTGTGTCATTTGGTCTCTTGTGGAGAGTTGTCTCATCATGCTCATTGGCTATCATACCACATCTTCTTTTCGATATAACATGTACATCTTACAATAATTCCACACCAAAAATATTTTTCTGTTTGTTTATCATGTTTATAGTAATCGAGAAGCAGACTTGACCCCGAATATATGCTTGTTTCATGAAATGAGGTCAAGATTAGGCGAATATGCAACCATATCTGACAGACATGACAGACATGGCAGACATGGTTTTCTCTCTCGAATTTTTTCGTATTTTTCTGGTCGGGGCCTTTTGTAGCCGACTAAAGGCATGGGTTTTTCTCGTTGTACTACAATTGCTTATATCAAGTTATTGAAAAGTCTGGAGGGTAGTTGTCTGATTGGCAATCATACCGCATCTCTTTTTTTTTCAGACGATTGATTGATTGATTGTTGTTTGCTTAACGTCCAGTGGCAAATATTTCATGCATATTCAGGACGAGAACAAATTAACAATAAATACAATAGGTAGGTTCTGTAATAGGGGCGTCCGGGATTAAGGTCGGAGAAATTTAGACTGCCACGGGAAATGAGGGTATATTCGATAGGGACAGAAATTTAGCTTGGCAACAGGTCGCCTACGGACCCCTCAAAGAGTTATTGTAAGGGTTCTTAACGTGCAAAGAGCGTGGCACTCTCTTTACATGAGGCATCGGATTTAACGTCCCCATTCTGACCGGACGTGGCTGTAAATTTGTACATCCGCACAGCCAAGACGGACGCCCAACTTTGGCGAGGGTTTTACTGCCGGTCGGAGGAAGACCAATGGTGACCATACTTCTATTCCCCAGTCACCCTTGGGGGATTTTTAAGATGAAAACTAGTAAATATCTTATGATGTGTGTCTCATTTGTTTTTATATGCTACATATCTTTTTAGTCACATTGACAGCTGCAGGCATGACATGAACCCAGATCTAGAGTGGCAATACAGCAATTGTAAGGGGGTTAAAAGTCAAAAAAATTTAAAGAGTCTAAAGTTGAATAAGTTACAGAAACCAGATACTGAAAAATTAAATAAATAAATATCAACTGTTTTAATCATCTTGTATTTCTAATAAAGCCATATCAAGATCTTTTAAGTATTCATAGGCCGACAAATTGTAGTCTTCAGTATCGCTATCTGATACAGCAGAATCTTCTTGCTCCTCGAGCTCCTCAACAACTTGTTCTGACAGAAATAACTTTTCAAGAGGTAATATATCACAGGATTCACAATTACAAGACTTAGCACACAAGTCACAGCATGAATGTTTCCTGCTTTCTTTCTTCATCAAATCATTCAAGTCTGAATTTCTGAGGAAATTACACATCAGATCCTTTCTCCTACATTCTTTAGCTGTAAGAATTGCCTTAATTTCCGGTTTCAACTTCTGCACGTGGTATCCATTGTATAGGATAATGGCAACTGATGGATTTCCATCCCTCCCTACTCGCCCTATTTCTTGCAGCAAATCTACCAGATTATTTGGAGGTCCAAATAATACCACTCCACTACACTTTTTTTTACATCTAAACCCATTCCCAGGGCACTGGTTGACAAAATAAGTCTCAAAACACTACTTTCCTCCTTCAATGCATTAATTATAATGTTTTTGTTAACATCTGGAGTTTCAGAATGGAACATCTCAATATACTTGGCACAATGTGGCAATTCTGTTACAATGTATTTATAAAGTTTGGAAGTGTCATTTATCGATGAACAATACAAAAGTGTACGTGGGAAGTACTGTCTTTTTTCCTCTAATGCATCTACTAACCATGTCATTCCCATTTCAATTTCATTTTTAATTTTGTTTAGTTTAATATTAGACTTGTTTGGTGATAAATTAATTTCTGTTGTGTCCTCCGCTAGCTGCAATATTTTCATGATCTTTTTCCTAAAGCTTACAGTGTAAGTTTCACTTAAAGCCAATACTGTAGCATCGGGAAAGAGGGATCTTAGTTCACCTGCATTTGAAAACCATTTTCGGAAAGCCTCTTCTCTGTCTCCTTCATCTTGGCCCCTGAAAGAAAAATAGAAATAAGTACATCTATAAAAACTTTTATAAAAGGTAAATATCAGCACCTCTTGCCTGGTTTGTTAATTCTTATGGCAAAACAAAAATAAATACATGTATGTGCATGTCCATATTGTTATGTAACAGCCTATCATTCAGTGGTTGTTGTTGGTTGCTGTCTAGCACATTTGTTTAGGGTTTTATTTTTCATAAATTCTTATAATTACATTGTTATGGTTCAACATTTTGCAAGTAGTGGTCTTAAAAGAGCTTACTTTTTAGTATTAGGTTGTCTCGTTCTTGAAAGCTGTACAGTTCTGTACCAGTGGTCTTAATTTTTTACTTCTATATTTTTGAAAATCTAAAATTCATAAAAATGGGAAGGAGTACACATCAATATATAGAAACAATTCATCAAAGTTTCATGCAAATTTGTTGAATAGTTTTTGAATTACTGTCTGACATGTTGACGATTGACAGACAGTCACAGGTTAGGGGAGGGTTGGGATCCCGCTAACATGTTTAACCCTGCCACATTCTGTATAGTGCCTGTCCCAAGTCAGGAGCCTGTAATTCAGTAGTTGTCATTTGTTTATGTGTTACATATTTGTTTTTTCGTTCATATTTTTGTGCATAAATTAGGCCGTTTTTTTTTTTCTCGTTTGAATTGTTTTACATTGACATTTCATGGCCTTTGATAGCTGACTATGCGGTATGGGCTTTGCTCATTGATGAAGGCCGTACGGTGACCTATAGTTGTTTATTTCTGTGTCATTTGGTCTCTTGTGAATAGTTCTCATTGGCAATCCTACCACTATTCTTTTTACATAGACAACGGTATACCATAATACGTCCTGTAAATGTGTGAATAGAAATGAACATGGGGAATAAACATTGTATCCACTTACCAAATTGCTATTGTGTGAAACTCATCAATTACAATCAACTTAATGTTCAACTTCTTTAAACAAGTTCTCCAATAGGGATCACCAACCAATGTTTCTGGAGATGCAAAAATGTCATCTATCAACCCCTCTTTGATTCGATCGTCACTCTGGGGGAGATGATCCTAAAATGCAAAAAAAAAATGTAGGTTGGCAGTTTCCAAACAGACATATTTCTATTATTATAATTTGACTAATTTCCATCGACTTCGATACCTTTATTCCAAAGTTATTATCCAAAATCCAAGTGTCGTCTGGTTACTCTACTCTCTAATGAACAATATCACGTGACTAACATGGAGATTCCCTGTCAGCCAAAAAAATCTATGGAACGCAATCAGTGTCATAATCTTATATGTTTTTGATGTATTTTAGCGATAAAAGATGAATTTTGGTTTATCAAATGAACTTCAAAGGAGTTATTGAGCACAGTTCTTGTAAATTAAGTACAAATTACGTTGATTACTGGGTAGTATAGAGGATTTGTATACACAATTTTATTGTATTATGTATTTATTTGTTTTGTTAAAAGTTTTGTGTATCACAAAATTATTAGTGTTATTTTTTTAATATTTTACAGGTTCAACTTAAAAGGCAGAAATACAAGTCGTATTCACCAACAAAACTGACTAATGCTTATCTGGATGTTACTGACAAGAAGCTTAGTGTTGCCAAGGCTGCAAGGAAGTATTGTCTTCCTGAACAGACACTAAGAGACCGTGTATTGGGCCACATCTCTATAGACAACGTAAAGTCTGGACCACCACCAGTGTTTGACTGTGAACAGGAGGCAAGATTGGTTCAGCACATAAAAGAAATGGGTGCAGTAGGATATGCATACACCAGAGCTGAAGTGGTGGATCTTGGATCTGAGTATGCTGTTCACATGGGTATAAAGACAAAAGACGACAAGCAGCTGTCATTGAGATGGTTTTACAGCTTCATGGGTAGATGGCCTGAACTAAAGGTATGGAGACCTAAAACCATCTCAGAACTTAGAGCAAAGGCAACCTCAAGGGCATCAATTTACAGGTACTTTGATGAACTTAACCGTATAATGGAAAAATATCAGCTAAAAGACAAACCACAGAGTATCTATAATGTTGATGAGAAGGGTTTACAACCAAACTATAAACCACCAAATGTTGTGGCCTCTGCAGAGTATGTACCCTCTACCTTGTCTTCAGAAAAAGGTCAAACAACAACTGTAATGGGATGTGGTAATGCCTTAGGACATCAAATTCCACCTTATTTTATTTTCGCTGGTAAACGTATGAGACAGGAGTTGTTAGAAGGGGCCACACCTGGTGCTGATGGGTCTGTCAGTGAAACTGGATGGTCCAATTCAGAGATATTTCAGTCCTACCTGGAAAATCATTTCATAAAATACGTCACTGGTATGCAGGACAAACATATTCTTCTTCTGTATGATGGTCACAGGACTCACATAACACCAGATATCATTGATTGGGCAGTAGAGAAAAAAATTATCTTGTATGTTTTGCCTCCTCACACCAGCCATGTTCTTCAGCCCATGGATGTTGGTTGTTTTGGGCCTTTCGCAAGAATCTACAGTTCAGAATGTCATAAATTCCAACGTACCCATTCAGCAGTAATTAACAAATACAACTTATGCTCTATTGCCTGCAAATCCTACAATTCTGCTCTTTCTCCTTCAAATTTGCAGTCTGCTTTCCGTAAATCTGGTATTTACCCGTTAGATAGAGATGCTATAGATCAGTCCTTGTTTTCTATTTCTGATGCTATTCATAGACAGAGCCAATCAGAAGAAAATACCAAAGTTGATGATATCCCTGCCATTGAAAATGAAACAACTGAACCAGTTAATTTAATGTCCGATTCAGAGATAAATGCAGACACAGAACCTATATTATCAAACCAGGAAAATGAAAACATTCAGATTTATGTAGCTGAAAAAATTACTGACGAAAAACCAGATGAAAATACAACTTTCTTCACTGAAAAATCAACAAATTTGTCCAAGAAAAATCCACCAAAACAGGAAAGACGTTCCATCTACAAGATAGTAGCAGGAAAGGCAATTACAGAACCAGAGACACGTCAAGAAATAAAGGAGTACATTGCACAGTCAAAGTCAAGGACCAAGTCTAAAACAAACAATAAATCAACAAAACATAACATTAACCAAAATGCTAAGAAAACAACAACTAAACGTAAACAAAATGGTTCATCATCTTCTTCCAGTTCAACAACCACAAACAAGAAATTAAAGCAGAATCAACAAGATTCACAACAGCCAGGTCCATCAGGACTACAAAAAATAGTTGTTTCTGACGGTTCAATTACAGATGAAGATGATCAAGATGATGATAACACATTGTGTTGTGTTTGTAACATGTGGCAGCCAAAGGAGTTACAGGATTGCATCTCCATTGTATTCACACAATGGGCCAAATGTGAATTTCTACAATGTGATCATTGGACTCATCTTAAATTTTGCTGTGATGTCTCAGTCCTACGCAGGTCAGATAAATTTTACTGCCCATGTCATGGCTTACCCTGCAAACAGAAAGAAACTGAAGAATAATGATAACGATATACATTTGATAATTGTTTGACCGTTTCCAGTTATTTATATTTAAAGACATTTACTGTTGCCAGTTCTTTATTAACAGTTGGAACACTTTTGAGTTGTGAACATTTGCTTGATTTTGTAAATATGAACTTTATCTTCTGTGGAAAGAAATTAAATCATGATTCCAAAGGAAAAAATTGACTGAACTGTATCTTTAAGCACATTTTTTTTAATTAATGGTAAGTAAAAATAATTGTTATTAGCAACTTTTAATTTTATTTTGTTACTTATAATTTTAATAATTTTTTAAAAGTTAAAAAATTTTTTTTTTTAATCTTTTTGGGTGTTTTCATTTTTTATTTTTGTAAGGTTTTCAGTCTCCAAAAAATCAAAATTAAATACTTGGTTTTTAAAAACAATGTTTTTATTTTTACTGAACTGAATATGTACAAAAATATTATTGTATAAAATTACCATTTTAATGCTCACCACTGGGCTTCCATACTCTGTGTTCTTCTTGTGTTATTTTTAGAACGAACTTTTCCCACGAAAATAGGTGACGTACTTGGCATATAATGCCGATTTGTTTACACTAGAAATGTAGGTCATATCAAAGAAACTATGAAACGGAAAGAATCAAACTAACTTGTATTATTTTAAAGAAGTTCTAAGGTAACATTATCAACATAAAAAACAAATGGCTATTTATTAGTTTTACCGCATTCCGTTTGAATAGTCTTATATCCACGAATATAGGTGACACTACCGTACTAAGGATTTTCTTATCCCAGGCAAATAACCTTAGCCGTATTTGACACAACTTTTTGGAACTCTTGGTCCTCAATGCTCTTCAACTTTGTACTTGTTTTGGCTTTCGAACATTTTTGATCTGAGCGTCACTGATAGGTCTTATGTAGACGAAAAGCGCGTCTGGCGTATTAAATTATATACCTGGTACCTTTTCATAGCTATTATTTGTGTGTGTCTCTGTCCTGTATGTTCTCACATTTATTTGTATTGTAGTCCTGTCATGTAATCTTGTCATTTTAATGTTATATTTAACATTGCCAGAAAAGCGGGAGGTTTGGCTAGCCACTAAACCAGGTTCAACCCACCATTTTTTCTTAAAATGTCCTGTACCAAGTCGCCCCCAATGGTGACTGGGGAATAGAAGTATGGTCACCATTAGTCTTCCTCCGACCGGCAGTAAAACCCGTGCTAAAGTGGGGCGTCCGTTTGGCTGTGCGGGATGTACAAATTTGCAGCCACGTCCGGTCAGAATGGGGACGTTAAATCCGATGCCTCGTGTAAAGAGAGTGCCACGCTCTTTGCACGTTAAGAACCCTTGCAACAACTCTTTGAGGGGTCCGTAGGTGACCTGTTGCAAGGCTAAATTTCTGTCCCTATCCAATATACCATCATTTCCCGTGGCAGTCTAAATTTCTCCGACCTTAATCCCTTAATCTATTACAGAACCTACCTATTGTATTTATTTTGAACTTGTTCTCGTCCTGAATATGCATGAAATATTTGCCACTGGACGTTAAGCAACCAACAATCAATCAATCCTGTACCAAGTCAGGAAAATGGCCATTGTTATATTATAGTTCGTTTCTGTGTGTGTTGCATTTTAGTGTTGTGTTTCTGTTGTGTCGTTGTTCTCCTCTTATATTTGATGTGTTTCCCTCAGTTTTAGTTTGTAACCCGGATTTGTTTTTTTCCCAATCGATTTATGAATTTCGAATAGCGGTATACTACTGTTGCCTTTATTTTTCCAGTGACAGTCTAAACTTCCCCGACCTACGGCTTCCATTGTAGAACCTACCTCTTATATCTATTATTAATTTGTTCTCGTCCTGAACATGCATGAAATACTTACCACTGGACGTCAAGCAATCAATAGCTACTAAACATGGTTTGTTATAGCCAATGTCGGCCATATTGGTTGGTAGTCGTGGTTTTTTTTTCATTGCTACTGGATGTTTATCAACCAATAAGCAAAAAAAGGTGTTTTGATTCTAATACGAAATTTACGTATTGTTTAATTGGTGACTTAAAGTGAATTCCGGTAGTAAGAGTTGTAGGCTTCATGACACGACATCTCACGGACAGACAGAGAACATTTGAGATTTCTTAGAAAACACAAATGTCTTAACACTGTCCGATACTAAATCCTCCAAATGTTAACACGTTTCGATTGAAAAACTATCAAAGATATACTACTATGTAATCCTTATGTCCTTAAGCACCCTATGGGTTGACTGGGTTTTAGAAATATAGTTTCAACTGTTTAACAGGTAAACCCTTGATTAAGTAGTAACTGCTCGGCTGTGCGGGATGTAAAAATACACAGCAATGCCCTGTCGGAAATAAGAACGTCCGATGTCTTGTGTAGTGGTGCACGCTATTGGCACTCTCAACAGCCCATGTATCAAATCTTCTTTGATTCCGCAGGTGGCACGTTGCAAGGAAAATTATACGCCCCTTTCCAACATAACCTTACTTGTCAGTGGCAGTAAAAATGACCCGCCTCTCATCCCGTTCGACATGCCTTGTAAACCTAATTAGATTATTGATTGTTTAATTGTTCATGTACTGAACATGCATGAAGCATTTACCACTGGACGTTGAGCAAATACTAATCTAGATATATACGAACTACACTTTAAACAAGAATGTGTCCATAGTACACGGATGCCCCACTCGCACCATCATTTTCTATGTTCAGTGGATCGTCAAATTGGGGGTCAAAACTCTTATTTGGCACTAAAATTAGAAAGATCATATCATAGGGAACATGAGTACTAAGTTTCAAGTTGATTGGACTTCAAAAAACTTCCTTGAAAAAAAACTTTAACCTAAAGCGGAACAGACGGAAGGACGAACCAACGGACGCACAGACCGCAAAACATAATTCCCCCACGATGGGCATAAAAATCAACATCTAGATTTCAGACATATACTTCTAGTATGGTGCTCTTTATACTAATCTGACGTATGCTGGTGGAAATGTTGCCCCTTGCAAATTAAAACACCAGAGTTAACTGCAGTTTTTTTTTGTGGGGTGCATGTAGCTCTACCATGAATTTATTCGTAACTGTTTTGTTGGCGTTTTCTTATTGTCATGTTTTGTTTCCGAATATTTTGTTATTGTCGTCTTAATATCTTTACAATGAAAAAATTAAAGGTGTCATTAATGTAAGGTGCAGGGGACATTTCTTATTGTTATGACAAACACTTCAAAATCCGGTGCAAACATTGCGAACTCTACCACGTGACATATATAATCATGTTCTCAGAACGATGATCTTGATGATAGATTGATTGTTGGTTGCTAACATTCAGTGGCAAGTGTTTCAGGCATGTTCAAGACGAAAACATTACAATAGAAGGGTCCTGTAATAGCGCCGACAGATAGAACTCAACATGATGAAAGAATGCTGAATAAAGAGACCACACTATGACGACATTGATAAGGCCAATTACATGGTAGCCAATCCAGATCACGAACATGTAATCGCCGAACTGCTTACATTCAACGAAAACCGCATGTCACTATGATGAGGGAACTATCGACACGACATCAATCACCGCGTATGTTATCAAGTACTAGACAGATGGACACAACAGCCATCAATGGAAACATTTCAGCAACCACGCACTACCAATAGTTTGGACAACACAGCATACTACAGGTGCACGTCAACCGTGCGTACCCAAATATCTGCATCTCATTAGAAATTCTCCAAAGACTCGCACTATACGGAAGTCAACTTTTCAAATTGCAGCTGGGGACACTCGAAAGACCTACATTCAAGAAGTACATCCCACAAAGGGTGACTAGGGAAAATAAATATGGTCACTGCAGGTCTACCTCCGACCGTCAGTAAAACCCTTGCTCAAGTGGCGCGTCAATTTGACTGTACGGTATATACAAGTACGCAGTCACGCACGCAACAGAATGGGGACATTAAACTTGATGCCTCGTGTAAAGAGTGCCACGCTCTCGGGTCGTTAAGAACTCTTGTAACAAGTCTTTCAGGGGTCCGTAGGTGGCCTGTTGCAAGAAAAAAAGGTTTGTCTCTATCAAGTTTACCATCCTTTTCAAGTAGCAGTTTAAATTCCCCCGAATTTCATCCCGGAAGCCTTCTATTGCAGGACCTACCTAGTGTGACAGGGTTTAAACTGATTATAGTGTTAAGCACTCTAAACTGAGACATAGTGGTGCAGCCACACAACATAAGAACAAACAGAATTAAGATCATTTTTAAATGCCTTGTAGTCAATGAGCCTCTGGCCTTTGTTAGTCTTGTATGTTTTTTAATTTTAGTTCATTTATATGTGTTGGAGTTTAGTGTTACGTCCATTCTCATTGAACAAGTATACATTTTGTTTAGGGGACAGCTGAAGCCCGCGTCCGGGTACGGGATTTTCTCGCTGTGTTGAAGACACATTGGGGGCCGTCGGTCCACTTTAGCAAGGGTTTCACTGCCGGATGGAAGAAAGTTACTTTTTTTGTCCAGTCACCTTACATCTATCTGTACATGTAATGAACAAAGGTTAGACAAATCGCGGACATGAATTAGGATTGATTGATTGATTGTTGGTTGCTTAACGTCCAGTGGCAAATATTTCATGCATATTCAGGACGAGAACAAGTTCACAATAAATACAATAGGTAGGTTCTGTAAGAGGGGCGTCCGGGATTAAGGTCGGAGAAATTTAGACTGCCACGGGAAATGAGGGTATATTGGATAGGGACAGAAATTTAGCCTTGCAACAGGTCACCTACGGACCCGACATGAATTAGGATAAGGTGGCAGAATATTGTAGCATGATATCAGTTGTGTTGATCAAATAAAATGACTGATTGATTGTTGGTTGCTCAACGTCCAGTGGCAAATATTTCATGCATATTCAGGACGAGAACAAATTAACAATAAATACAATAGGTAGGTCCTGTAATGTAAGCCATCGGGGAAATTTAGACTGCCACGGGAAAATGAGGAAAAATTGGATAGTGACAGCAATTTTGTTTTGCAACAGGTCACCCACGGACCCCTCAAAGAGTTGTTGCAAGGGTTCTTAACGTGCAGAGAGCGTGGCACTCTCTCTACACGAGGCATCGGATTTAACGTCCCCACTCTGACTGGACGTGGCTGCGTACTTGTACATCCCGCACAGCCAAACGGACGCCCCACTTTGGCAAGGGTTCTACTGCCGGTCGGAAGAAGACCTGTAGTGACCATTTTTCTATTCCCCGGTCACCCTTGGGGAATCAAATAAAATGACAATCATCTAATAATCATCAGAAACGGTTATTAACGACATCAAGTCTCGGTGAAGACAACCATCAGAAACATTTTTCATGAACATTGTAGGTGAATGTTCTGGGGTCGAAAAAAAGGACCCATTGCTAGAATTATTAACAGTAAAATTTCATGAAATTCATTTGAAGTGACAGAAGTTGTTAATATGTTAACAATAGCCAGGTATAAGACACAGCGTCGACGGGAAAGCTGTATGTAGATGTACATAACAACATCCCAAAGAAAAGTGGAAATAAAGTGTCCATATTCATTTCTTGATAACCACCCAACGTATGTTAAGTAAGACACTTTTATTAAACTTATTCCTTTGCCAGCTTTTTGTTACTTACAAATTGGAATTCCAACTAACCTACTTAAATATTCACAATCATTTGATACACTAGACTGTTTTGGAAATATAAATATAAGATGGAGAGTTGTCTCATTGGCACTCATACCACATCTTCCTATATCTACTTAGAAAATCAACACGTGATTGTAAAAAAAACCTCCCTATATAGCCACTATGCAACTGCAAATGTTGACTATACAAAAGAAAACATGTGCCTTTCACGTGAACGCCCAGCAGTATCACAGGACAACATAGCTTTGGTCCATACGGACGTTGTAGTAGTTCAAAGTTAGAGTAAATTGTGGATATGAATCTCTTATTTCCGATCATGATTGGGCCAAGGACAGTAATCGTACACTAGCAATTACAACAATACAGCTTAAATCTCCAACACGGTCTAGTGTATCAATTGATTATGCATGTATTTTCTGTATTTAAAACAGAGCTTAGATATGGGCTTATTCTACAAAGCAAATCTTTTAACACAGAAAGAAAAGCTATATTAGAAAAAATATTTATGTGTTTTTGAATTGTATGATCTGTTATCATGGTTAGTAATGTTAACTTTGTGTATTAGTTAATTTATTATCTAATGTTGTATATTTATTTAACTTAAACATACATGATGCATGTATGATGTACATTGCAATATTTATATAAGCACGATGTATGTACATTACAAAAACACAGCACAATTGTCTTTCGATTACAGTATGACTATCAATCTTTCAAATTATAACTGTCTTGCCTGAATAATGATGTAGATAAAGCTAATTACAATCTATTGCAATATTGATTAAAATAACCGTTATCCGGAAACATATGGAAATTGGTTATAGGTTATAAACCATCCCTATCTCGGATGAACTCTGAAATTCCGATAATAACGCCAGATGATATACATACTTTATTATAATATAATAGCATTATTTATCTATTGATGTCATATTTATATTTTTGTAAAAGACTTACAATATACAGTTTATCTACCTAAAGAATCCCGGAACTTCTGTTACTAATGAAACAGGGACCTTCACTGAGATAGCTGTGTCAGTGGAGTAATTGTTAACAGTGTGTGCAATACTGTTGTTGAATAAAAAAAAAAGGATTATGCATGTTTAAGTAATTTAGATGGAATTCCAATTTGAATATCAAAAATAGCTGGCAAAATACAGTTGGGTGGAGACCAACCATTACATGTAGACGCGCGGAAAAAGTTCACGCGGCGTTTACTCGCGTGCACTTCATGTAAACGCCGCGTTAACTCTGCGTTAACTGCAAAATTTTAGTAGACGTAAAAAGTAAACATGCGTTTACTCTCACGTTTACCTCCGCGTTAACGCCAAAAAGGCGCCTCTTCTAATTTTCTTCACAGTAAACGGGCGTTTACGTCCGCGTTAACGTGAAATTAAGTGGCTCGTCTTCTGGTTCTTTGTAAAAAAAAACCCAAGGGTGACTGGGGAATGGAAGTATGGTCACCATTGGTCTTCCTCCGACCGGCAGTAAAACCCTTGTTAAAGTGGGGCGTCCGTTTGGCTGTGCGGGATGTACAAATTTGCTGCCACGTCCGGTCAGATGGGGACGTTAAATCCGATGCCTCGTGTAAAGAGTGCCACGCTCTTTGCACGTTAAGAACCCTTGCAACAACTCTTTGAGGGGTCCGTAGGTAACCTGTTGCCAGGCTAAGTTTCTGTCCCTATCCAATATACCCTCATTTCCCGTGGCAGCCAAAATTTCTCCGACCTTAATCCCGGACGCCCCTATTACAGAACCTACCTATTGTATGTATTG
The DNA here is from genome assembly GCF_021869535.1 of Mytilus californianus. Classification (NCBI taxonomy): domain Eukaryota; kingdom Metazoa; phylum Mollusca; class Bivalvia; order Mytilida; family Mytilidae; genus Mytilus; species Mytilus californianus. The sequence continues at coordinate 5,161,949 of NW_026262604.1, forward strand.
TTAATTTGTTAATTTGTTCTCGTCCTGAATATGCATGAAATATTTGCCACTGGACGTTAAGCAACCAACAATCAATCAAACAATCTTTGTAAAAACCCCCAAGGGTGACTGGGGAATAGAAGTATGGTCACCATTGGTCTTCCTCCGACCGGCAGTAAAACCCGTGCTAAAGTGGGGCGTCCGTTTGGCTGTGCGGGATGTACAAATTTGCAGACACGTCCGGTCAGAATGGGGACGTTAAATCCGATGCCTCGTGTAAAGAGAGTGCCGCGCTCTTTGCACGTTAAGAACCCTTGCAACAACTCTTTGAGGGGTCCGTATGTGACCTGTTGCAAGGCTAAATTTCTGTCCCTATCCAATATACCCTCATTTCCCGTGGCAGTCTAAATTTCTCCGACCTTAATCCCTTAATCTATTACAGAACCTACCTATTGAATTTATTGTGAACTTGTTCTCGTCCTGAATATGCATGAAATATTTGCCACTGGACGTTAAGCAACCAACAATCAATCAATCAATCTTTGTAAAAAGTAAACGCACGTTTACTACTGCACAATTAGTTACCGTACACTAATGACTAGACCAATGATAGGACAATGACAAAACAATGACAGGGCCAAAATGAAAATGCTAATAACCTTTTATTTATCATGGGATTAATTTTAAATTTGAAATATAATAAGATTACATTATTTAATATTTAAATATAAAAAAAAAAAAACGAAACAATATTTTCAAAACTTGCGAAAACGTGGCCTGAGCAACGTTTACAATGACAGGACCAATATTGGCAAGTACAGGACTATATGAAAGTGCTCATAACTTTTTTATTTCTCAAATGATTCATCTGAAATTTGAAATATAATAAGCCTGATAATTGAGTACTTTTTATACCCCCAGAACGAATTGAAAGATATAAAAGTGAAGAAATTAAAGTTTAAAATTGCAAAAGTTGTTGTCGCATAAAAAAAGAGGTCCCAATATTTTCAATTTTGTTAGAATATTATACAACAGCATTAACATTCTGTTCTTTTTGTCCCTAAGAATGAATAGTTTTACACAAATTGAGCGCTCCAATCTAATTAAAATTAAATCTCCGCACTTGCTCCTCGTTGTTTATATGTGGCGCGTGGGAGATCTAACAACAGCCGCTTGAGGGTCATGTCTAGGGTCAAATTTGCTGTAGCCAATCAGCGAAGGTGCTACAAACTGTTAGGGTATTGGACTGGCATAGGAGTCTTAGTAGCGTCTAGAGGTCTTCCGAATGTATATAAACAAAAATGGCAGCCCCATGCGAAAAACGTTTCGTAACATACAACTGTAATAATAGTTTGTATTATTGCCTTCCGAGGTTAAAATGGCATCAAGTGAAGTATGCACCCCAAGGAAAATATCAGTAAGAACAAACATTTGTGTTTTATGCGGTTTTTCTTTCATCCAGATAGAAATCTCCTCAACGGGAGAACGTGTTGAAAAAAACCGTTCAAACTGAAACTTCAGCAGAACTCAGAGAGAATCGCAATAATTTCTAGTGTTGTTATTTGTTTTGAAGAAAACGCCGAAGTAGACAAGGACAATGGCGTCTGTATTAAATGTTTTAGAAAAGTCCAACAGTCAATCAAATTAAAGAAAGATGCATTAAAAATGCAAAAAAAACTAAGTGACTAACTTCGGGTGTCTTACCACCTGACCAATCAGAAAGATTAATTGCTAATAGATTTGTAAATCTGCAAGGTGGAACAAACAATAATATAAGCTTAGATAAATACTTAGAGATGTTGAACAAGGATACAAAAGTAACATGTTCAGGACATCAGACAAAGGAAAGTATCCTTCAACACTCTAAAGAGTATCCTCACCTAGTTAATTTTGGAAGCCATTTTGATAACATTACCAATTTAACAGTAAAGAAGGGGTTCCACCATATACCGTCATACCAAGCTGATGTTCAGAAAATTGCAAAAGACCTACTACAAGAAAATGTACTTACATATAAAACTTCAAGAATAATTAAATGCTAGGAGCTAACAAAAGACAAAAACCCATTTGACAGTGCATTTATAGGACTTCGTACATTGATTCATCGACATCAACCAACAGTCCCCTTCCATCGCCTTCGAAACCCACATATTTGAAAAATATTGCTTGGAATTAAATTATTGTGAATAAAGTGTGCAGGTTTAATTTTCTCTTAAGTCATAATCTTAATTAGCTGGTACTTTTTTTAGTAGTTTGTTGCTGATATTAAAAAAAATGTGTGTCATAAGTCAATGAGACATCAACCCAACAACAAAGTAATGAAATACTTTCAGTTTAGTTGCAGAATATTATGGTCATTTTGATTAGGCAGCATAACTACCTACACAAACATGTTTATAAAAATGTGGCATGATTTCTAATGAGACAACTTTTCAAAAGGAACCAACTTATTTTTCTGTATTAAAGTTCACAGTTCCACCTCTGACTTTGAGTAAAACCTATAGCAAGCTGTACAAAGGCCCGAAATGACTTTATGAAAACAGCAAGCACGTTTGTACAAAACAACAATGAGATAAAAACCAAACTTTTACAGATTTGTTCACAAGGCGACCAGCATGCGGATATTTACCCTATATGTACATGTAAAGAGTTGTTGATAAAACTTATAAAAGGTGGTGTTGGTTAAATGTGCTTTCCTGAGTGATGAAGTTATTAGTGCACATTATTTAGTTCAATTTATATCTTAGTCGAATTAAACACAGTAACTTAATATAATAAAATGCTCCGCTGGGCGGAGCTTGATACGACCGCAGAGGTCGAACCCTGAACAGTCGGGGCAAGTATGGACACAACATTCAAGCTTGATACAGCACTGAATTTGGATTGTGATTAAATATTTGACACAGCATAGGTTTCTGACACAGAATGAATGTGGTCTAAGAACTTATAAATTTTTAATTTACCTATTCAAACCATATCATTATAATTTGCTTTTATATATAAATCAAAAATAACAAATTTAAAATGGAAAATTTTAAAGAAAAAAAAGGAAAAAAAAAAATTCCCCCCACCCAAATTTTTGAACCCTCCTTATGATTCATCAACCCCAAACTCAATCCCAGCCTTCCCTTTGTGGTATGGTACCTTGATGTACAATTACAGAGAGATCCATACACTTGAACACAAGTTATTGACTGGAAACTAGAAAAATGCTTGTTTTTTGGCCCCTTTTTGGTTCAAAATTCCTAAACATTTAGGGAAATTACCCCCAAACTCAAACCCAGTTTTCCCTTTGAGATATGGAACCTTGTAGTACAATTTCAGAAAGATCCATACACTTATACACAAGTAATTGTAATGAAACTTGAAAAATGCTTGTTTTTGGCCCCTAATTACTAAAATTTTGAGGCAATTACCCCCAAAATCAATCCCAGCCTTCCCTTTGTGATATGGAACCTTGTGGTACAATGTCAGAGAGATCCATAAACTAACACACAAGTAATGTCTGGAACTTACAAAAATGCTTATTTTTGGCCCCTAATTCCTGAACTGTTGGTACCATAACCCCCAAAATCAATTCCCACCTTCCTTTTGTGGTATTGAACCGTATGGTAAAATTTCATGGAGATCCATTCACTTAAACTCAAGTTAGAGTGCGAAAAACCAATGTGTCTTCGGACGACAACGACGACGCCAACGTCATACCAATATACGACCGCAAAATTTTTTTGTGGTCGTATAAAAAAGAAGTGGTATTAAGTCTATAGTTGACTGTTTTCTTGATGAACACATTGGTCTTGAACAAAGTTGTAAGTAAGATATAGTCCCACTGCATGTTATTGTCTTGAATATGCATGAAATATTTGCCACTGAAACCCAAGTGAAGAAATCAATAATCAATCAACCTGTCAATGTTTATTTTGAGCAAAAATAATCATCCTCTATGTATACTGTTGGCTACATCAAGTTAAATACAATGAGTTTGCTATAAAGAACAAATATTACATCATCAAGAACAATGAACAAAAAGGTCAATGTCATACATGTCATATGAACCATGCCAAAACTTAGCACAAAAGTACATACATCAATAGCAATAATTCTATACACCAAAGATAGTTGACTTGTTGATCAATAAACCATGAAAAGTCAAGGTCAGAAACCAACCAGACTGATTTTTATAGTTCGTTCCTGTGTTGTACTGTTACACCACTGTCCCAGGTTAGGATCCTGATAACATGTTTAAACCCGCCACATTCTGTATGTATGTATCTGTCCTAAGTCAGGAGCCTGTAATTCAGTGGTTGTCGTTTGTTTATGTGTTACATATTTGTTTTTCGTTCATTTTTTGTACATAAATTAGGCCGTTAGTTTTCTTGTTTGAATTGTTTTACATTTGTCATTTCAGGGCCTTTTATAGCTGACTATGCGGTATCGGCTTTGCTCATTGTTGAAGGCCGTACAGTGACCTATAGTTGTTAATTTCTGTGTCATTTGGTCTCTTGTGGAGAGTTGTCTCATCATGCTCATTGGCTATCATACCACATCTTCTTTTCGATATAACATGTACATCTTACAATAATTCCACACCAAATATATTTTTCTGTTTGTTTATCATGTTTATAGTAATCGAGAAGCAGACTTGACCCCGAATATATGCTTGTTTCATGAAATGAGGTCAAGATTAGGCGAATATGCAACCATATCTGACAGACATGACAGACATGGCAGACATGGTTTTCTCTCTCGAATTTTTTCGTATTTTTCTGGTCGGGGCCTTTTGTAGCCGACTAAAGGCATGGGTTTTTCTCGTTGTACTACAATTGCTTATATCAAGTTATTGAAAAGTCTGGAGGGTAGTTGTCTGATTGGCAATCATACCGCATCTCTTTTTTTTTCAGACGATTGATTGATTGATTGTTGTTTGCTTAACGTCCAGTGGCAAATATTTCATGCATATTCAGGACGAGAACAAATTAACAATAAATACAATAGGTAGGTTCTGTAATAGGGGCGTCCGGGATTAAGGTCGGAGAAATTTAGACTGCCACGGGAAATGAGGGTATATTCGATAGGGACAGAAATTTAGCTTGGCAACAGGTCGCCTACGGACCCCTCAAAGAGTTATTGTAAGGGTTCTTAACGTGCAAAGAGCGTGGCACTCTCTTTACATGAGGCATCGGATTTAACGTCCCCATTCTGACCGGACGTGGCTGTAAATTTGTACATCCGCACAGCCAAGACGGACGCCCAACTTTGGCGAGGGTTTTACTGCCGGTCGGAGGAAGACCAATGGTGACCATACTTCTATTCCCCAGTCACCCTTGGGGGATTTTTAAGATGAAAACTAGTAAATATCTTATGATGTGTGTCTCATTTGTTTTTATATGCTACATATCTTTTTAGTCACATTGACAGCTGCAGGCATGACATGAACCCAGATCTAGAGTGGCAATACAGCAATTGTAAGGGGGTTAAAAGTCAAAAAAATTTAAAGAGTCTAAAGTTGAATAAGTTACAGAAACCAGATACTGAAAAATTAAATAAATAAATATCAACTGTTTTAATCATCTTGTATTTCTAATAAAGCCATATCAAGATCTTTTAAGTATTCATAGGCCGACAAATTGTAGTCTTCAGTATCGCTATCTGATACAGCAGAATCTTCTTGCTCCTCGAGCTCCTCAACAACTTGTTCTGACAGAAATAACTTTTCAAGAGGTAATATATCACAGGATTCACAATTACAAGACTTAGCACACAAGTCACAGCATGAATGTTTCCTGCTTTCTTTCTTCATCAAATCATCCAAGTCTGAATTTCTGAGGAAATTACACATCAGATCCTTTCTCCTACATTCTTTAGCTGTAAGAATTGCCTTAATTTCCGGTTTCAACTTCTGCACGTGGTATCCATTGTATAGGATAATGGCAACTGATGGATTTCCATCCCTCCCTACTCGCCCTATTTCTTGCAGCAAATCTACCAGATTATTTGGAGGTCCAAATAATACCACTCCACTACACTTTTTTTTACATCTAAACCCATTCCCAGGGCACTGGTTGACAAAATAAGTCTCAAAACACTACTTTCCTCCTTCAATGCATTAATTATAATGTTTTTGTTAACATCTGGAGTTTCAGAATGGAACATCTCAATATACTTGGCACAATGTGGCAATTCTGTTACAATGTATTTATAAAGTTTGGAAGTGTCATTTATCGATGAACAATACAAAAGTGTACGTGGGAAGTACTGTCTTTTTTCCTCTAATGCATCTACTAACCATGTCATTCCCATTTCAATTTCATTTTTAATTTTGTTTAGTTTAATATTAGACTTGTTTGGTGATAAATTAATTTCTGTTGTGTCCTCCGCTAGCTGCAATATTTTCATGATCTTTTTCCTAAAGCTTACAGTGTAAGTTTCACTTAAAGCCAATACTGTAGCATCGGGAAAGAGGGATCTTAGTTCACCTGCATTTGAAAACCATTTTCGGAAAGCCTCTTCTCTGTCTCCTTCATCTTGGCCCCTGAAAGAAAAATAGAAATAAGTACATCTATAAAAACTTTTATAAAAGGTAAATATCAGCACCTCTTGCCTGGTTTGTTAATTCTTATGGCAAAACAAAAATAAATACATGTATGTGCATGTCCATATTGTTATGTAACAGCCTATCATTCAGTGGTTGTTGTTGGTTGCTGTCTAGCACATTTGTTTAGGGTTTTATTTTTCATACATTCTTATAATTACATTGTTATGGTTCAACATTTTGCAAGTAGTGGTCTTAAAAGAGCTTACTTTTTAGTATTAGGTTGTCTCGTTCTTGAAAGCTGTACAGTTCTGTACCAGTGGTCTTAATTTTTTACTTCTATATTTTTGAAAATCTAAAATTCATAAAAATGGGAAGGAGTACACATCAATATATAGAAACAATTCATCAAAGTTTCATGCAAATTTGTTGAATAGTTTTTGAATTACTGTCTGACATGTTGACGATTGACAGACAGTCACAGGTTAGGGGAGGGTTGGGATCCCGCTAACATGTTTAACCCTGCCACATTCTGTATAGTGCCTGTCCCAAGTCAGGAGCCTGTAATTCAGTAGTTGTCATTTGTTTATGTGTTACATATTTGTTTTTTCGTTCATATTTTTGTGCATAAATTAGGCCGTTTTTTTTTTTCTCGTTTGAATTGTTTTACATTGACATTTCATGGCCTTTGATAGCTGACTATGCGGTATGGGCTTTGCTCATTGATGAAGGCCGTACGGTGACCTATAGTTGTTTATTTCTGTGTCATTTGGTCTCTTGTGAATAGTTCTCATTGGCAATCCTACCACTATTCTTTTTACATAGACAACGGTATACCATAATACGTCCTGTAAATGTGTGAATAGAAATGAACATGGGGAATAAACATTGTATCCACTTACCAAATTGCTATTGTGTGAAACTCATCAATTACAATCAACTTAATGTTCAACTTCTTTAAACAAGTTCTCCAATAGGGATCACCAACCAATGTTTCTGGAGATGCAAAAATGTCATCTATCAACCCCTCTTTGATTCGATCGTCACTCTGGGGGAGATGATCCTAAAATGCAAAAAAAAAATGTAGGTTGGCAGTTTCCAAACAGACATATTTCTATGATAACTTTTATAATTTAAATGTACACTGTACAAATACCCTTTCTCCATTTCACTGCGTTTGATTAAAGATTGAAATTCAATGAAATAATTCTTATTGTTGTAAAGTCCAATACAGTAATGAATATAGCTGAGATTTCAATGAATGCATGGCATATTTTCTCGATTTTGAGATATTTCTGCCAAATTACCTGTTTGGCTATCCAACAAGGTCATTTAGACTGCACTTTTTCATATTTTTTTTTATTTTTTCATTGTTAAACACAAATTACAATCTAATTTAAAAATTAAGTTTCCCGCACGTTTCTGGGCCATGTAAAGCTGACTATGCTGTATGATTTTGCTCATTGTTGAAGGTCTGATGGTGACCTATAGTTGTAAACTTTGTCATTTGTTGTCTGGTGGAGAGTTGAGTTGGCAATTATACTTCAAGTCTTGTACATGTACGACATCTTCGTATTCTTATATGCATGTGTATTTGTTTTGAGATAGATTATTAGTACATGTAATTAACAACATCCTTTTGGACTCTGGTGCTTCATTAATACAACATGTAGTATATATCTTCATACAAAGTATGAAAAACTAGCATTATGGCCAAAACGACTGTAAAATACTGGCAATATGACCGATACAATCTGTTCTCGGTGAAATGAGACAAATGTGCTACCATGGCTACGATCTACTGCTTCTGCAGTTTTTTTTTAACTTTGCTCATGTATATCTAAGTTTCATATTACTGCTATGTTACTGTTAGTCATGTGTATGTGTTGATTTACTGAAGTTTAAATGTATGTTCCTGCAAATAAATTTTATTTTATTTGATAAAGCATACATGTACATCTTTGCCTGGTCAGATGCGGATCCAGGACAATGGAAAAGGGGGCCCTGCATCTAGGCACCATAAGGTGTGGGAATAACGTCTTAAGACAGAGGCATTGCATTAATTATATACGTAGCTCCAACAGTATAGGCGGATCAAGGGGGGTCTGGGCCCCCTTTTGTGGGAAAAATTTAGTTGATTATATAGGGAATCACTGAGGCATGACTGGAGCGGGCCCCCTCTTAGGTTAGTCAGTGGGCCCCCCTACAAAAAGTTCTGGATCCGCCACTGTACAGGGGGATAACATGTCACCCCTAACTGATTTATCAGGTGTTATAAACATCTTTATTATACAACATTGCCAACATAATAATTATAATATAAATTAGGTATTTAATGGCATTAAAAACTATAGTATAGACTATTCCATTTATTGAAGCCTTACTACCACTGCATGCTTAAAGTTATACTAACCTTTGTATGCAGCAGTAATATTTCCAATGTGCGAGAGTTTTCCCACCTGGTCCTGCATCAGAGCTACTAAGGGACAACAGACTCAAACTTTCCAGTCAGAACTGTTGTTAATAACCTCCCGGACAACTGGAAGGTACAGTTGAAACGGCAGTGACTTGCCAAAACCAGTCGGGAGTACAGCCACGCAGTTCTTCTTGATAACTAAACACTCTAAAATTTCCTTTTGCTCCTTCTTTATATCATTTCTGGAAAGAAAACTGAGAAAGATCAGGACAAGGAAAACCCGTCAACATCAGGTAACTGAATGAAATCTTTGAATCTGCTTATTTAAAGCTCACCTTACCCAAGGGATAACGTGAGCTATTGTCATCACTTGGCAATAGTCCGTTTTCAATTGCAGAAAATCCTGATGTAAATAATCTAAAAAAAATAACCCAGTCATATGCAACAACAAAAAAAGAACTTAAGTGAAGACAAAGCAGGTAAACAAGATTTTAAATAATATTGAGAATGGAAACAGGGAATGCTTCAAAGAGACAACAACCCGATCTAAGAGCAGAAATACCCCAAGGCCACCAATACACCTACTCGCTATTTATTCCATTCCGTATAAGTTCTAAAATTACACAACTTTTTCATCCAGTTGAAGCTATCTGGGGCCCTGTTTAAATAATGCACCATGCGTGATACTTTTTAATGAGATCTGTTTAAAACATCGTAAATACTTCAAACAAAATATTTTTTGACAATAATTTGAGTTTCAAAAAGTGGATCATAATCTATCAAAGTTTCGTATTGATTGCTTTCTAAATTTTCCCTCCCTCAGCTCGTTACTGATGACCTTTGTTGTTTACCTGTTCAAGGCCTGTTGACCCAAACAGGAAGTTGTCTAAATGACTCTTTTTTTTCCGGATTGGACTAAAAAGCGATAAGGTGTATGGGCAAACCATAAGAAAATCCCGCACCCTGAGGCGGCCGCCTGCTGGCTCTTTAATGTAAATTATTATTGTTATTCAAAATGTTGAAAGGATAATGAAATCGCAGACATTTGACAAATATGATTTCCTTTTTAAGAAAGCTGAGTATAGAACTGAGATTATCAATAAAAAATTGAACTTGCCTGATTTTGTTTAAGCATTTAAATTCTTGCCTATACTACAAAAGTTCATAACTGCCGAAACTTGATAAAATCTTTTATGAAATTTGAGGATTTCAGATATCTTGGTTATAATATTTTCAAGTAATAACACATATTGAATATGAATTTACTTGTGGTTTCTATTTTACTCAAAAAAAAATTATAAGGCAGTGAAATTTCAGTGGCTAGGACACCTATGGAAACTGCAAAATTTCTTGAAGAGGACAGAAAGACCGAAAAATTTACTATTATTCTAAAAAACTACCTCATAAAAAACACCCAAGTTGTTATGCGACTATTTTAGGTAAAATTGCAACATCAGGTTCTGATGATGGGCTGGAAATTATTGAAGTACTGCAGCATGATGCCAAAAAAGCTGTCACAGAAACGATTCTGTCTATGAGGAATGGCAATGTCAAGGCTAAATCAGAGTCACCAACAGAAGCTGATAAAACACAAAATAAAGAACCATCTTCTAAAGTGTCTGCCCCTTTGTTAGGTAACTGTGAAAGTGAACCTGAAAATAACAATCAACAAAGTAATATGCCTAGTAACACTATCTCTAGCTTACGTAACAGTGCTTCTCAACTTGTACCCAAACCAATTAATGCTACCTCTAGTCCTTGTACACAAGCTCAAACTTTACAATCTTCTGCTTTTACCTATGCACAGCCAACAGCTTCGCTAAACACATTCTCCCCCTCATTTTCAGCAATCACACCAACCTTCCTCCCACTAATCCTATACTAACCCTTCTTTTAATTCTAATTTTTCTGCATACAATTTTCCTTCATACAGTAACCATTCTACCAACTAAACTAACAGCTCAACTCTACAAAGACCAGTACCAGAGTACACATCTACCCTCATTAATAGAGCATATAACACTATATATGAGGACAAGTCCACAGTAGTTAGAACACCCACACCACCAAATACAAACTTATGCCACACGAAATAGTTCAACTCAAAAATAGGGTGGATCAACTTGAAAAGGAATTTGAAAAAAGGAATAAGAGGGTTTGGTTTTTAACACTTATATCCACATAAACAGACTAGTGTACTCCACATATACTAACTAGTGTACTTATTGTATCATATAAAAAAATTCTACTCATTTCAATCCATACCTGTCTGATTAAGTTGGATCTATATAAATGTAATTATCTTTAGAAAATCCATTTTAACTCATCTGACCCTCATGTCAAGTGAGCTTTTCACATTATTTGGCATCTGTTGTCTGTAAACTTTTAAAAAAAATCTTCTATTCTGTCAGACAATACTGGGCTAAATGGCCAACTTACAGCAAATTTCTGTTTAGTGAACTGTTACAATAAGTGATATCAAATTTTGAACAACAACTGTGATTTAGTTTCTTCTTGTTGACTTTTAATAACCATAATTGTTATGCCCCCGTGGTAACTAGGAGTATAGGGACTCTATCCTTGATAAAAATGGCTTACGGCACTTAGATCATATTGTAATACAATTTTTACACAAAAACATAAATTTTGAGAATTTCAAAAACAGAAAAGATTAAAAGTGTTAAAATTTATTTTATTATTATTTCATTATGTTGCAGAAACATTCCCAGCAAATTCAGTGCCAATTTCAGAAGGCGGAGCAGAAGTTTTTGGGAAGTCAATGGTAAGTTTATATTATGTCTGGCATTCAGTACTCCTTTGTTAACTCAATCATTATATTTAAATTCCAATATGACTAGAATTTTCACTTAAGTTACTTTTATTCAGGAAATGCAATATTTGTTTTCATCACAACAAAAATATACTACAACAATCATGACTAATGATATTTCCTAAAATAAGAGGAAATATATAATAGTGTTGTATAGGATTTGTATTGTATGCTTCTAACATGCGTTTGAAACAATGTTAAATATTATTCCCTCCGTTGAAACCTACCAGAAAAATTAAAAACAAAAAACAAAGAGGCCAAACAAAACATAACTGTATTATGCATGTAATTATAAAAGAATTATATACAGATGCATCAATCGCAGGCCAGAATATTGATCCCGACCCATAGGGATTTATTTTAGCCTTGCCAAGCTAAGCAAGCGTTATGTTTGTCTTTCAAACTTCCAGTAGTAGTTTGAGTCGAACTTACAGGTATCTAGAAATATTTCCTTTGTGCGACTGACTCAGATAACAATATAGAGTTTATTGTATACATGTAGTTCAATTCCAAATAGGAAGTTTTTAATATAAAAAGTTAAATAACAGAAATACCAATCCTGAAGGAAAATTCAAAACAGAAATTCCATTATCAAATGGCAAATTCAAACGATCTAAGTAAATGATTTAATATAATAATTTTGATGCACACGATATTTATATTTCATCAGTTGTGCTCAAGGCAGAAAAATATTAAAAATCATAACCCTGAAACTAGCCTTATTTACAGACCTACTTTTCATATGCAGATAAAAACCATGTGTTACTCCCATGTTTGAAATTGATACTACAGTTTTGCTAATTGTAATTTCTGAAGTAACAACACATATGATGCTGCAATGTTTCAGTCAATATCGGGTGTGTACTTGTTATAATATTTGCAGGAAGATTGGGAAGAATTTGTCAAAGCCCCAACATTGGAAGAAAGCGTCAAGAAAACATTATTTGCTGTATTTTCAACTGATGAACTTAAAACTTGCTCCCTGATGGGCACAAAAAACATCAAATCAGGAAATAAAGAAGGATTAAACCCTGAAAAGAGGACCTTTGTAGAAAGAAAGTGACATGAAATGATTAAAATCTTCAGTACATTTAAATAATATGCTTTTAATAACTTTTAATCAATAATCTTTTAAAAAATTTAATCAAAAGAAAAATGCAAAATATTCAACTGTGAGAAAACTTCCAAAAGATGCTCTAAGCATTGCAGCAATATCTCATGATATATTTTAAAGTCAATGAATGAATGGGTTAAATTTTCCCAGTCAAATGAGCCTCCTCATGGGGTTTTTGATTATGTGATTACTTTGCCGTTTTCGTAGTGATTATTTGATAATCAAGGACTGTATTTTTGATTATTTGATTGTCTTGTTTTAAAATGAAAAGAGGACCTTTGTAGAAAGAAAGTGACATGAAATGATTAAAATCTTCAGTGCATTTAAATAATATGCTTTTAATAACTTTTGATCAATAATCTTTTAAAAAATTTAATCAAAAGAAAAATGCAAAATATTCAACTGTGAGAAAACTCCCAAAAGATGCTCTAAGCATTGCAGCAATATCTCATGATATATTTTAAAGTCAATGAATGAATGGGTTAAATTTTCCCAGTCAAATGAGCCTCCTCATGGGGGTTTTGATTATGTGATTACTTTGCCGTTTTCGTAGTGATTATTTGATTGATTGATTGATTGTTGGTTGCTTAACGTCCAGTGGCAAATATTTCATGCATATTCAGGACGAGAACAAATTAACAATAAATACAATAGGTAGGTTCTGTAATAGGGGCTTCCGGGATTAAGGTCGGAGAAATTTAGACTGCCACGGGAAACGAGGGTATAATGGATAGGGACAGAAATTTAGCCTTGCAACAGGTCACCTACGGACCCCTCAAAGAGTTGTTGCAAGGGTTCTTTACGTGCAAAGAGCGTGGCACTCTCTTTACACGAGGCATCGGATTTAACGTCCCCATTCTGACCGGACGTGCCTGCAAATTTGTACATCCCGCACAACCAAACGGACGCCCCACTTTAGCAAGGGTTTTACTGCCGGTCGGAAGAAGACCAATGGTGACCATACTTCTATTCCCCAGTCACCCTTGGGGGTCTTGTTTTTAAAAATAATTAATGATTATGTGATTATATTGGCAAACAATTTGTGATTATGTGATTACTTGCATAAGGGGCCTCACAAATGTCAGGGTACATGTTGACACAAAATATATATATATTTATTCAAATAAAGAAACGAAGCATGTTGACCTCAACAATCTGACATACTATTAATTGCATAAAATTTGGTAATTGATATTAATTGCATAAAATTTGGTAATTGATATTAATTGCATAAAATTTGGTAATTGATATTATTTATATTATAGACGGGTCTTTCTATTTATCCCCCTTAGTATTGCACGTGTCCGCACGAGGTCATTGATGTCCGGTCGCCATTAAGGTCGTGAAATATTGTAAACATTAGAGAAAGCACGCTATCTGAACACACACAATTTTATTGTTGATACAACTAAAATGAATGATCTGAATCCACCAGGCTTAGATAAAATAACAACATGGGCAGACGATATGAGGGTATGGCCAAATGTTATGTACGGTGATGTCTACAACTTTTTAATTTCGTCAAAAGCTGTCGATGGTCAAGAAATGAAGAATTTCAAAAGCCTGCATATATAAAAGGAACAACTGTTTACAAAAGTTTTAATTGTACACCTATGTCTAATGTGATAATTCAAGAGGAGCATGGTGAACATATTTCTGTTAGTTCATGTAGGACATGTTATGCCTTTTTCAATAAATATATTGAACTTAATGACACAAAAAGGAAAAACTTGGAACTTGGAACAAAAGGTCAAAGTAGCAGTGTTTTATGGAAAGATGCAAGGAAATTGCGCATAACTGCAAGCAGTGCAACTAAAGTGCCAATTAAAGACACAACTGATGCAACATCATTTATTCGAGAACATTTGCATCCCACATTTACAGGGAACAAATATACGAGACATGGCACGCAGCAAGAACCTGTGGCTAAAGAGCACCTACGGTCACTGGGTAATATTATTTTAGATACCGGCATGTATGTTTCAATTGAGGAACAGTGGCTTTCTAGTAGTCCAGATGGAATTTTAAATGGTGACACATTACTTGAAGTTAAATGTCCAGTTCCAACAAAATAGAATACACTTGAAGAACTGATAAATGGTGGGAAATATGATGTTATTAAAACCCCAGAAGGACATTATCAAATTAAAGTCGAAGGAAGTAGGGGTTATTACATGCAGAATCAGTTGACTATGTATTGTACTGGCCTTCGAAAAGGCAAACTGTACCTGTGGAGGTGTCCGGGTGACTTTATTTTAATAAATGTTGATTATGACCAGGAATATGTTCGTGAACAAGTCCAAAGATTAAAAGACTTTTATGTGAGAAAAATGATTCCCAGAATTGTTGATGAAGTAGACAGTGATCGTCTTACTTTCAGTAGACTGTTTTGTTAACTTATGAGATAGATATTTACAATAATAATAATTTTATGGTCTAAAGTTGTTCATTATATCTTAAGATTCAGATTGACCCTGTAAGCAGACTTAATTTCGGGAAAGGATTTTGTTCCGTCGGAGCTCTGTCTAAAAAGTGATCCGAGCATACGATTTACCACAAAAGAATCTACAAAAACCAAATATGACAACGTGAACCAATGACAACCACTGATTTAGATCAACTGGTTAATAGCACAAGGAATGCATCACAATATTCATGTAATATTTGCCACTGGACGTTTAACACTATCACTTAATATAGGTCATTGTTTAGTTAAAGTGCATGTAAAATAGTCAAAAACAATTCAAAAGAGAAAAATGACAGACAGCAATTACAAAACCACTGAATAACTGGCAAATAATTTTGGATAAACACTTAAAGAATGTGAATACTTATGTTTTTGGAATATGGTTAGGTCCACATGTACAATGTACCTTGTAGTGGATAATAGCTCAATCAATCACACACGTTATAAAATAGCTGGTGAGTAAATAATTCATATTGAATTAAATGCTTAGTAAGTAAACACTAGTCTGAACTTTTTTTATTAAATTTCTCTTTTGATGTTGATAATTATCTCATAATAATGGTATGCAATGTTGACGTTTGGACAAGAAGACTTCATAGACATGAGTGTAATTTACTAGGGATAATCACAGTTGGAAAGGCAAACCGTGTTCACTTGTGTTTACCTTCACATGTAAACGTAATTGCTTGTTATGTAATAAACATGTATTACCCCAGGAGTTCACTTCAGGAGACCCATAATTCCTACGTTGATCAGTCCAGATGCTTATAATTCGATACAATTAATCTTATAATAAAAAGTTATGAGCAGGTCTATGATTACCAGTATATATGATTTAATATACAATTATCTTTTAATTTTCACATGTTCATAACAATAATAATAATAATAAGGGAAGACCTGGAATTACCGTCTCCAAGCTAGTTTACACACTCACATTTGATGTTGTTCCAAGACAGGAGATTTAGTCCATTGTTCATTTTTGGTGATTTAATCTTAACTTTTATTGTTGGGTTGCAGTCTCATTGACACATATCACACTTCCTGAATTCTTTCATTAAAGTCAATTATGGAAATCAATTAATTAAAATAAAACAATATGAAGGTTGAATAAAAATGTAATAAAAACAAACGAAGGATGAAAAAAAACCAATTTACAATGTAATTATATTCACATGTAGGGGGATTAACCACATTCAAATCACAAAAAGGCTTCTGGAAGCGGTTCAGAATTAGACGGCCCTTCAGTCTGATTAATGTCAACACACGTCTCGGTGCTAATGCTTTCTTCCAGTAAACGTTTTATTTTTCTACTTTCGGGTTCTTGTCTCGACAGTTTACGTCTACCGGGGGTTGTCTGGCTTTCATACCCAAGATTTAATTTCGGGAAAGGATTTTGTTCCGTCGGAGCTCCGTCTACAAAGTGATCCGAGCATACGAAAACTTGCTTTGGAAGTGTTTTTCTATTTTAAGCTTTAATCCACTGTAATCGTTTTGTCTCATTAGCGGGCATAACATGTAGTTTAAATGGAACCAAATAAGAACAGTCTTCGTGATTTTGTCCATGTAATTCACAAAATGATACTTTCCAATCATTTAATTTACGACGATTATTAGAACATCCATTAACAGCACAAGAATTTCCACCCCTTTCCTATATTTTTCGTTATTTGCCATGGTCATATGTACATGAAATATGTGAAATAAAAACGTTACAAATGACCGATAATTATATAGACGATATAGATTATTGATTGCACGTGCGTTATCATTCACGAGTGCTATGGCCGACGTACCACGTGACCTCTTAATGGCAGCGCACATGTTTTTGAGATAAGACATGGATAAACCCGTCTATACTTTAGATCCAGAACTTTTATTTCGTTTCAGATTTACTGCTTAAAGCGTTCTACAGCTCAGATATTGTGGCAATCAGGGTCAAGATCCGTGACCGCCTTAAATTGGTCGGGAGGGCCCATGGGCAAATTGTAGAGAATTAAAGAGAAAAACATTAAAAAGAGAGATACTAGTATGTCAGCAATATGTATAATATTACTATTTATCAGAGTGAAGGCGAAAATGTTTCTTTAAATTGCCTCATTTCCGAATTCAACCATTAAAAGTAGAAAAAATGCAAATATCTTTTTAATTTATTGTTGAGGGAACGAAATCTGGGTGCAGACATTGGTGACAATTTAGACACTTGAATGGACCATGTAGAATACAGTTTAAAGAGAAATTCTACATTGACCACATACATATATATTGATAACATCGAAAACAGCAATACTCAAATTGTGTCAAAAAAAAGTTCGACGAATTACAAGCAAGGCAGACTCCAAAAGGTGAAACATAAGAAAGTTATGTGAAAAAGGTATTGAGTTTTTCGAACACTTCTGGTTTAAATCAAACTTAATCAGCCTGAATATCAGATGTTGGTAAAAAAAGTTTCTTTGGAATTGAGATTACCCATCACAAGATAGTTATGAGACTTTAGATGCTAGTGAGAAAGACAATCTGAAACGATTGGTATTTATGTTAGATATATTTTGTGTAAGTGATTTAGCTTATCATGAATTTTCGATTTTGGTCGATAACATGCCTCAAAATATATTGTTGTACAGAGTAGAAATGACATTAACAAAAATTATCACTTGGAGAGGTTACCAGGTAACATGGCAGAGGTTATGATTAATTTAAATATTAAATACGAATGTGAAATGAGTTATAAGCAGAATTTCTAAATTTTTTTTTTTTTTTTAAGTTTTATCAAGTGCTAGTACATGATACTCATCTTGTAATGATTTAAATAGAGTTGCTGTAGTTTTAAAAGTGTAGTGAAAATTACGAAAACCTTTTCTTGGTCAGTTAAGTGTTTAGCTAGGGAAAAGGTCATTTCTGTTGATTCGGTAAAATTTGATTTAGAAATTTTTGTTGGAGGGATGTGATATTTAATCAAATTTTACGCCCCACTTTAGCTGGTCGGAAGAAGGACCATATTTCTATTCCCAAGTCACCATTTGGGTCAACTAGATATAAATCATAACATCATAATTGTCCTGGCGAAGAGATTTTTATGAAGAACTTGACGTATGGTTTGAAATATACTGGTGTTTTTTTTCCAACTTTAACACGAACTGTACGGTTTTATTGTGAAAAAAATTGTTTACTTGTTCAGACGTGAGGTAAGTCGGTCAATTAAACTCTTTAAATCAAGGACCTTTTTTATTTGTCACTCCGCTATTATTTGCATCTTTTTGAAAGGCATAATTTGTACACGTCTTTGGTGTTACAAAAGTTACACCTGAAAATGTTTTAAATTATTTAGTTTTATACTTAACAATATTTGGCATTATTTATTTTATGTAAAATTGTTTCCCAAAATGCACAAAAACTTTCATTTCCTGTTACCAAGATGGCTGAATTTTCAGAAAACACTAAAAAAATAACTGCAGAGGGACAGAGAGGCACATTTTAATAGTTGTTGGTTGGACTAATGAGTTTTATTGTTAAAAGGTCGGGGATTCAGCACTGAAATTACCATTCAGAAGACAAATGAAGTTTGGTAACAAATTAAAGAGGAGGTGAATGCTCTAGTTGTCTGCTTCAGAACTGAAACAGAAGTGAGAAACAAATGAAGAAACATATGTCATTGGGCAAAAGAAAAATTCACATAATCCAGTAAAGAAATGGGCATGGCAGGAGTAACTGAGTTGAGGAAAATATCATTAATGTAATGAAGGATAGTGTCTCAGTCAGTGGAGTTGGTGGCATTGTCACAGGTATAACTTGTAGTACTACCAGGTTTGTACTAACATGAGCAACACGACGGGTGCCTCATGTGAAGCAGGATATGCTTACCCTTTAGCGACCTCAACCATGTATACAAGTTTGTGATGGGATATATCTCAGGTGCACATGTACTTATATTACTCCCAACCATTTATAGGTTGCATTTCTGAAAATATCGACAACGCAATTTCTCATAGGAACTCCTTTTACGGCTAAAACTGTACCACTTTTACTAAGAAGTTTTGAAAAAAAAATATATCCTAGAATCAAAAGTTCATATGCACTACTATTTTTTTCAAAAGTCACAATATAGGGCTGTGCGGCATATTTTCAACGTTTATATGCCCCGAACTTCTAAGAGTTTAAACTTACACTAAAATTCTGTACTACCCCTTCCTTGACTTAAGGTTTTAACCGATATGCATATGTATATCTACTGGTAACATTCCCAAGTTATGATTGATTGATTGAACGTCCAGTGACAAATATTTCATGCATATTCAGGACGAGAACAAATTGACAATAAATACAATAGATAGGTTCTGTAATAGGGGCGTCTTGGATTAAGGTCGGAGAAACTTAGGCTGCCACGGGAAATGAGGGTATATTGGATAGGAACAGAAATTTAGCCTTGCAACAGGTCACCTACGGACCCATCAAAGAGTTGTTGCAAGGGTTCTTAACGTGCAAAGAGCGTGGCACTCTCTTTACACGAGGCATCGGATTTAACGTCCCCATTCTGACCGGACGTGGCTGCAAATTTGTACATCCCGCACAGCCAAACGGACGCCCCACTTTAGCAAGGGTTTTACTGCCGGTCGGAGGAAGACCAATGGTGACCATACTTCTATTCCCCAGTCACCCTTGGGGGTCCCAAGTTATGTCTCTACGACATGAAACAGAGATCATATCTGGGAACCAGTACGTAAACAAAGTTAATTATCTATGAATATTATATATCTCCCGAAAAGAGACGTGGTTTTGAGAAACAGCTGTGTTTACAAAGTGCAACCTATAATAATGGGGTGAATGGTTACTCACAACCATTTAATAATTGGGGGGGAATGTTTTTTTCCCCAAAAAAAATGTTTTGATTCCAAACTTGAAAAAATTACTCCAATCAATGAAGAGTAAAAACAATTCTAAATAATCATTCACTTCAGAATGAAATCTCTGGAACCTACTCTTCCATGAACCAAATTTCCTTTCTTCAGAAGATGAAATTATCAAGCTTGTCCGTTCTGAATGCAATAAAGGGAATTACGAAATGGTTATTGTTCAATAGGATTCAGAAAAGGTGTCATTAAAAATGACGTGCTGCACAGATAGCCACTATCGCCAAGTACGATACAATTTGCCTAACTGCCATTACTCTCCTTGTGAGCACAAACCTGCACGAGAAAAATGTTCGGATATATATTTATGGTAAAAACATACATATATATCAATGGGTCACCGAGGAGAGGGGATTCAACAACAGCATGATATGTGCATATGTAATTCATGTTTTTTTTTATTTTTATTTTTGTGATGTATTATGCAATGTGTTATTTTGTCTTCATGTATGCCATAGCCCTATTGGGGTTAAGATAATAGTGGATTTTTTCGATAAATTTTGTTTAACGATGTCTCATTGACAACCGACCCACATCTCCTTATATTTATATAACATGGGTTCTTTCTTTCTGATGGATAATGTGACCATCTTTGCGAAAAGTTAAATTATTTGTCACCAGCTCCTAGCTTGTCAATTTAAAACAAAACATATACCACCTGGGACTAATAGATTCGACGTATTAGTCCCAAATATTACTCACTAGTGGTTTAAGCAATTCCTTGTCATGGGGTCTTGTATGTGAAATTAATTGTACACTTATGTGTTCAGTATTATGTAAAATAATGATCTCTTCGTTATTATGGACTAATTAAGCTTAATAAAAGTTATTTTATGACCATTTACACTCATAAGTGGTGTTCGAAAAACATGGAATCATGATAAAAAAAACGTTCAATTAACACATTAAGCTTACAATTTTTACTTATTTTCATTCATTGGTTATCTAATTGTAAAAGTCGAGGGGCCAAGGAATATCATGAATACCTCAAATTTATCTCTCTTGTGATGCTAAATATCATATTCAGCACAAGGGTTACTCCAGTACTATATATATTTATATTTCCCAAAAATAGTAATACGTATCCTTTTAAATATAAAATTCTTATTTTTTTTAAAATGATTTTCCCTGTCAACAAGTTTTAATTAATACCTCTTCCACTCTCTTCCGAAACACAGCTAGCACTTTTGTCTTGTTCTTGTGTGTATGTTCATGTGTGTATATACATGTAGTAAATTACAAAATGGAAAGGGGGGTAGTGTTTCTATTGAATAAGCTATACAAAAAAGTTATGTCTCTACGACATGAAACAGAGATCATATCTTGGAACCAGTACGTAAACAAAATTATTTATCTATGAATATTATATATCTCCCGAAAAGAGGCGTGGTTTTGAGAAACAGATGTGTTTACAAAGTGCAACCTATAATAATGGGGTGAATGGTTACTCACAACCATTTAATTATGGGGGGGGGGGTTTCCAAAAAAAAATGTTTTGATTCCAAACTTGAAAAAATTACTCCAATCAATGAAGAGTAAAAACAATTCTAAATAATCATTCACTTCAGAATGAAATCTCTGGAACCTACTCTTCCATGAACCAAATTTCCTTTCTTCATAGAAATATCAGAAGATGAAATTATCAAGCTTGTCCGTTCTGAATGCAATAAAGGGAATTACGAAATGGTTATTGTTCAATAGGATTCAGAAAAAGTGTCATTAAAAATGACGGGCTGCACAGATAGCCACTATCGCCAAGTACGATACAATTTTCCTAACTGCCATTACTCTCCTTGTGAGCACAAACCTGCATGAGAAAAATGTTCGGATATATATTTATGGTAAAAACATACATATATATCAATGGGTCACCGAGGAGAGGGGATTCAACAACATCATGATATGTGCATATGTAATTCATGTTTTTTTATTTTTATTTTTGTGATGTATTATGCAATGTGTTATTTTGTTTTCATGTATGCCATTAGCCCTATTGGGGTTAATAGTGCATTTTTTCGATAAATTTTGTTTAACGATGTCTCATTGACAACCGACCCACATCTCCTTATATTTATATAACATGGGTTCTTTCTTTCTGATGGATAATGTGACCATCTTTGCGAAAAGTTAAATTATTTGTCACCAGCTCCTAGCTTGTCAATTTAAAACAAAACATATACCACCTGGGACTAATAGATTCGACGTATTAGTCCCAAATATTACTCACTAGTGGTTTAAGCAATTCCTTGTCATGGGGTCTTGTATGTGAAATTAATTGTACACTTATGTGTTCAGTATTATGTAAAATAATGATCTCTTCGTTATTATGGACTAATTAAGCTTAATAAAAGTTATTTTATGACCATTTACACTCATAAGTGGTGTTCGAAAAACATGGAATCATGATAAAGAAACGTTCAATTAACACATTAAGCTTACAATTTTTACTTATTTTCATTCATTGGATATCTAATTGTAAAAGTCGAGGGGCCAAGGAATATCATGAATACCTCAAATTTATCTCTCTTGTGATGCTAAATATCATATTCAGCACAAGGGTTACTCCAGTACTATATATATTTATATTTCCCAAAAAAAGTAATACGTATCCTTTTAAATATAAAATTCTTATTTTTTTTAAAATGATTTTCCCTGTCAACAAGTTTTAATTAATACCTCTTCCACTCTCTTCCGAAACACAGCTAGCACTTTTGTCTTGTTCATGTGTGTATGTTCATGTGTGTATATACATGTAGTAAATTACAAAATGGAAAGGGGGGTAGTGTTTCTATTGAATAAGCTATACAAAAAAAAATTTATAAGCTAATAAAAAACTGTTTTATAAGCCTTTAAGAATTTTTGTCAGTATCTATATGGAATTCCTCATACAGGGCTCGGGTGATTTAAACTAATAGTTTAACACAGGGCAGAGTTATTTAACAATTCGTTTTATTGAACGGACATTAATAGACAGGTTCTCGAAATTTATTTGGTTTACAATGTGACAGTTCTCATTTTGACGATGAAAAGAGAAGATTGATGGTTGCTCAGTGTCCAGTGGCAGACATTTTCTGCACGTTCCGGACGAGACCAAATAAACAATGAATACAATATGCAAGTCATGTAATAGAGGCCGTCCGGGATGAAGGTCGAGAAAATTTGGATTGCCACAGGAAAATGAGGGTATATTTGATAAGGTCAGAAATTTAACTTAGAAACAAGCTAGCTACGTAATAATCGTTGGGTATAATTTTCACGACATTTGTTTGAGGAAAATAACTAGAGGCTCTAAAGAGCCTGTGTCGTTCACCTTCTTTTTTTTTTAACGATAACAAATATTTTTTATTCAATCATTTCCTGATATATAAATACCTAAGTAGCCCAGGTCGCATACTTAGGGCCCCCTGTATTTTAACAGCCTCACTTGACCAGGGAAAAATTCAAATGAATTTAAACTTACAATAGTTTTACATACATATATTTAAATAACCAATACAATCGATTTTACCTGTTAAGCATCACTGTAATACATAATCACTATTGTATATCCGGTTCTGTGTCGCTCACCTTGGTCTATGTGCATTGTTGTAAAACTGTTGTAAAATTGACGCGAGTCTTTTCATTTCTGGGAAATTTGCACAATATTAATCACTTAAACTAGTTTGATCGGGTTCTCTTTATCTGGTATGATAAACGAAATAAAGTGGAACTTCGGTGTATTCTTGAAACTTACTTTAAAAGGTATATTTATCACTTAATTTACATAGTTTCATGTTCGTGTTGAAAATTCCGCCAATCTACATCTTGAACTCTTGCGCTTGAGTTATCGTTCTTTGGGAACATTAATCTCTTGACTTTTTATTATTAGAATGTATGTGCACTTTGTAAAGTTGTATATAATTATTTCTGAATTGCATGATAAGGTAATATTCTATGATGAAACTTAAAGACCTTATTATAGTTTTACTTCGTTTTCACGGCTATTAATTCCGCAAAACAATTTGCATAGCGGGAAAGAGGGCGTGATTTATGTTGTCAATCAACGGAGGAAAAACAAACCAGTAAGCAAAGTTCAGATTGCCCAGAGCTCGGACGTGAAACTTTGAGCTCCTCGCCTTTTTAGAATTTGGGTTAAATATTGGATGAAGAATTAATATAAGGTTAATATTTTTAGTAAATAATTATTGCCTATATTCTTATATATTTTAAAGTCATAATGCGATGAAGTTCGCGACTTGAAAATAACGGAATTGTGTTTACATTGAAAGTTATTTTAAAGTCCGGGGATTTGTCCTTAGCTAAAATTGGTGTTTCTGTTATTTATATGTAATTAATATTTAATACCGGGTTGGGCAAAATTCACTGACACACAGGTTAATTGTTTTATTTTGTATTTCGTCAGCTGTACTGATTTATTTCTTAAATATTCGTATTATATCAATGTGAATAAAATATATTGATTTTGTACTTTGATTTCGTGAATAATTTGCCATCAGATTCTTTTCTTTAAGTATTCAAACCGCTCGGAAGCAAAATTTCACGACAATGGTGGCAGCGGTGGGACCAGGAAATTTTTGAATTACAAAGGGAACTGAGATGTAACGAACCATTTATCCAAGGGTTCAATGAAATGTGGGAGGACCAGGTTCGGGACAAAAAGGAACAACGAGATAGAAAGAGAGAGGATTGGAAGAGGGGAAAAGTAGCCAAAGAAAATATGGAACCGTTCGGGGAGACTTATTATTCGTATTATATCCGTGTGAATAAATTATATTGATTTTGTACTTTAATTTCGTGAATAATTTGCCATCAGATTCTTTTCTTAAATTATTCAAACCGCTCGGAGGCAAAATTTCACGATATGCATATTAAACTAAGGACACACATTATAGTCAAGAATAGAATTCATGACAAAATTCTCTGTTTTAGTGATGGTGACTTGTTTGTAGATCTTATATTCTTGAACATTCTTGCTTTTTACAATTATCTCTATCTATAATGAACTTGGCTCAGTAGTTTCAGAGATGATGTTTGTAAAAATGTACCAAAATTTACGAAAAATTGTAAAAATTGACTTAAAAGGGCAATAACTACCGGAGGGGTCAATTGACGATTTTGATCATGTTGACTTATTTGTAGAGCTTACTTTGCTGAACAATTTTGCTGTTTACAGTTTATCTCTATCTATTATAATATTAAAGATAATAACCAAACACTGCCAAATTTCTTTAAAATTACCAATTCAGGGACAGCAACCCAACAACGGGTTGTCATATGCGTCTGAAAATTTCTGGGCAGATAGATCTTGACCTGATAAAAATTTTTACCCCATGGCAGATTTGCTCTTAAAGCTTTAATTTCAGAGATGTACGCCAAAAACTGCAGTTTACCCCCATGTTGGCTATCTAGGTTGATGGGCGGGGTCATCCGATACATTTTTTAACTAGATACCTTGAGG
The DNA here is from genome assembly GCF_021869535.1 of Mytilus californianus. Taxonomy (NCBI): domain Eukaryota; kingdom Metazoa; phylum Mollusca; class Bivalvia; order Mytilida; family Mytilidae; genus Mytilus; species Mytilus californianus. Next base: position 5,187,652 of record NW_026262604.1, read on the forward strand.
ATGATTTATGCCAAGTTTGGTTTTATTTGGCCCAGTAGTTTCAGAGAAGATTTTTGTAAAAATTATCGGATGACAACGACGGACGTCAAGTGATGATAAAAGCTCACTTGGCCCTTTTGGACAAGGTGAGCTAAAAATTAGATAACGGAACCTATTTTGAGGCGAACGGACGGACAACACTGCGCCGCGGCTGCGTACTTGTACATCCGGCACAGCTAAACGGACGCCCCACTTTAGCAAGTGTTTACTGTCGGTCGGACGAAAACCTGCAGTAACCATATTTCTATTCCCCTGTCACTCTTGGGTGAATTGAAAGGGAAGATAAAGCCAGAGATTACTACTATTAACGATAAACAGATTGCTCAAAATAAAATGTCTCAAAATATTCCGTTAAATAGCAGCCGTGAAAAAATTACATTTCTCATTTCTAAAAGGAACTTGTCCAGTGCCTGTGTTGGGATACCAACAGCTCACAACACCTCGCTCGAGCTTTAAACAATAAACATGTACTATTATCAAATACAGTTTCAGTTAGCTGTAATGGCCCTACATTGGTGTGACTTTGTTATGTGGTCGCCTTTTGTTGAGAGGATCAGACGTGATGAACAAGTAATTGATGAAATGATAGAAAATGTTACATCATTATTGCACAAAGACATTACACCTGAAAATTTTGAAAAGAGTGTGCCCTGAAAATTTTGTAATGCATATTCATATACAACCCAGGCTTTGAATAAATGTTGTGTTGAATTGTCTATTGCCTATGTTGATTCCACATTGAATTGTCGGTTTCTTACTGTCCAGTAGCAAATATTTCATATATGCATGTTCAGGAAGAGAACACATTTCCATTAAATACAATCGTCTTTTAATGTAATGTGTGAAAATCGCAACTTGTCAGTGTAAACATACATCCTGCATCTGTTTTTAAGAAGATCTGCGTCTGCTGAAAGTTTGGCCTTAAAATCAGCGAATGAATTCTTTGTGGCATCTTAATGATTATAATAAAAACTTATTTTTTTTCATAATGATTCCAGAAAAGAGTGGTGAAAAGAGTGATGTATCTCTTAATCGGGTTAAGAGATATTCTACAAAAACGGTGAACCAGCCGTACAGCAGAGGTCGAGCAAACTAAAATTTGATCCTCGGGAGACTTTTGATTTGTGACCATGGTTTCTTTTCGCTTAATCGATTAATTCTATTGAACAGCGTTATACTACTGTTGCCTTTATTAAATCAATTTGACAATCCTTAAATGGCAGGAAAGAATTCGCTAGTTAATTTAAGTTTACAATATAAAGACGACAGTTAATGATGTAATTTAAATTTACTTCCTCGTTTAAGGACAGAAGTAAGGTTTTTAATGCTTATGTCATAACTGAGTAGTAATGAAGCTCAATTTACTTAATGTTCACTATTCTAAATGATAAACACATGTTCCTAGATAGACAAGAATATCCCAGGGCTGTTGTCAGTTTCATCACAGGTCTTTGGTCAGTAAGCATCGTTATTTTAAGAACTTGGAATATATCAAATTATGCTGGACAAAGAAATTTCAGAGTTTAGTCCTAAAATGTACTTAGAACTTATAATGAACTTTAACAATGGTGTTCATTGTGACGAAACCGATAGATTTATAGAGGAGGAAGATTTAAGGACTTTAAGTGTGTAATTGAAGAACTGTTTGGAAAAAAGATTGTCCGTTTCAACTGTTAAAATTGAAAAAAGTGTTTAAAAAAGCTAGAGGCAAGTGATCTAATGAGACTTTGTCATGTTGGCATAGAATTGGCAAATACCAAATCCGATGAGAATAAGAAGCAAGAAAAAAAACCAAAGAGTGATGATAGCTCACCAAATAATAAGAAATCGGGTGAACCTACAAGTTGCAATTATGTAATTATATTATCAAGCTCCATATGTTTATGCATTACAAGTTGCAATATGAAGTAACATTGTATATGTGAAGGCCGAGGTTGAGTTAATAGAAAGTATTGCTCTGTTGAGTAATCAAGTGTTGTAAATGGCATGAACTTGGCACCAGGGGGTAATCCTGAGCAGATGTGCCAGTGATTTTGTCGATTCTAAAATGCAGAATACCTTAAAAGCAAATGATTTGCAAGGCAGGGTTTGATCAAATCATCAATGGCCATGCTTATTTAATTGGGAACTGTGGTAGTTCCGACCTCGTTTTAGTGAGATGGTCAACATTTCAAAAAGATTATGGGGGCAGGTATAGTTGAATAGCATAGGGAAATAAAAACGATATGTTCAACGATGTGTGAATGAAAACATCAACAAATCGACATTTGGTATATCTAAGGAATAAAAACCGTGGCAGTTTAGTTCTCTTTTCAGAGAAATTGCCAAAATTGTTTATATTAAAGATGTGTATGAGATATGAAGAATATAAATACTGTACTAAAATCCAAATTGGTTATATTTATATATATATATATTTGGTAGTTTAGACCTCATTTCCGTGAAATGGTCCAAATTAAATTTATATAAATGTTAGCGACCAATAGTCAAGTTAGGCATTAAGCTTAAAACCTAGGTTCAAGTTAACGCTTAGGCAGGAATTTTTGACCTGAAATTTCCAAGCATTAAGCTTCCTTCCTGAAATCTGATAATTGATTATTGCTTCCTTAACGTCCAGTGGCAAATATTTTAAGCATGTTTAGGATATATTTAATAATGACATAAATTTAACCTTCCAACATGCCACCTACGGATTGATTGATTGATTGTTGGTTGCTTAACGTCCAGTGGCAAATATTTCATGCATATTCAGGACGAGAACAAGTTCACAATAAATACAATAGGTAGGTTCTGTAATAGATTAAGGGATTAAGGTCGGAGAAATTTAGACTGCCACGGGAAATGAGGGTATATTGGATAGGGACAGAAATTTAGTCTTGCAACAGGTCACCTACGGACCCCTCAAAGAGTTGTTACAAGGGTTCTTAACGTGCAAAGAGCGTGGCACTCTCTTAACACGAGGCATCGAATTTAACGTCCCCATTCTGACCGGACGGGGCTGCAAATTTGTACATCCCGCACAGCCAAACGGACGCCCCACTTTAGCACGGGTTTTACTGCCGGTCGGAGGAAGACCAATGGTGACCATACTTCTATTACCCAGTCACCCTTGGGGGCTGCCACCTACGGACACATCAGAGAGTTGTTGCAAGGGTTCTTAACGTGCAGAGAGCGTGGCATCGGTTAAAACGTTCCCCTTCTGACCGTACGTAGCTGTGTACTTGATACACCCCCATCGACATACGGACGCCCCAATTTGGCAAGGATTTTCCTGCCGGTCGGAAGAAGACCTGTAGTGACCATATTTATGTGGGTATAAATCGGATAATGTTTATTCAATCTATTGCCAACCATCCTTTAGGGGAGTCTTAGGAAAATTTCAATGTGGATGTCCCCTCAGCCTTTTAGCTAGTTCAGTTGATTTAATTTTCAAATAAGGTCACACTTTCGTGATCATGGTCATGGCTTAAAGTTAGATGTTAATTCAGGGTTTGACAATGTTTTGACAAAATCAAGTACAATATTGTCTGGTTTTCAATAGGGAGGCCATTACTTTTGCTGTAATACACTTCCTTTAGTTGGAAGAATTCCGCTTATGTTTATCACAACTTGAATTTACAGGCAATTTCTTTCATCTTTTTTAGAAAGAAAGCCAATTTTTTAAAATATATAAAGAAGATATGTTAATTGAGTTATTTACTGGTTACACTCGTCCTACATAAGATAAAGAATTAATGAGGTCAAATATTGAAATAGAGTCCGTACGGGATGAATGTCGGAGAAATTTGGATTGCCACGGGAAAATGAGGGTATATGGGATAGGGACAGAAATTAAGCCTTCCCACAGGCCGCATCAGAACTCAGCAGATTTATCCCGCACAGACAAAAGGACGCCTCACATTAGCGAATTTCCTCGACGCCCTCCATTTCAAGAACAACCTCTTGTATTCGTCGTTAAATTTTTTTTCTACATTCTGAACATACATGAAATATTAGCCACTAGAAGATAACAACCAACAAACATACCTGGGAATCATTATAAAAATGTCAAAGCAGGCACAATTATGTCCTTAATCATATATTATTAATGGCTGGCTCCACTAGAGTGACCGGGGAATGGAAAGAAGATCATTGCGTGTCTTATTCCGACCGGCAGTGAAACGTGCCAAAGTGGGGCGTCAGTTTAGCTGTGCGGGATGTACAAGTACGAAGTCACGTCCGGCTAGAATGAAAACGTTAAATGCGATGCATATATGCCACGCTTTTTGCACTATATATCTCTTGTTACCACACTTTGAAGGTCTGCAAGTAGCCTGTTGCAATGCAAAATTTCTATCGCTATCCAACATACTGTGACGGTATTGCTTCCCTTCAATAGTAGACACTTAGTCAGCCGTAATCTGTTACTTCTAAGTACTTGTTTAGCTTAGTGTTGACGCCGACATTTTAGACTACGATGAGGAAGAAATGGATCATGAAATTAATGAAATGAACCAATGAGGGGATAAGAGCGAGTTGAACAAGGTCAAATTCTTCTTTCAGCCTAGGGGTCCTATGCAGTGTCCTGTAGAGAAGTGTGGGGAAACAAATTTGCTTCCCGTACGAAATATCTTAAGATTTTGAGTGGAAAGACACATGCAAATATGTGTGACTTTTACTTGTTGTATGACCGGTTGTGAGGCAACTTGTAAGAGGAGACATGACTTTAAAAATTCTCCTCAGCAGAATCACTTCAGTGTTTACGAGAAACTTGCATCAGTGGCTAATATTGATAAATGAGTCAAAGATAGTAAAGGATTTTTTTATCCTAGATTTTGGGTATATAAAAACAGAATGATTCAGCTAGCAACATCTTCGACTTCTGATAGTACTATCATCAGTACCTCTTCTACTTCTACCTATGTATTGTTACCTGTAACCACTCCTGTTTTATCCACCATTTCTGTCAGTTTAACTTCTTCCTTGGTTGCGTCTTCTCTTGCCAACCCTGCAGATGATTCAAACGGAAATCAGTTTACCGTATCCGTATCTTCAAGAAAACCTGTAAGCACCATAACTCTGGAAGAATATCGCCCGAGACCTCATTTCGAGAAGTTTAGATACCACCTTTGAGTATTCTGCCGTTTCATGTCAGTCTTAGTCCTCAGACGACCTACAGCGATCTACCGCCAATTGGTGTTCCTCCCATTCCTAAGGGAGAAGATGAGCTAAAGGAATATTTGGCCTATTTCTTAAGTGATATTGATTGCATTGGTAGAACACGCAAGGTTTTAAAGGACAGGCTTGAAACAATAAGGAAGTAAGGGACCCGCCTCGAATGAGAACGTCAGGAGAGGAGAACCGTTGAAGCTGAGAACAGAAGATTGAGGACACAGCTAGACGAAATGAAGAACAGGCTTCATCTTTTCCGTGATATAGAACAATAACGTTGAAAAATTCTTGTTGCCTAACTTTGTATTATAGTTTTGGTTTTTTTTTCTAGATCTAGTGACATGAGTTTCTTAATTATTAATAATATGAATGAGTAACTTTGAACTGAATTTAAAAGAAATTTGAATTTTAGAATAAATTGTCCAAATGTTGTTTTAAATTATAATTATTGTGGCAAGTTATGGTCATTGATTTTTGGTTCGGTTCTAAAAGAAATGAGAGTTAAGCTCCAAATGAATTAAATTCCGTCACTTAAATGTCAAATTACAAAAATAAAGGCAACAGTAGTATACCGCTGTTCGAAACTCATAAATCGATAGAGATAAAAACAAATCCGGGTTACAAACTAAAACTGAGGGAAACGCATCAGATATAAGAGGAGAACAACGACACAACAAAAACACAACATTAAAATGTAACACACACAGAAACGAACTATAATATAACAATGGCCATATTCCTGACTTGGTACAGGACATTTTAAGAAAAAAAATTGTGGGTTGAACCTGGTTTTGTGGCATGCAAAATAGACCGCAGTTTATTTTTTGGTTCATTTATTGAATGTTTATATTAAATATTGTTGTGTAAATATGTTATACTAGTATTATGATAATGTTTCAGCCGTAATTGTCGCTATAGACTAATGTGATTTCCACATTATGTCTTAAGGGAGGGAGAATGTAATGGTATTTGCTTTTAAGTTCACAATTGATGGCTTAATGGTCATATTCCTGTGGGTTTGTCAGCCCGCTTCCGATAGGTCCTCGACCAGAAGTGTCCCCGTCTGTGCTGCATGGAACATTATGACGTCAGACTAACGATAATTAAAATGGAATAAGACGGAATCTACTGTCCGTAACCTGGTTGTTAGTTTAATTCACATTATTTAAGTGAGATATTGTTCCGAACGTATGTATAAATACTTGTAAATTTGATTGATACAACTTGAAACTTGTCGTGTGATTTTATTCACATAGAATAAAATATTCTAACTTGAAAGCATTTCTTATTATAATCCAATATTCCAAAAACTTTGGAAAATATATTCCCGTTACAATACCCTCCTTTGCAGTTGCAGTCTAAATATCCACAATCTTCATCTTTTGACGGCCCTTAGATGAAAAATAATATCGTGTTCAAGCAGGAAAAAAAAATAATTGATGGGCATTTATTTTTCGTTCCTGCAGAAGGTGTAAAAATAAACAAACACCTGAACTGCATCCACTCAATTACACCCTTAAACTCACTGTAATATGTATGTACACTAAAGAGATTTATCCTGCCGAACTGACATTAAATAAAGCTAATACTAACAATGAATACTGCACTTTCCTGGATCTTGATATCTTTATCTTTAACGGGAAACTTAATACCAAAAATTATGATTTTTCATTTCCTATTGATAATTATCCATTTTCAGATGGTGACGTTCCCTTGTCGCCATCTTAAGTACTGTACTTGTAGTCTAAATATCCCCAATCTTCATCTTTGGACGGCCCTTAAGGAGCAACCTTTTAACTTCATGGGGGATTATGGTTTTTGGTCCGAGTCAAAAAAAATATTTTTAGTTTCTCAACGGTCGCAATCAAATTATCAATTTTTGTTTGTCATCTACTTGACCACGATATTATTTATCATCCAATTGGAAATCAGACTTTATTTTAAGAAGAAAAAAAAAACCTCCGCCTTGCAGTAAAATGGTCGTTCCCTTGTAACAGGATCAGCTCAGAGTATTATTATGTAATTTTGTTCTCCTGAAAATGCATGAAATATTTGCCACTGAACGTTAAGTAACGAACCATCAATATTAAGGGCCGGATATTTGATCACATAATTATTGTAATTTTTCTGCGCAATTGTGAGGCTAAGTAAAAAATCACCAAGAAAAGCCATGTAACCATATGTATTTTAGTGCGGTATAACCACAAATAGATACTGTGTTTATATTAGAGGCCCCTCGTGAGGGTGTCCAATTAATCACCAATGTTTTGCCAATTTAATCACATAATAATTTGTTTTGTTTTATCAAGATTCTCAAATAATCAAAAATACAGTCCTAGATTATCAAATAATCGTATAATAATGAAAGATTTGGTCTGGTAATCAATGATCACTATAAAAACGGCCAAGTACACACATAATCAAAAAACCCCATGAGGAGGCTCATATTAGAAAACAGCTGTTTTCCCATCAATAGTTTATTCAATTCAATTCAAATATTTATTTCCATTATTTTCTGAACATTAGGTTTGAGAAAAACTCCATTAAAGGAAATAATTCCAAAAGCAGCATTGCCAGCTATGTTACTTTGCATTCTGCAAGTAGGTCATCGACATAGATTTATTCGTCACGCAGATTAATGTAATTTCTCAATAACAAAATAATTATTACAATTATCTGTTCATTTAAAGATAAATTGAAACTGTTCTGCTACTTGTGACGTCTTGGTAGACCAATAGAAATTGTACTGTAAAAGTTGACAATTAAATCTTCCTGATGTTGGTAATGGAAAAAATAATTTTGTCGTTGTAAGTATATAGTGTCTCAACATTTTAGTCATCGCAACAAGATATTGCCTTCTCTTCTTATTCGTAATTTAAACTATGTATTTCATACAGAATATGATATGGATCTAGTTGAGTACTCGGTTTTGACTTTATTTAGATCTATTTCAATTTCTACCCTATGACTTTGTGATCTATTTCAATTTCTACCCTATGATTAATGATCGTCATTGTATTACCGTGTTACAAGTAAATAAAAATATTTTTGTCGCTGTTTATACCATCTCTTTCTAAAGGTATGTCGAAACGTTCGATACTTACAGCGACGAAATCATATTTGCATGATTCTTAGGTCCGAGTACACAGTTATTTCGTAGTGCATTTCTTTTAGACAATAAATGGAAATAAAAAAAATCCCACCTGCGCTTTCTCAATAATATTTTTACAGTGTGTTGTACTACTTTTGGGACAAATTATATCACAAATTATAGAAAACTTCATCGGCTCTAACTCAAAAGATGGATAATTTTATGTTAAGGGGGTCTTGAAATCTTTTAATAGCTTCCGAAATGCTAATTTTTAACCTTTTCCAGCTGGACCAAATCACTACTTTATTTTAAAATTCATGAATCAAATTTTTTTACAGTGTAATTTTATCCCCCTACTTGCTATTTGAGGCATAAAACATGAAGAAATAAATTTGGAAGGGGTATAAAAAAAATTGGCAAGAAACACACTGTCCACACTAGGGACTATAATCAAAGGACGATAACTGTGTACTCGGACCAGGAGATTCATGTAAAATATAACGATTAAAGGTCATTATGACCAATTTCATCCTTGAAGCTTGTATAAATTCGGAGCGGACGTGACTTCGTACTGTACATCCCGCACAGGCTTCAAGCTTTTAAAGTTTTCGTAGTTACAACAGTGATATACTGCCCACTTCTATGTCTTTATGAAAGACATATTTATTTCTCTATCATGGGCCCTTGTCCAGATGTTTACATCATAATACAATACTTATCGCTATACATGCGAGAAGAATTTTTAAAGTACTCTAAGAAAGTAATATGAGGAATTTAGGATACTAATACACGGTATAAATTGTGTAGTGCTATTTAAAGTCGATTTTATTTAATATACAAATTTTAAAAATATCAAGAAAAGAATATAGGAAGAATTATATGCTTGATCAAATATCTTTTTAATCAGTTCCCCTTATGACCAGTGCATAGCTAGGAGATCCATAACATCACTACAATACAGAGATCATATAGTTACCATTTAAATCTCCAAGTGTACCCGAATTCAATTCTAAGTTGAAGTGATAGACACCAGTATCAAACTTTTCCCTCCACAACTATTGTTTATCTGAAAGGTATGAATTGTTCGAAAGAAGAAAATCTTCTTCATCTACCTCAAGGGTGAATAGGGAATAGTTATATGGTCACGTTGGTCTTTTTCTGACTGGCAGTGAAATCCTTACCAAAATAGGGCGTCCGTTTGGCTGTGCGGGATGTATAAGTACACACAACACGTCCGATCAGAACGCGAACGTCTAATCCGATGCCTCGTGTAGAGATTGTCACGTTCTCCGTTAGTTAAAAAATCCTTATCACAACTCTTCGATGGGTCCGTATGTGGCCTGGTGCAATGCTAAATTTCTGTCCCTATCCAATATCCTTCATTTTCAAGTGACAGTCGTAAGTTCCCCGACCTTATCCCGGACTTCCTTAATTGAAAGACATACCTATTGCGTTTGTTACATTGTTTTCATCCTGATCATTCTTAAAATATTTGCCACGAGACATTCAGCAACCAGCAATCTATCTATGTACCTCAACTTGCATTATTAGATCGGGGCGTGTTCTAATTCTGGCATTTAAATCGCCACATAAGAGAATACCAGCCTCGTGTTAAACAAAACCGAATATCGTTTCAAGAGATGCAAGAATCTCATTTCTTAATGCGAGATATTTGCCACTGGTCGTTGAACAACCACTGATGGGCAATATTCAATCCTATTAATAAGATCTCCGACAGACTAATGTTTTTCTAGCTTTACCTGCCCCTAAGGGTAACTGAGGAAAATATATATGTTTCGTAGAAATCTTCTGACCAATAAATCCCTCACTTCAGTGGGTCGTCCATTTGGCTGTGTGGTATGTACAAGGACGCGGCCATGTGCGGTCAGAACGGGACGTTAAATCCGATGTCTCGTGTAGTGAGTCTTTGAACGTTAATCACCCTTGCAACTCTCTGGGCTCCGTAGGTGGCCTGTTGCAAGGATCAATTTCTAACTATCCAATATACTCTATTTTCCAGTGGCAGTCCAAATGTTGGACAGCGTTAATCAAGTCTTGGTGATGGATTTTTGCATTATTCGTTTACAACATCTTCATGTTGAAATTCTTTTATAAATCAGACTCTTGGTGATAGTTGCCTCATTGACAGTCTTAATTAACACATCTCCTTATATTTATACTGATAAGCTATAATTCATTATAAATAGACCAACAATTTAAGAATTTAAGGTGAAATATTGTTTCCATCGATAGCAATATTTCCTACTTCAAATACTTATGTCTTAAATAGAAATTGTACCATTTTTGTGCTTACCAAAAAAGTCAACAGTCTTAGAATCTTTATTCAACATTATTGATACTACAGTATCTCCGCTTTCCAACATCTTATTCACCTGGAAGTAAAACGAATTGTACAAAACAAACTTAGATACTGATCTAAACAGATCAAGCATACAGAATAGCATATACATAGAAAACATAGATAAGAAACTTATTTCTACTTTTTTATTTTTTTAGTAATATTTTACTGCATATTTGATGCAAGGTCTACATTTGGTTGTCTTGGGTTGGGTCCTGGTTTGCAATTAGGCATTTCTTTGTACATCTTTATAATGTTTTTCCCATTATTATCTTTCCGTCTCCAATTACAGTTGAGCATAATGCATTCCCCTCTGCAGAAATAAAAACTTTAAACATAAATCTATCAATACCTATTAACACGTCAACGTGTTATTCGGAACCACGTTGTTTCTTTTTTGTTACTTTATGTTTACGTGTACGCAGCAGAACATTAGATTGGTATTCCATAAAACAGCTGTATCATGCTACATGGCATATTCATCCATGATTCTTTACAAGTCAGATTTAATGTGTTCCAAATGAGACGTGGATGTGATCTAAGATGTTGACTACATGTATCAAACAGATTAAGCATTATAACGGTTAAATTTGGGTATATAATACAGAACAATCTTCTTTCTATGATTGATGATTGCTTTTACACCGCATCAACACTAAAGGCTATATAGCGGCGAGAGCTATTTTAACTATAATACCCCCAAAGATGCATGGGGAACAGAAGTATGGTCACCATTGGTCTTCCTCTGACCGGCAGTAAAACCCTCGCCAAAGTTAAATGCGGTGCCTCTTGTAAAGAGAGTGCCACGCTCTTTGCACGTAAAGAACCCTTGCAAACAAGCCTTAACAGGTAACCTGTTGCAAGGCTAAATTTCTGTCCCTATCCAATATACCTTCATTTCCCTGTGGCAGTCATAATTTTCCCGACCTGCAACCCAGTTGGCCTCTATTACCGGACCTACCTATTGTGTTTATTGTTAATTTGTTCTCGTCCTGAACATGCATGAAATATTTGACAATGGACAATAAGTAACCATCAATCAATCCAATATAATAACAAGACGTTTTTTTTTAAATCAGAAAAAAATCTTTTAATTTACTAAGATTTAAGTTTAAAGCGAAAATATGTATTTACACATATTAATTCAGCAATAAGATAACATGATTAAAACCATTTTAAAATGATCCAATATCTTTTAGAAGCAATTGCTTTACGCCGCATCAGCAGAAAAAGGCTATATCGCGGCGAGAGCTATTTCAAATATAATAACAAGATTTTTGCTTTAAATTAGAAAAAAAAAGTATTTCGATTAACTAAAACTTTAGTTGAAAGCGAAAGTATGTATGTACAAATATGTTCATCAATAAGATGACATGATTAAAAATGAAAACCATTTTAAACTAATACAAAACAATCATATTTTGGTATGTATATATTCCAATTTCTTTTAAGAAGAAACAATTGTTTCAACAGAAATATTATAAATAAATCATATATATTACAACACTTACATGTTTTTTTTTTGTCTCTGGATCTCGGAAAAGTCAATACATTCAACTAAAATATGTTTTATAGTATACTTGCAATCGCAAGGTATACATACTGGTTGAATTCCATTTTTCAGAAGGTACTCGTGTGTTATTCTAGCATGACAAATATGGCATCTAGAAATAACACACTGATCTTTGCTGCTTATAAATCTGTTTGAAGGTTTGCATAAAGATGTTTCAATTTGACGCAATTTATTATCGTTCCTTTTACTCCAAGCATTTTCCATATATTTAAAACATATATTAGATTTAAAATCAGTATATGGTATTTCATATTTAGATGATGGGTCGTTCAGGGCATTCTTTGCTTTCATGATCTACAACTGAGTTTCCGTAAACGCCGGTATAATTTGGCACACATACAAATTTATTTTTTTATCAAGAATATTCAAAATTCTCATTACGCTTAAGGACTTTAAGTAACTAGTTTTTTAATTTTGGTATTTCATATAGCTTGAAGACTTGATAGCGAGTCAGAAAATATAAATACTTAATTTGATATGTCAGAAGTAGCTATAAACTTCAATGCTAAAATATTTGCCTTAGCCTCAGCACTAAAGATGGATGCAGCAACCAAACAACAATCATTTGACATTATCACATAAGTCAGTAACACCCATAATAATACCATTAGCAGATTAGCAACGGAGCATGCTAAGTGAATCTATAGCTTCGCGATCATTTGAACAACTTTAGTCCGTCATTAACTGCCTCAATCTACGATTTTAAATTTGCACTCAGTTCGTCTATTTCATAACCTGGTATATGAAATTCGACCGGTTTTTCATCTGGTTGAATTGCGGATTCTGATGACAGTGGAAGTTGGCATGCACACAGCATCCTGACCAAGTAAATAAGATTGTCTATAACGATCCTCTATTTTCCCTGCTCCGTTCACCAGATGGTAAAAACCACATGATTGGTAGACATCTCCTGAGGATTTAAATACATTTTCGGCAAATGCCTTAGTCTAGAAGATGGATTTTCATTGTGCATTTATATTGGTTGCTAAGTGGTAAGGTAAAATTTCTAAAATACAAATTTCTGGTCATGCAAGGATGCGCTTTGAACTGATATACGCAGCCCAAAAGTCACAAATACTTTGGAGGGGCTATTATCAAAATATTATTTCCTTGATCAAAATAGTATTCTTATGAACATTGCTAGATTACACAAATGATATATGTAAGGATCAAAACTACCTTTTGTGATTTTTATTAATTGAAATTTTCATTGCCAATAAATTCCTGTTTTTTTAGAAATAAAACAATATAGTTATCACTTCACCAGTAATAAGACAACAACAAAAATCAATTAACCTTTTATTCAAGTTGTGTTAAAGCAAGTGATGCTGGTCCAGCCCCTGTCATGTTTTGCAGTTTGAATCTCTCTGCATTTCTTTTCTCTGTTTTTGAGTTGCAAGTCCTGCCACTTCTGCTTAACTTCTTGGGTTGTTCTTACTATTGAACTAATTGAATTGACTATTTAAATTAAAAGAAAATGAGCTCGTATATTAATAAAGTTAAGCAATATGTGTGTTCTATAAATAAAAACTTCACAGTTAAAGAGTAAAGATATGAATGGTGTGCCATAAGAAAGGGAGATATTTTAAGTGATAGTCTTTGTTTCATCTTGGCGGATCGTAACGAAAACTAAGCAACAGTCATTGGACACTATTCGACGATTCCTGATCAGTCCTTCACACGTCACTTTCAATTCGGGCGATATAATTTCATCGCGGTTACATGGACTGTCGTTGCACTCTATAATAGTTGGTAATTTGAAAAAAAAAAACAATTTCAGAAATATGACAGTTGTTATCCATTCGTTTGATGTGTTTGAGCTTTTGATTTTGCCATTTGATTAGGGACTTTCCTCGGATTTCAGTATTTTTGTGATTTTACTTTTTTCCATTTGATGACTGAAACCGGTTCCTTTCATACCACTAGTGTTCACCTTACCAAAATAAAAAAGAGGGAGAACTGAATATCTGGTTCATGCTAATCGAACGCGATGAATATATTGGATGCTGCTTAACTTTAAAGAGCACTTGCATACTCCAGACATGTTGTTGTTTACAATATAAACAGGAATGATTTTGGCATTTTATGGAGATGTGTACCATATGGCAAAATCCTAGGTACTTTATTCATATAATTTGCAGCACATGACTGTGGCCCTTTTAAATAACGCCTGGATACGGAGTATATATCTCCCAATTGATACGATATTCCCGGGCTTGTATTTCCTGTCATGATTTCCTTGATAGAGGGTTGCTGCTCACAAGGAAGCTATTACGCCAAGAGTTCCAAATGGTGAAGTTGAAATCATCCCTTCATATATTTTACGGACGCCATCACGAGTTGGTTGACCGTAACGGAATATCCGTTTCACAGATGATATCGGATATGTTCCTTATGTCGTTAACTACAATTTCGTTCCCTTTTCACGAAAATGACCTACCGAATTAGGCTATTTACCGGGTTTGTAATAACATTAGCAACACGACGGGTGCCACATGTGGAGAAGGATCTGCTTACCCTTCCGGAGCACCTGAGATCTCCCCCAGTTTTTGGTGGGGTTCGTGTTGCTTAGTCTTTAGTTTTCTATGTTGTGTCTGGTGTACTATTATTTGTCTGTTTGTTTTCGATCTATGAGTTTGAATGTCCCTCTGGTATCTGTTGCCCCTCTTTTTTAATCAAATTACTTCCCTTAGTTGTAGATTGAAAATATAAATTAAATGAAATTTGCGGATAATCAAGCCCTTTTCCATCTTGGATCTAAAACTAATGAGTCTTTGAAAACTTCCTTTGGTGGATATTTACAAAACAGTTGAGCAATTCTAAGGAAAAATGCTTAAATTTGACTATTTATTCAGGAGGCATGTATAGTACTATTGTAATGGCTGTCGACATGATAAGGCAATACGGCCGCTATGCAAATATGCAAAGTACCCCAAATTTTGCCATATGCCAAGCTTACATGACACATTTACGAGACGCCCCCAAGGATGACTATGGAATAGAAATATGGTCTCTATTTGCCTTCTGCCGCCCTGCAGTCAAATCCTTGCCAAAGTGGGACGTCCAATTGGATGCGCGGGATGTACACGTTTGTAGTCATGTCCGGTTATAAGTGGGAATGTTCAATCAGATGTCTCGTTTAAAAATAGTGCCACGTCAGTAGGTAGCCTGTATCGAGGCTTATTTTCTGTCCCTATCCAATACACCCGCATTTTCCAGTGGCATTTCAAATTTCTCTTACTATCATCCTGAACAGTATTTCTTTCAGAATATACCTATTGTTTTTATTGTTAATTTGCTTGCGTCCTGAACATGCATGGAAGGTTTGCTACTGGACTTGCAGAAGTTTATACAATGTAGTTAATAAAAGTTGATAAAACGAATCTGTTTTCTCTGACAAAACTTGTACATCTCGAAATTTCAAGCTGTTAGTTATAATTTATTTGTCGCTAACAATGTCTTCTAAAGTTTTCTTAATGTGAATTTCCATAGAAGTCCGAAAGTATGAATGGAAGGCAAGATGTAAAGGTGTAAGTGACAGGCAATAGTATTTATAACCTACATCCGTTACACCAATCGACTGTAGGGGCGAGTGGTCCAAGTAATCCAACTACTGTATCACTGTTTTTGTGAGTTCGAGTCCAGGAGATGGCAAATGCGGTCGACTCCAATCCTAATTGACTAGAATTGTCAGGTTTCCTACCGAAGGTCGGTGGTTCTCCTCGGGCAGTCCGGCTTCCTCCATCAATAAAAACTGGTCGCCACAAATGAAGTCAACTATGCTGAAAAAGCGTTAAAATTCGATCACTCAAGCAATTGACATGACATCATTAAATACCAATTATTTCCTTCAAAGTCGAAGAATGTGTATACCTTGAATGTACTAGCACTCGTGGGTATCATATAGCGTGGGTTCTTTAATTCATGGATTTTAGTTTTAATATAAAGCCATCAGACTCGATGAAACTTGAAAATAATCATATGTTGTACAATAATTCGTGAGACATTACCAAATTATGGATAGCCAATTGGTTAAAATTCTTAAATCGTAAAATTTCAAACTGTTACTTGTAACTGTAATTTTAAAGTTCTTAATTCGTAAATTGTCAATTTGCCACTTGTAACTGTAATTTCAAAATTCGTACATTGAAAATCTGTGTTTGCTACTATGAGATTCTTAATTTGCGACTTTGTAATTCATTAAATCATTAGCTGAACTTAAATTTATGTATTTGATTTTAATGATACGAGTTGACAAGTCCAGATTTATTTAGTTTTTTTTTCTTTTTCTGTGGCAGTTGTGAGAAGCAGTCTTGCAAAGTTTTAGTGGCTATTCTTCTGAGCCAGAGCTTTGCGAGTATCTTTTTGGGTTGAACACCGTCGTCTGCTAGTAATGAAAGATTGGTATAGGTAGTTGCTTTACCTTCTGAGGTATGGCCCTTTGACCCTCTCCATCTCTCATCTTGCATACATTTTGGAGACCTGATTTCTTGGTGCACTTCATGTAGTTGATATTCAAGTTTGATATCTTGCTCTTTATAATCCTGGTAATCAGTATGTCTGGCTCTTGATTGTAGTTTCAATGCTGTATGGATATAGAAGGCACCTCCAGGAAAACAACATCAGATCGTATTTTGCATTCTTAATCATCCAAACTACTGAATGGAATACAATTAAAGTATTAAATGATGCAAGTGGACAATTCCTATTTCAGATTTTGAGCTGAATAATATATTCTATGACTACAAAGCAATGTTTAGTCTATATCAAGAACAGAACAGAACGATATTGTGAGAAACTTTTTATTGGTCAATTGTTTTATTGAGTTTGAAGTAACAAGTTGGATGCACGAATATTAATTGGAAATTATAATTGTGAACCTTTATATTCATTAAACATGAACTGTTATAAGAAGATCTACAATTTCTCAACATGTGATATTAATTTTACATGAAATGAATGATAGTAACACAAGACGAAAACTAAAAGACACACCAATCATAGTAGATCGATTTGCTGTCAATTTTGCAGTTATCTCATATTGATGACCTTTAATATCAAATATAAAATACAATGAATATTTCAGTGTTTAGAAACAAATGAATCCCGGTAAGCAGATCAGAATTCTTCGATGTCCATGCTATTTTCCCGGAGAAAAAAAAGCCTTTTAATAAGCAATCGCTGTTGCAAAGGTTTTAATGCCGATCGGAACAAGACCTTAATAACCATAACTCTATATCTAAGTCACCCTTATTGATAAGTTTTAAACCAAAATACAAACTTTGATCATTAGCTTATAAAAATAAAAAAAAAAAGATTTATGGTTCGTCATAACCTTTTGGCAAATATAGCCGTATTTACTCATCAAATTTTATTCGGAGGGCAGACAAAACTGTTCATTTTGTAAAGTTTTAAGGTATGACAAGAAGACTAGATAACTTTTAAATGCATTGAATAGTACAGAACTTTACAAGGAATTATAGATGAAGAAGCAATCAGTATTTCAAAATACTCGGATTCTTTAAAACTGAATAGCAAAGATCGGTTGAACTAATAATAGATTACAAAGCTATTTTTAGAATGACATCACAGGTAAAGTTCCCGGATGTCATGCAAGCCATTTGTAAACAACGCTTTGAATGAGGCAAATTTCATTGATATATTTTACTACTTTCTGACTAATTAGATGGAAGAATTACCGCATCAATCAAAATCTGAAGGAAATAAACATTGCTGCTATGGAACATGTAATAGTGATACTAGGTACAGACATCGAGAAGAAATGAAAGATGTGTTTTTCATCCCTTTCCCAAAACCGACAACTCGTAGGGAAAACCTGTCTAAAATGGATCAAAGCTTGCGGTCGACCCGGTAATGATTTCAACGTGGATAAAATCAAACGTTCTACATATATATGCAGCAAGCATTTTGCAGGAGAAAGTGGTCCTACGGCTGAAAATCATGATCCAATCCCAGCACTTTTACACACAGATGAACAGGTTAGTTTTACATCCCCCTTTTCTTCAACATGCATGTTTTTTTACATTGAAAGCCTATGAAATTATGAGATTCACTCAACATTTATTCATATTAAGCTATTAACTGCAAATTTTGCTTGTTATTTATAACAGTGAATGATTTGTCTTTTCCTGTTTAATTGTTTAAATCAAATTTAAACAAAATATTTACACTCTTTGTATTTTACACAGGTTGAAAGGTTTGAACGCAAAAGGAAAGCGTCTACACCAAGGAGGAAGCCAATAAAAATTTCAAAGAAGGATATTAAATCTGCTGCTGAAGGTTTACTTGACCTGTCCATTGATTTAACTTTCCAAAATAATTTTTCTGAGACAACACATGTAAGTATTTAGATGTTTTATTGAGCATGTTGAGAAAAAAAAATCATTGAAACACAACCCAATAAAAACTCAAAACAATTCATGAATTTAAGTTTGATATTAAATTTTAAAAATGGTAAAGACTTCTCTCTACACACACTATGTGGCTAGGATTTTAAAAATTAGTGACATAATATATTACATGTAAATATCTACATGTGCAAATTAATGCTTCTCTTTAAATTTTTGTTTCAATTTCAGTTAACAACAATTAATACAGGAACATCAGTTATTAAATATAGCAAATAAAACGATAGGAAATATTTTTTTTTCATGTACATGTACAATGTGTAAATTTATTATATTAAATTAAAATAAATATAGTACATTATATTTCAGGAAGCATCATTGCCAGCACTTTTTCCTGCTATAGATGCATCGTCACAAACTAAAAAATATACAGACAAATGACAAAGAAGTGCAAACAATATATGAAAAAGAAGTTTGAAACGCCAAAATTGAAAATATGATTTTAAAAAACCAAATGAGAAATTTTGAAAGTAGACAGAATGATCAGCCAAATGAACAAAATGACACTACCCTATCCTTAAAGGCAATAAAAGACAATGATGCTAAAATGAACTTATTCACAGGATTAACGTATGCTCAGTTTTGCATTCTCTTTAACTTTCTTGGCTCTAGTGTTAACAATTTAACATACTGGGATGGGAAAAATGATTCTAAAGAAAGTTCAAGGAAAGAGTTATAGAAAACTTGAACCAAAAGATGAGTTATTTCTGACTTTAGTAAGACTAAGAAGGGGTAACAGCATCGATACTATTTCACACTTCTTTGGAATTGCATCTTCTACAGTTAGCATAATTTTTACAACATGGATTCAGTTACTGTATTGTCATTTTAATGAGTTGAGAAATGACATGTTTCCAGAACGACAGCATTTTAAAGTTGGATTACCAAAAGTATTTAAAACTTTTAAGAATATGCGTTGCACGATAGATTGCACTGAATTCTTTGTACAAATGCCAAGAGATTTCAAAAGACAAGGAAATTTATATTCCTCGTACAAAAACCATCATACCTATAAATGCTTGATTGGCATAGCACCTAACGGATCAATTGTTTATGTCTCAGACTTATTTCAGGGCTCAATAAGTGACAGAGCAATTATTGAGCAGAGCGGTTTTTTAGCTCACCTGACCTGAAAGGTCAAGTGAGCTTTTGTCATCACTTTGCGTCCGTCGTCCGTCGTCCGTAAACTTTTACAAAAATCTTCTCCTCTGAAACTACTGGGCCAAATTTGACCAAACTTGGCCACAATCATCATTGGGGTATCTAGTTTAAAAAATGTGTCCGGTGACCCGGCCAACCAACCAAGATGGCCGCCATGGCTAAAAATAGAACATAGGGGTAAAATGTAGATTTTGGCATATATCTCTGAAACCAAAGCATTTAGAGCAAATCTGACACAGGGTAAAATTGTTTATCAGGTCAAGATCTATCTGCCCTGAAATTTTCAGATGAATCGGACAACCCGTCGTTGGGTTGCTGCCCCTGAATTGGTAATTTTAAGGAAATTTTGCCGTTTTTGGTTATTATCTTGAATATTATTATAGATAGAGATAAACTGTAAACAGCAATAATGTTCAGCAAAGTAAGATCTACAAATAAGTCAACATGACCAAAATGGTCAGTTGACCCCTTAAGGAGTTATTGCCCTTTATAGTAAATTTTTAACCATTTTTCGTAAATTTTTGTAAACTTTTACAAAAATCTTCTCCTCTGAAACTACTAAGACAAATTTAACCAAACTTGTCCACAATCATCATTAGAGTATCTAGTTTAAAAAATGTGTCCAATGACCCCGCCAGCGAACCAAGATGGCCGACATGGCTAAAAATAGTACATAGGGTAAAATGTAGTTTTTGGCTCATATCTCTGAAACCAAAGCATTTAGAGCAAATCTGATGAGGATAAAATTGTTCATTAGGTCAAGATCTATCTGCCCTGAAATTTTCAGACCAATCAGGCAACCCGTTGTTGGGTTGCTGCCCCTGAATTGGTAATTTTAAGGAAATTTTGCCGTTTTTGGTTATTATCTTGAATATTATTATAGATAGAGATAAACTGTAAACAGCAATAATGTTCAGCAAAGTAAGATCTACAAATAAGTCAACATGACCAAAATGGTCAGTTGACCCCTTAAGGAGTTATTGCCCTTTATAGTCAATTTTTAACCATTTTTCGTAAATTTTTGTAATTTTTTACAAAAATCTTCTCCTCTGAAACTACTAAGACAAATTTAACCAAACTTGTCCACAATCATCATTAGGGTATCTAGTTTAAAAAATGTGTCCGATGACCCCGCCAGCGAACCAAGATGGCCGACATGGCTAAAAATAGTACATAGGGTAAAATGTAGTTTTTGGCTCATATCTCTGAAACCAAAGCATTTAGAGCAAATCTGATGAGGATAAAATTGTTCATTAGGTCAAGATCTATCTGCCCTGAAATTTTCAGACCAATCAGGCAACACGTTGTTGGGTTGCTGCCCCTGAATTGGTAATTTTAAGAAAATTTTGCAGCTTTTGCTTATTATCTTGAATATTATTATAGACAGAGATTAACTGTAAACAGCAATAATGTACAGCAAAGTTAGATCTACAAATAAGGCAACATGACCAAAATTGTCAATTGACCCCTTAAGGAGTTATTGCCCTTTATAGTCAATTTTTTACAATTTTCATAAATTTATTAAAGTATTTTCCACTGTAATTACCGGGCCAAGTTCATTATAGATAGAGATAGTAGTAAGGAGCAAGAATGTTCAGTAAAGTAAGATCTACAAACACATCACCATCACCAAAACACAATTTTGTCATGAATCCATCTGTGTCCTTTGTTTAATATGCACATAGACCAAGGTGAGCGACACAGGCTCTTTAGAGCCTCTAGTTTAGACTATATCAACCCAGGTGATTTGGTTCTTGCAGATAGGGGATTTACAATTAAAGACCTGCTTCTCAGACGCCAAGCCTTCTTGAATATACCACCATTTCTTGGAAAAAGAACACATTTTACCGCTCAAGAAGAGTTAAATACAAGACGAATAGACAAGGCTCGTATACATGTTGAACGTGTCATAGAACGTGTGAAAAAAATTAAGTTATTAAGTGGAAATATACCTTTGTCATTGTCTCCAATTGCCAATCAATTAGTATTTGTTGCAAGTTGCCTTGTTTATTTTCAAGAACCTTTAGTTAAATGAGAAAAATATATTGAACATTGTTTACATGTGCATGTATCCATATAAAATATGTATAACATAAATAATTTATTTATTGACTTGAAGTACTACTGGTGTATTTATGTCCTTTAAAATAACAGGGAACAGTTTCCTAGGAACCCTCATTTCAAACAGCTCAGGGGCAATAACTCGTCGCCAAAGGGTTGTTACATTTCCTATCATGTTAGTTATAAGCTGCTGGTCTCGTCTTATTCTCTCTACATTTGGCTTACCAAGAGATGACCATAACACAAAGTCACACCATTCAAGTCCTGTAACTGCAAGCTGGGGTTGAATTTGGTAATAGTAGGCATGGTGAGTTTTAAGCTCCAAAGAAGCATTCTCAGAGGTTGGGCGAGAGAAACAAGCTGAATATAACTCGCTATTCAATACTTTTTTTTATCTCTCAAAGCCATAAACAAATCAGAAGGTGCCACTTTACGAAATAGTTTTGGACATTTAATTTCGAGTAAACCATGTTTCGTATTTTCTTCTGGATCAAAAACAAGACCATCAGGTGAACATCCTATTTCTGGCCACAATTCCCCCCCAAGGGTGACTGGGGAATAGAAGTATGGTCACCATTGGTCTTCCTCCGACCGGCAGTTAAACCCGTGCTAAAGTGGGGCGTCCGTTTGGCTGTGCGGGATGTACAAATTTGCAGCCACGTCCGGTCAGAATGGGGACGTTAAATCCGATGCCTCGTGTAAAGATAGTGCCACGCTCTTTGCACGTTAAGAACCCTTGCAACAACTCTTTGAGGGGTCCGTAGGTGACCTGTTGCAAGGCTAAATTTCTGTCCCTATCCAATATACCCTCATTTCCCGTGGCAGTCTAAATTTCTCCGACCTTAATCCCTTAATCTATTACAGAACCTACCTATTGTATTTATTGTGAACTTGTTCTCGTCCTGAATATGCATGAAATATTTGCCACTGGACGTTAAGCAACCAACAATCAATCAATCAATCTGGCCACAATTTATTTATCCAGAAGCCTGTTTTTATGACTCTGAAGTGTTGTATTTTTCCTCCCATATATTTTGAATAATCTGTTCTGGCTTGCTCTTCACTTTCAATACCATATACAGTGTCTGGTGTAGAAAATGTATGTAAAGTCCAGATATTGTAGGAAATAAAGTTAAATAGTTTGCGTTTGGTAGCATCACAATACTGGGTTTCAGTGTTTAAGTTGTTTCCAAGATTGCTTGCTAGTTTTGCTGTTGAGGCGGTGATCCGGAACCATCTATTTGATTTCCATGTATCAGATTCTGATTGTTGTTCGGTATTTGGTATCATGTAAGCAGCTGTAGGGTACTGTTTACCTTCGTCACGTAGATTATTAAACATATTCCAAATTGAATTTTCAAGCTGATCTACTCGTTCTTCTTCTATACTATAATCTTCGTATTGAGAGGAGAGCAAGGTGCCCCACATAGAGAGCTTGCTAGTTGTTAAAGCATTATATTTTATGTCCATTATAAACGAATTTTTTGTCTCATTGCTAATGTTTCTTTGATTCTGTGGCCTAGGATCAAAAGTGCTCAGCTTTCTTGGTCTAGATTTATAGTACGGATATGCAGCTTCAGTTATTTTTGAAGGATTTTTGTTGGATTTTTTCCCCTGGTTCTATTCGCATGGCTTACTTGTACACGCAGTTGCATCATAGCCTGATTCTTTACAGTGCTTATTCAGCATTAACAGCAATGCTGCTACATGGTTGCATCGTCCTAGGCAAGATGCTGGACAGGTACAACTTGCATCTAAAACAGAGCCACTAATTGATGACAATGTTATGTGCACAATTCTGTGCTCTTTTCTCATAGATGCATCAACTTTCCCCTTTATGAAATATAAGTCTGAACCCTTTGAATTGTCCATTATATTTGTCACACTTCCACTTTTGACATATTGTTCTTTTGTGAGAGGCTTTGAAGTCATGTGTGACAAGTCCGTATCCTCCTGCTTCCCATCTTCTAAAAGGACTACGCTCTCGAGTAAATAATGGTATATGTGACCATAATTGAAATTGACAGGTATGGGTCTAGACGGAAAAGTTTTCCATCCTAATACTGGTGGGATAGCTGGCTGATTTGTTTTACACTCTCTGGTTTGACCTTTCCAAGTTTTATATCGTACCACTTCCCTTGATCAATGTTGATATCAATTTGATCTAATCTGCCGGAATCGATTACATCTTTGCATCTGAAAACAAATAAACGCAATTTACAACTTTGAACCTTTACAATGTAAACTCTTTTATTAATTTCATATTAAAGATGGAAAACAAATATTCTATTGATAGAGACTTAAAATAGCTCACTTCAGTCGGGGAAAAAAGCATTAGTAATTATATTTATAATGGGCGTTAATAACTTCTTGTCAATATTATTAGTCCTCCAATGAAATGTGATACACAAAAATGTTTGTCAACCGGTGAATCGATCATAAACTGTCATTGGCTCAGGTAAAGTGGTTTGTCAAATGACAAAAGAAGTAGGCGTTGTTTTTGGGGTCACTCACCTTTTAAGTAGTTCAGTTCGGTTTCCTTATGATTTAATACCTCTGCATTCTAACCATCGTTTTAGTTGTACATTGCTGTAACTTTCTAATTGATTTATGTCAATTTTAGCCCCGGGAACATCTTCAGCAGAAAGATCAATTTTAATAAAATCTCGTGTGGAAGCCATTATTATTGTTGATTGTTTGCATGAGCATCGACCTCGTGACCGAGATATACATATTCATTACCAATTAGTGACGTAGCGCACGATCTTTGCTATTGTTTTATAGTTATAAAAGACAATGATTCCCTTCGAGAAAACACAATACAGTTGGTTTAGTGTAAATAAAGGCAACAGTAGTGTACCGCTGTTCGAAATTCATAAATCGATTGAGAAAAAACAAATCCGGGTTACAAACTAAAACTGAGGGAAACACATCAAATATAAGAGGAGAACTACGACACAACAGAAACACAACACTAAAATGTAACACACACAGAAACGAACTATAATATAACAATGGCCATTTTCCTGACTTGGTACAGGACATTTAATATATATAATATACATTATCCTACAAAAACTTTAAATAGTAATGGAATTGCTACTGTTCAGATCACATCATCAATGTTTTAAGACCATGAGCTCTTTGTTAGCGGCATGTTGTGCAGGCAGCATAAAAGAATGAAGGATCGTGGACTCAACAAGTTCACGATCGAATTAAACTGCAGGCAACAGTCAATTGTTCAAATTTTAATGAAGAATTTATCGGAATCAATGTTAACATGAAAGCAATCACTGAATTAGTTATAATCTCCTTATATGGACATTCACTATGCTAGTTGTTTTATTTCTTTGTTTGAGCTTCCTTGACTCTCTGAATGTAGTTTTCTGTTAACATTTTATTTCAATTTTATTTTATTCAACATTGTTATTAAATTTCGTATTGTTTTGACAAATCCGGTTTGGTACTTTTTTTCGGTTGAAGTAATAGGAGAAATAAAGGTAATATAGAAATAACAAAAGAACTAAATTACAGAAATCACTTAAATTTTACAATTGTTTAGTTTAAGAACAGCTTATTTGAAAATAATAATAAAAAATATAGGTCACCGATTAGTTCAAAAAAGATATTTCAATTTTGATGAAAAAAATGGTATTTTTGCACCAAAGGGAGATAATTTGGAGCTTTTTCAATGATATTAACATTTTAAAAGTCATCTGGGGCCAAAACAAATGGATTTTTTTGGTTGATTTATGTACCATATCATAAAATACAACTAATAGGGTAATAAATAAAATTTGTAATGAAAAAAATAATGTTTAATTTTTTGCTGAAACTTTTGTACCCTCGAGCCTCCTTAATAGGTATATTTGATTGATTGATTGATTATTGGTTGCTTAACGTCCAGTGGCAAATATTTCATGCATATTCAGGACGAGAACAAGTTCACAATAAATACAATAGGTAGGTTCTGTAATAGATTAAGGGATTAAGGTCGGAGAAATTTAGACTGCCACGGGAAATGAGGGTATATTGGATAGGGACAGAAATTTAGCCTTGCAACAGGTCACCTACGGACCCCTCAAAGAGTTGTTGCAAGGGTTCTTAACGTGCAAAGAGCGTGGCACTCTCTTTACACGAGGCATCGGATTTAACGTCCCCATTCTGACCGGACGTGGCTGCAAATTTGTACATCCCGCACAGCCAAACGGACGCCCCACTTTAGCACGGGTTTTACTGCCGGTCGGAGGAAGACCAATGGTGACCATACTTCTATTCCCCAGTCACCCTTGGGGGTAGGTATATTTGAAAAAAGATCTATCAAATGGAGTTGGATAAGTGTTTCCATAAACATGAGTTGATTTATTAAATCATGGCATGGCATGGCATATTTGAAACCAGTAAAGTCCTCAGACGGCAATGCCGCCCGAATTTTTATCACTGAGCATGCTGGTATTACTTTTCATGTCTTTTTCCCTAGAATATGCCAAAAAATGAGTGAACCGTCTGTATGCCATATAACTATATAATCTGAAACAAATAAAATATTTAACAGATTATTTGAATTCTTTATACAAAGTGATAATCCAAGCTTGAATAAGGAATATAATTATAACTTATTGTCAGTATGCTGAAAAGATTAATTTTGCTGACTATGATAATTTCATATTTTTATGATATATTTGATTTCACATTTAATTATACCTCCCCCTACAAAATCTTTATACTGTCCAAATGGATTGAGATATTTATCCCTGATCCGCCCAACACAGCAGCTTGGAATAACACGTCGATCTCCAGCCTCTAGTCTGCCATGTACCTAGGCAACATACTGCCTATACGCTGTATAACGATTGGATCCATTAAAGTCATCGTCCTGAGGCATGATTAGTAGCTCCTCTCTAAGACTTCTTGCCACAGCAAGCATTGCATCGTCTAGGACTGCCAAGAAGAAGTCCTGAAAAAAGATATATCCATGTTAATTTTATTTCTTATCATAAATTACATAAATAGTTAATAATGATTTTGTATACTGAAGAAATGTCACCCTAGTTAAACATTATCAAATGATTGGTTATCCACTGATTACAATGACAGAACAAAAGCCACATTTACTTGTGTGATGATTGTAAACCCCCTTTCCCGTAAACAGGAAAGTACAGAAAAAGGTCTAACACCTATTTGTATAGAAAACGAATATTTATTCATATATTTTTGAAACTATATTGATGGACTAGAAGTAATCAATAAACAAGAACATCAATTTTGCCACATCCAGCAGCTGCTACAATGTAACAACTAGTCATGCATTGGGTACGTACTGGTTTCCGGGAGAAGCAGTCCTGTCTTGTTCTGCCACAACACCGTCTCTCTGCCTCAGTTGGCAAACGATACTAATAATTAGCGAAATATATAAATGATATATACAAATGATAACCTTAACCAAATAATAAGCTTAATACAAGCATCGTCGGGTCTTTTTAAATTTGATGGAACTGATTTATTTTCGAAATGATTATTTTTTTATTTATTCTAACATTATCCTTATTTTATCCCTATTATTATTAATATTAAATGTGTCACTAGGTAATTGACTTACTCTTTCTGCACTTTTCCGTCTTTTTACTGCACTTTTTTGCTCTCTTACTGCAAAGGTTGGATATTGCGAATATTTCTGAAAATTTACATCAGAAGAATTGTCATTAAATTGTTCTGGGAAGAAATGATTGGTATTACTAACTCGTAATCTACGTTGATACGATTGTATTGGATGTTTCGGTTTTAGTAAAATTACATTCTCCGTTGAAATATCTAGTTTTAATATTTTCTCTGAAATTAATTCTTCATCGTCTGACTTAATATTGGAGGAGCGGAATGTGTTGATTGTTCAAATTCGTTACGATCAATTTGATCCTCCGGAGTTTGTTAAGTCACTAAATGACCCCAAAGGATGACTGGGGAAACAAAATATGGTCACTTGGTCTTCTTCCGACCGGCAGTAAAACGCTTGCCAAAGTGGGGCGTCCGTTTGGCTGTGCGGGATGTATCAAGTTTGCATCCACGTCCGGTCAGAATGGGGACGTAAAATCTGATGACTCGTGTAAAGATAGAGCCACGCTCTTTGCACGGAAAGAACCCTTGCAACAACTCTTTGAGGGGTCCGTAAGGTGGCCTGTTGCAAGACAAAATTTCTGTCCCTATCCAATATACCCTCATTTTCCAGTGGCAGTCGAATTTCCCCGACCATCATCCAGGATGGCCTCTATTATTACAAGACCTACCTATTGTATTTATTGTCAACTTGTTCTCGTCCTGAACATGCATGAAATATTTGCCACTGGACGTTAAGCAACCAACAATCAATCAATCACTAAAAATTGGCAAAAATTATATTCCTTCGGAGTAGACGTTTATCCTATCTTGTACTTTCTGTCTTGATATCTGTATTGAATTCAATTTCCATAACAGTTTCTCGAAATCGACTTTATTTTCATCTGTTCTTATAGCACTTGGTAGACATTTTGTCAAATTAGCAGGAGAGGAAATAGTGTATGTATCTTTATTAGCCCTAGTAAAATATTTATGTGATAACTTCAGTTTACTTTCCTCATGATGGTATTTCGCGTCCACCGTATTCTCAGATAAAGCCAGTTGAATTCCTTTTGATACGCACTTGGTATATCGTAATGTTGGCGTTGATGGTGTTGCTTGTACTCTTCTTTTGATGTAAAAGAGGCTTTATCTGAACACGTCTTGTTACTAAGGCAATGTGAACAGATAACAGCTTCATTCAAAATCTTCCGGAAAAGACTACTTAGTATGTGGTCTTCCGTCACAGCATACGAAATTTGCTGTGTTTTCTTTTCTCTCGGTGGAATTGGAATTTAGCTCTTCTGTCAACCTGGCATTTTTTTCTTAGGCTTTGCAGTAATTTGCGAATTTTTCGAGCTTCCTTTATACCTTTTTTTCCTTGCACATATTTAATTTTTTTCTGGCGTTTTCGCTCCCACATAAAGAGCAAATGAGAGTGTTTTTTCCGATTTTCATGGAAATCCTGTTTGTCAATTTCATCCTCGAAATCGTCTGTTGATGATATAGAAGTCATACGACCTGTAATAACTGCATCAATGGCAGTCTGTATGTAGTGTTGCACATGTTCCAAGTGAATGGATTCGAATTCTTGGTAGTATTCGGAATCGTTGTCCTGGATGTTGTTAATAATTTTCTTAAACTCTTCTTTTTCATCCTGAGCTACTCGCTGCCTTTCTTGAAGATTGAAACGTTCTGCGTGTTTAATTTTGTGTTCAAAATGTTTAATTGAGTAATAATTTTTCGGTTTTAGATTTTCTAAATTTTGGATATCTAAATTATCAGCAGAACTTTTCATTATAACATGTACTTGAGTGGTTGTAACAGATGATCTAGAGCGATTCTCTGCATTTATACCTCACTTGCAATCTGTTCATTATCGGAACTGAACATTAACGGTCTTTGTGGACCTAGCTGGACCTTGCTTTCTGCATTTGCTATCCATTTCTGTAATGTTTTATAGCATCCACTGGGCGATGATTTTGCGACAGAGATCATGGCTAATTTAGCGGTGAACACTGATTGATTGATTGATTGTTGGTTGCTTAACGTCCAGTGGCAAATATTTCATGCATGTGTAGGACGAGAACAAGTTATCAATAATTAAATTAGGTAGGTCTTGTAATAATACAGGCCATCCGGGATGATGGTCGGGGAAATTTGGACTGCCACTGGAAAATGAGGGTGTATTGGATAGGAACAGAAATTTGGCCTTGTAACATTCTGCAATTACAGGATAAATTCGTTGGCAAAGAGTCGAACAAAGCTAAAACTCATTCACAAAAAGAGTGATAAAGCTGATGAGACTGTTGCTGTTAGTGATATCCCAGATGATATGGAATCTGAGGAGGAACAAGATGTTGATTGTTTCTTAGAATAAATGTTAGACGAGGTAGATAATGACTTCTTTTTAGAGTTAGAAAAGAATACGTGGAGAACAAAAAGTTTGGAACTGAGATCGACATTGCAATGGCAAAATAAGCTGAAACAGCTATTGAAAATCCCTTGAAAAACGAGGAGTACCAAAAATTCACAGAGAAATACTTGGTGCTTGAAATTGTAAAAAAAAAAGGTATATTTTCAGATTAAATATTATATTACAGTAGATATAAGTATAAGACAAGCATTCTGAGAGTATTGCATGGCAATCATGCAATACATAGTCCCCTACCGGTTAAAACTTAATTGTACTGGAACAAAATGCTAACTTGATATACAACTTGTCATGGTGTAAACTATACAACAATTATCAAGTCAATATCTTCAAGCATGACGAAAAAAAGTGCGGATAACTGATAATTTAAGTGAATTTTCTAAGTCCAAGGACCATAACTCTGCAAAAAATCATCAAGCTGAAACGAAATTCAAACTTGGTCTGTAACTTGTCATGATAAAACTATATACCAATCATCAAATCAATATCTTCAAGCATGAAGAAAAAATTGTGAAAAACTGATTTGCCGGACTGACAGAAGGACTGACAGAAGGACAGACAGACGGACGGACAGACAGACAGACGGACGGACGGAGTGCAAACCTAAAGTCCCCTTCGACTTCGTCGGTAGGGGACTAATAAGATTAAAGTTATTTAGTAAACAAGTAGATCTATATATATTGAAAAATAATGGTTTTGAGACTGACGTTGTTTTTAATCAACAGTAATATTAATTTTATTATTATGATTAAATGGTCAAGCATTTATGAATGCTTATTTGATTTTTAATGTACCTCTGTTAAACAGGGAATTATTGAAGGTTTTAGAAACCAAACGGGATTGATTGATTGATTGTTGGTTGCTTAACGTCCAGTGGCAAATATTTCATGCATATTCAGGACGAGAACAAGTTAACAATAAATACAATATGTAGGTTCTGTAATAGGGGCTACCGGGATTAAGGTCGGAGAAATTTAGACTGCCACGGGAAATGAGGGTATATTGGATAGGGACAGAAATTTAGCCTTGCAACAGGTCACCTACGGACCCCTCAAAGAGTTGTTGCAAGGGTTCTTAACGTGCAAAGAGCGTGGCACTCTCTTTACACGAGGCATCGGATTTAACGTCCCCATTCTGACCGGACGTGGCTGCAAATTTGTACATCCCGCACAGCCAAACGGACGCCCCACTTTAGCAAGGGTTTTACTGCCGGTCGGAGGAAGACCAATGGTGACCATACTTCTATTCCCCAGTCACCCTTGGGGAGAAACCAAAACGGGAAGGGGATGTGGCTATGCAAAAGGTCACTTAAACATGCAGTTCAGCGCTAGTCATGGTATTGGAAGCTCAACACTATTAAGACGAAAGGAGACATGGGTGAAACAAAAGCCATATTCAAGGACTTGTTCAAAGTACTTATTCGTGGCATATGTACTGTAAATAGGAAAAGAAAAGATGATAAGACCTATCGTCCCAGGCAAATACTGACAAGAGGCTGTCAGAGTGACAGCGAACCTGTTTATCCTGCAGAGGTCGAACCCTGAACCGTTGATCAAGTATGGACACAACATTTAAGCGTAAAACAGCTCTGAATTTGGATTCTGATTGAATATTTGACACAGCATAGGTTTGTGACCAAAAATGAATGTGGTCAAAGAACTGATACATTTGAAATTGGACATTTACCTATTATGGTCCAATAAAGTACATTGTTAGAATAAGCTATCAAAGGACCCCAAAATTCATTTTTTTTTATACAATACTAATTTCTATTCAAAGGGAAAAAAACTCAAATTTCTTATTAACTCAAATTAATCCAGTGATGACTCAATTCTATAAAATTGGATATGATGTAATCACTTAAACATTGTTAGAATCTGCATATCAAAGAATCCCAAGAATAAAATTTTTGATGAAACTAAAGACAAGTTTTATTTTAGGACCCTTTTGACTTCAATGTGGTATTATTTAATTAATCATTAAAATAAATACATGTTTAGATTCAGCATTTCAAAGAACCCTATATTTTATCATATTTATGTTAAAATCAGTTTAATTTTGGATCCCCATTTCGACCATCTTGAAAACTGGGCCCAAAAGCAGTTTTACAGAATAACAAACAAATCTACCTCAAACTTTGTCAAACAATTTACCAAAGAAAAGAAAAAAAATCTTTAAATTTTATTTATCACTAACACAATGTCTTTTTAAAATTCTATAAAACTTATCTGTAATTATCTCCAAAATGTCTAATAATGAACAGTAAATTTCTAATTTTATTTATACAGTCCTATATAGCTTATAATCATCAACACTTAGGAAACAGAAAATTTTGTAAGAAATCTGTCAATCCAATCATAAGACATTTATCAGATGCTCTGTTATCTATAAACAGGTGAAAATTAGTCATTTTTAGTGTAATAAAACTTTATGTATATAATCAACCATTTCTGTTAAAAGCGAAATAACTCAATCACACAACAGTACCACTTTTGAATAATAAAAAGTGCGGTAACTCAACAAGGAGAAAAGCTAAAATCGTGAAAATTAAATTTGACCTTCATTTAGTCACAGGAAACAAAATTGTCAAGAGCGTTTTCATGTTATTGAATGGACACTGTTTGGCAGCCGCCCGCCGTACATCCCCAAATCAATAACCGATATTTCCTTCGATAATCCGGTTAAAAATTGTGTGAAGTAGACACACCTATAACATTTTATTATTTGGGGACAACCTGGATGAATGAAAAGAACTGGTATGATCAGCATCAATGATTTCATCGTTGACGCTTTTACTGTATCAATTTAAAACGTTTAAGATGTGTACATATTACCAACTGACAACAGTTTATATAGTCCTTTCATTTAGTACGTATTGATTTATGAAATTTTTATAACAATCGCATCACAACCAATCAGACAATTACATGTTATGCATGTTGACAGACCTTTGAAATCTTACTTGTTGATGAGCTAAAAACGATTTTAGAATTTTGTTCAATCTTTATTCAAGTGAAACACTACTCTTTCTTTAGTTAACAATGCAACATATGTTTGCATACAAAAGTAGACAAAGTAGAATTAAAAGTCATGTGACAGTTTAACACGTAACTGAAAATATAGGAAAGACAAACAATTATAATAAAATCTTGAAATGGAAATGAAAACTTAAGATCATACAGTTTGAGTCATTATAAAAAAAGAAGGAACTATGGTATGATTGTCAATGAGACAACTTTTCATTAAACGATTCATTGTTATTTACTTTCGACTTCACATATTTGCAAATATTTATTGATTAATTGGTGTTTTACACCACTTTCACTAATAAAGTACTATTTCATGACTGTCAAGTTTTTATTGGTGGCGGATGCCGGAGAGCTAGGAGAGAACAAACTACATTCGGTAGGAAAACTGACAAGTCGTGCGCACTTGCCACATGTGGGATTCGAACTCACAACCTCAGTGTTGACAATAAATGCAAAAAATAAATAAGATAATTTTGACAGCAAAATAAAACATGTTCATTAAAATATGTTAACTACTATTATTTCAATGTGTTTCTCCATAATAAACGCAAGCAGTACATCGGTAGAAAAAGAACATATGGCAATGCCATGATATTCAGTGTATATTGCTGTTTTTGATCAAATATTAGTGTTTCAGTAACAAATGTAAGAGCATTATGTCGATTTCGCTGTGATAAAATTGAAACAAACATATATGGTTGATCATTCTCAGTAGTTTGAACAAATTTCTATAGACGGATTTGCAGTAAAATAAAGCTTTCTGTCAAATGCTCTTATGATCATTATTATTTTGCTTCTTCTGTTACCTATTCTAACAACGGACTCAGACTTATTTTAAATTGTGTTTTACTGTTCGTAATGTTGTGTGTTTGTTTATTCTACATTGACTAGAGGTATATGGGAGTGTAACGTGTGAAAGTGTGAAAATGAATACATCCGTGTTGTTAAAAATAATGCACCATGTGTGTTGATACTTACCGTAATTAACACTATGGTTCCGAGTTGTACATTGAAGTGTTTATAGGTATTGAGAGATTCAGGTTTATAGTTTTTGTTTCTGCAGAAAGGAATGCAATTTACTCACATAAAATTTGAGACGGAAAGATAATAATGGGACAAACATTAAATGTGTTGGACTCCTCTGTTTTACTATTAGCTATTAATGATGTGCTTGATTTGGACTATTCTGAAATATACTCACAGACACTAGGAATTGTACAACAGTGTGCAGTTGGGGACCAATACAAGCAACAAAAATCAAGCAATCGGATAAAATTTTCAGACCTTTTGTCAGACATAAAAATTAGTAAACCTAAACAGCCAATTATTAAATTGTTTTAAGAATTCACCAGATTGACGTTCACCTAAGGTTATTATATAGAGGAAGCCCTGACATCTCTCGAACCAATGTGGAAAGTAGAGACGGTTAGATCCATTACATTTGTGACAGTCTCAATTCAGGGAATCTTTGCAATCTCAATACAGTGAGACACTATTCAACTGAAAAACAAATTCAGTGCGAGACTGTTCCACGGGGGAAAACAACTGCACACAGTGTATAGCGAAGATCTGCAGTGCAAATGCTCTATGATACTAGTAGTACAAAAAAAAAACCGATGAAATAACCAGACTTACCAATACCATAAGTTATCGACGATACTCTTCGCGGCTATCATTGATTGATTGTTGGTTGCTTAACGTACAGTGGCAAATATGTCATGCATATTCAGGACAAGAACAAATTAACAATAAATACAATAGGTAGGTTCTGTAATAGGGGCTTCCGGGATTAAGGTCGGATACATTTAGACTGCCACGGGAAATGAGGGTATATTGGGTAGGGACAGAAATTTAGCCTTGCAACAGGTCACCTACGGACCCCTCAAAGAGTTGTTGCAAGGGTTCTTTACGTGCAAAGAGCGTGGCACTCTCTTTACACGAGGCCTCGGATTTAACGTCCCCATTCTGACCGGACGTGGCTGCAAATTTGTACATCCCGCACAGCCAAACGGACGCCCCTTTAGCAAGGGTTTTACTGCCGGTCGGAGGAAGACCAATGGTGACCATACTTCTATACCCCAGTCACCCTTGGGGGTCGCGGCTATCATAGTGCTTGCACTCTGTATGATTAAGATTGGATTGTTAGAAATACCGCAGTATGCAACGCATATCTAACAGAGAATGCTGAAATGGTTAAAACTTAGCAAAAAACACATGCTACAGAAACTTGAACTTGTAGAAGAAGTCAACAGAAAGCGAGGTGTCCCACAAAATAAAATTAACATAACTGTGGATGCTCAATACAACAGAAACACAATTGTTAGTAAAAGGTAGGCCGGACAGAATGTCACACAAATATTCGCCTTTGGAATTAAAACAATAACAGATGGAATGTTTATTGAAGGTGCAAACAATGAAAAATATTGAATACTTGCTTCGGGTTTACACAGAAATAACAACATGCCGGGAACTTCAACACAACTGAAATTTACAAGTCTAGGAATAGACCTTTCAGAACGAATTCAATGTTACCTGAAGGAAATTAACATCGACTATTACCAAAGTTCAAGAAAGGAGACTAAAACACAATACAGAAAAGACATGGAGAGGAAGAAACAAACAGCATAAACATTACAAAAACAGGTCAATAAGATCCTAATCCTGACTTACAGGTCTACGACAATTACTGCAAACCAAATCTCCTAGGACCTGCTACAAACTGGGAAATCATGATCCAGCAAAAGAACAGCCGGTCAGAAAAATCATAAAGCGCATCCACCTCTCTTTTACACTGACGTAGCCATTTTCATTTATGGAGAGAGAGGATGTAGTACATATTTAATTCAGTCTTATTAGAACCGTACTCCAAACAGTCAAAAAGTAGGGCGTTTCTTGATGATAAAATCACGCCGAGACTAATTCTTTATTTAATAGTTGTGTGAAAATGATTGTAAACTAGAGGCTCTAAAGAGCCTGTGTCGCTCACCTTGGTCTATGTGCATATTAAACAAAGGACACAGATGGATTCATGACAAAATTGTGTTTTGGTGATGGTGATGTGTTTGTAGATCTTACTTTACTGAACATTCTTGCTCCTTACTATTATCTCTATCTATAATGAACTTGGCCCGGTAGTTACAGTGGAAAATATTTTGTAAAAATTTACAAAAATTTACAAAATTTATGAAAATTGTAAAAAATTGACGATAAAGGGCAATAACTCCTTAAGGGGTCAATTGACAATTTTGGTCATGTTGACTTATTTGTAGATCTAACTTTGCTGTACATTATTGCTTTTTACAGTTTATCTCTATCTATAATAATATTCAAGATCATAACCAAAAGCTGCAAAATTTTCTTAAAATTACCAATTCAGGGGCAGCAACCCAACAACGGGTTGCCTGATTGGTCTGAAAATTTCTGGGCAGATAGATCTTTACCTAATGAACAATTTTATTCGCATCAGATTTGCTCTAAATGCTTTGGTTTCAGAGATATGAGCCAAAAACTGCATTTTACCCTATGTACTATCTTTTAGCCATGTCGGCCATCTTGGTTTGCGGGCGGGGTCATCGGACACATTTTTTAAACTAGATACCCTAATGATGATTGTGGACAAGTTTGGTTAAATTTGTCTTAGTAGTTTCAGAGGAGAAGATTTTTGTAAAAGATTACAAAAATTTACGAAAAATGGTTAAAAATTGACTATAAAGGGCAATAACTCCTTAAGGTATCAACTGACCATTTTGTTCAAGTTGACTTATTTGTAGATCTTACTTTGCTGAACATTATTGCTGTTTACAGTTTATCTCTATCTATATTAATATTCAAGATAATAACCAAAAACGGCAAAATTTCCTTAAAATTACCAATTCAGGGGCAGCAACCCAACAACGTGTTGCCTGATTGGTCTGAAAATTTCAGGGCAGATAGATCTTGACCTAATGAACAATTTTATCCTGTCAGATTTGCTCTAAATGCTTTGGTTTAAGAGATATAAGCCAAAATCTACATTTTACCCCTATGTTCTATTTTTAGCCATGGCGGCCATCTTGGTTGGTTGGCCGGGTCACCGGACACATTTTTTAAACTAGATTCCCCAATGATGATTGTGGCCAAGTAGTTTCAGAGGAGAAGATTTTTGTAAAAGATTACAAAAATTTACGAAAAATGGTTAAAAATTAACTATAAAGGGCAATAACTCCTTAAGGGGTCAACTGACCATTTTGGTCATGTTGACTTACTTGTAGATCTTACTTTGCTGAACATTATTGCTGTTTACAGTTTATCTCTATATATAATAATATTCAAGATAATAACCAAAAACGGCAAAATTTCCTTAAAATTACCAATTCAGGGGCAGCAACCCAACAACGGGTTGTCCGATTCATCTGAAAATTGCAGGGCAGATAGATCTTGACCTGATAAACAATTTTACCCCATGTCAGATTTGCTCTAAATGCTTTGGTTTCAGAGATATAAGCCAAAATCTACATTTTACCCCTATGTTCTATTTTTAGCCATGGTGGCCATCTTGAATGGTTGGCCGGGTCACCGGACACATTTTTTAAACTAGATACCCCAATGATGATTGTGGCCAAGTTTGGTTTAATTTGGCCCAGTAGTTTCAGAGGAGAAGATTTTTGTAAAAGTTTACGGACGACGGACGACGGACGCAGGACGACGGACGACGGACGCAAAGTGATGAGAAAAGCTCACTTGACCTTTCAGGTCAGGTGAGCTAAAAATATTGTACACATGTTTTTATAAATTTATATATTCTTCCAAATTGTGTATAAACTTACTTACCACATATTATTAAGTCTGGTGAAATTTGAACTGCCACAGGAAAATAAGGGTGTATTGGTCG
Source organism: Mytilus californianus (assembly GCF_021869535.1). Classification (NCBI taxonomy): domain Eukaryota; kingdom Metazoa; phylum Mollusca; class Bivalvia; order Mytilida; family Mytilidae; genus Mytilus; species Mytilus californianus. The sequence goes on from NW_026262604.1 coordinate 5,225,437, forward strand.
GATATTTTACTTTTGCACAGGCCTACTATGGACCCTCAAAGAATTGATTGACAGCTCCCAAGTTCTTGACGTGCAAATACTAGGTAGGCACTGTAAAAGAGGCCGGAATGAAAGTTGCAACATTTCAAAAGAGGGGCGAAAGATACCAGAGGGAGAGTCAAACTCATAGATCGAAAATAAACTGACAACGCCATGGCTTAAAAAGACAAACAGTCACTGTCACTGGTAAATAGAGCATATTTGATAGTTAGAAATTCAGCCTTGGAATGGGGCACCTACGGAGCCCAAACGTGTAGATACAGAGGGTTCTTACCGTGCACGAGGCATCGGATTTAACGTCCCATTCGGACCGGAAGTGGCTGCGTACATGATACATCCCGTACAGCCAAACGGACGTCCTACTTTGGCAAGGATTTTTTTTGGTCGGAAGATTTCTACGAAACATATCTTTCCTTTAGTCACCCTTAGGGTCGAGTAAAGCTAGAAAAATATTTTGATTTTCAGAAAAATCTTTAAAACAGTGTAAAATATTGCCCACTAACGACTTCTCCTCACACACAGAATGAGTTTGTATTACGGCCAGTGGCAAATACCTCGCATTAAAAAAGAAGATTCTTAAAACGATATTCCGGTTTTTCTCAAAGATGTCGATATTCACTTTTATGACGATTTCAATTCCAGAATTAGAACACGCCCTGATCATATTACTAGTATGTTAGATGAAGTGGATTGTTGGTTGCAGAACGTCTATATAGCTAATGGCAAATATTAAATTTAACATACACAATAGGTAGGTCATTCAATATAGGAAGCCCGGGATAACGTCGGGGAACTTTCGACTAAAATTAGAAAATGAGGGTATATTGGATAGGGACTGAAATTTTTCCTCACAATAGGCTACCTACATACCCTTCAAATAGTTGTGGTAAGGCTTTTAAACTAACAGAGAACGTGGCACTTTCTTTACACGAGACATCGGATGAAACGTTCCCATTCTAACCGGACTTGTCTGTGTACATATACATCCCGCAAAACCAAACGGACGCCCTACTATGGCAAAGATTTCACTGCCGGTCTGAAGAATACCAACTTGACCATATTACTATTTCCTATTCATCCTTGAGGTAGATGATGAATATTTTCTTCTTTCGAACAATTCATACCTTTCAGATTAACAATTGATTGTGGAGGGAGTGATTCGATATTGGTGTATATCACTTCAACGTAGAACTATATGTGCGTATACTTGGAGATTTGATTGGCAACTATATGATCTCTGCATCGTAGTGAGTCAAGTTTATCGCAGCTATGCACTGGTCATAAGGGGAAATGCTTGAAGTTATTTGACCAACCTGTAGATTGATTGTTGATTGTTGGTTGCTTAACGTCCAGTGGTAAATATTTCATGCATATTCAGGACGAGAACAATTAACAATAAATACAATAGGTAGGTTCTGTAATAGGGGCGTCCAGGATTAAAATCGGAGAAATTTAGACTGCCACGGGAAATGAGGGTATATTGGATAGGGACAGAAATTTAGCCTTGCAACAGGTCAACTACGGACAACTCAAAGAGTTGTTGCAAGGGTACTTAACGTAAAAAGAGTGTGGCACTCTCTTTACACGAGGCATCGGATTTAACGTCCTCATTCTGACCGGACGTGGCTGCAAATTTGTACATCCCGCACAACCAAACGGACGCCCTACTTTAGCAAGGGTTTTACTGCTGGAAGACCAATGGTGACCATACTTCTATTCCCCAGTCACCCTTGGGGGGGACCAACCTGTAGATCTTGTTGTATTATTTTCTTCTAATATAATATTAATGATTGTATTAATATCATATGCATTACAACAATTCATATATATTGATATTGATATAAGAAGATGTGGTACGAGTGCCAATGAGACATCTCTCCATCCAAGTCACAATTTGTAAAAGTAAACCATTATAGGTCAGTCAAAGTACGGTCTTTGACACGGAGCCTTGGCTGACATATAACAGAAAGCTACGAAGGGCCCAATATATATATGTTAGTGCATGTTGGTTTTCTCTCTCTCAGTTTGTCACAAACATGAGTTAATTTGTTTACTTGACAATAAAGATTACTATTATAAATAAAATTGACCTTGTAGTGCACTCTCAATTTATACCGTGTATTAATATCCTCAAGTTAGGTTTACTTTCATAGAGTACTTGAATTCTCTTCTCGTATGTCTCACGATAATTATTGTATTATGATGTATACATCTGGACAAGGGCCCATGATTAAGAAATAAACCTGTCTTACAATAAGTCATAGACGTCTGCAGAATTTCTTTTTAAAATCACTGTTGTATCTAAGAAAACTTTAAAAACGGCTTGTGCGGGATGTACAAGTACGGAGTCACGTTCGCTCCGAGTTCAATACACGCTTCAAACAACAAATTATAATTTACAAGATGACTATGACTTTTTTCGCTGTAAGTATATATCGTTTTGACATACCTGTAGAATGTGATGGTATACACAGCGACAAAAATATTTTTATTTACCTGTTATACGGTCAATGTCAATCATAATTCATAGGGTAGAAATTGATTTAGATCACTTTGAAGTCAATATGGAGTACTCAATTAGATCAATGTCATATTCTGTATGAAATACATAGTTTGTTTTACGAATAAGTAGAAAAGATAATATCTTGTTGCGTGCATTAAAATGGTTTGACACTATATACTTAAAACGACAATCTTACTTTTCCTTTCCAGGAAGATATATTTGTCAACTTTTTAGAGCAATCTCTATTGGTCTGTCAAGACGTTCAAACGATCAAAACACCTACAATTTAACTAAGAATGAACAGATAATACACTGGTGTTAACGTTTATATATTATTCTTTTCTTCAGGTTTTTTTTATGCCCCACCTACGATAGTCTGTCCCGTTTCAGGTTAAAGTTTTTGGTCAAGGTAGTTTTTGATGAAGTTGAAGTCCAATCAACTTGAAACTTAGTATACAGGTTCCCTATGATATGATCTTTATTAAAGTTAAATTAAAGTTTTGACCCCAATTTCACGGTCCACTGAACATGGAAAATGATAGTGCGAGTGGGGCATCCGTGTACTATGGACACATTCTTGTTCGCAATTATTTTGCTATCCAGAGTATTATTTACTGGTGTGCTTATTGTTCTGGTAATGGTTTATTACATAATCGGCTTTACATCTAGTATAACCCCCCTTTTTCCCTTACCATATTCTTCAAATGGTATTCAATATAAAGATAAGATGACAAACGGGACGATTTCAACTTCCCAATTATCAATTTCTCGTTTCTCAGCAGTTACATACCCTCTGCCCCATCTTGTGGTGTTTACATATCTCATTTGATACGTTATGCTCGTGCATGCTCCTCACGCAGAAACTGCTTCATCAAAGTAATGAGGAGGAAAGATTAGATTAAAAATAACTCCGTAATTTTTTATGGACACCATCACGAATTGGTTGATCCATACGGTGTGTCTTTGTCTAAACTAACTGAGGACATTTTTACCACGTCTTAGATTGTGGTTTACCATTTATGTCGTCTCGTCTTTTAAGTACCGACTTTTGCTGAGTGTGAATTCGCATTGCTATAAGACATGGCACGGTTTTTGTTCATCCAACATTAATATATTTAGTTATGATGTTGTATATGTAATTTTGATCGGATATTGTTAATTGTTTGTAGTTGTAATTCTAATTATTTTATTTTCGTATGTAAAAGTAAAGATAATTAATCACCCAGTTCATTTCGCGCAGAATTTAAGTATTAACTTTCAGTTAATAGCACACACACCCTATTTCCCTTTTTCAAAATTTCTGGACCCATCCCTGAGTATAAACAAAAGGGGACTGAAAACTGGCAGCGATCTTATAATTAATGAGGCTTGTATAGAGCACGGAGGGAGGGTTGGTGGTCATTTCTGGCGTGCTGCTGGGATTTTTAAAATAACATCCCCATTCGTATATTGCCGAAGACCAAAAATCTGATCCATGTTATAGATATTTTAGATATTTATATAGGAAGTAACCCACAGCCACCCCCGTGGATTTAGGGTATATTAGGATGGGGAGGTTTATTTGCCCTTTTTATTGATTATGTTGATTGGATATATGCGATATTTGAGGCAATACATATGATATTTATTAAAATGTGGTATACGGGACTTTCGTCGGAGCTGAATTAAAAGGATTGCACTTTTGTGATATGGGATATTGATTGTACAACCCCCCCCTAAAAAAAACAAAAACGCGCACACATCAAAGAAACTTTGAAAGAAATTTAAAAATCTACTTACCACAATAACTGACTCGACAGCTGCTTCATTTTCCATACATGTATATATTAAAAGGTTATGCATATTGTTGCCAGTTATAAATCGAGACATATAAGTAAATTTGTCATAGATATTAACCTTATATGGTGCTTCATTTAATTTTACTTTGCGTTAATGTCATCGCTTAACTGGACATTGCTGTTTTACACAAAAATACCATTCAAAAGCTGGAAGACACATTTATTATTTTTCAGTTACTACTATCCGAAAAAGAAATTACGATTATCAAATAAGAAAAATGCTATCGAATTACGATTATCATCCCGAATTTTTCGACGGCAATTTTTAAGCGCTTGGACAATTATAGTGCACCGTTATGATTTAAATATGATGTAATGGCATAGAAAAACCATTCAGCTGAGAAACTCTTGACAACAACAGGCTACATTTGAGAAAAATGACTGAAAAGATTTTACCTATTCTGCGGTCGCCATATTGGGATCGTCGTAATTATAGTTACGATCATGTGCTTTAACCATGTGTTTTCAAAGCTAACACTTTTTCCGGCGCTTTGATTATTTTGAAATTGAAAAAAGTTGTCTATATCTTTCTTCTTGGGGGGTGGTTTGTCACTAGAATCTAATGTTTTCCATTTAGACTTCAATAAACGAACATCTGTTACTTCAGAAACTGGACTTGATGCTTCAATGCCACTAGATGTACCAATGCCTGATGTCATTGCCCGAAAGACACGATTGACAAGAACATCTTTATTCCCACTTTTTTTCAATGATTTACTGTCCAACCGCTCTTTCAACTTCACAACCTTCTCTGTTTAAAAATCATCTAATGTTGTCAAAACGACAGGATCCTCTATATTTTCGATTTCTGAATCACTTGACATTTGAAAAGGATATATAAAAAAAAATATTACTAATAACGGAATACTCATACAAAGGCTGACAAAACAGGTAAAGAAGATTGCTATTTGGTTCATCATATACCACATACAGACAAATGAGGGCAGTCAGAAACTAATCTGTTGTTTATAGATGTTAAAATAACGAGGTTTCAGACATTTGTTGTGAAGTAATAGTTTGCTCATTATTCAAGGCCTCACAGCAAATGTAGAATGAAGAACAGCAATCAAAGCACTGTTCCAATAATTGTATTATTATATGTTAGGTCTTGTCTCATTTCAGTCTCCACAATAAATCAGTAGTTTGAAGCCTGAGGTTTGTAAAAGTTCCTCCAGGCTTGTAAGAATTTTCCAAATATAGTTGGGACCTACATGAAAATTCACACTGTTGGACTATTGGGCCTGTGGATTAAATAAGTATATTGTGAAGACTGTCATTTACATTGATTTCAATTTCCCTTTTTAATGTAATGAAGAAAACAAAAGTTCAATGGGTCATTTTGACCAATTTGGCAAATTTTAATGGCCATTTGACACGAGGCCCCCTCCAAGTCGGGAGTAATTTCGTCAATGGTTTGTGTGTCTCAATTATACCTTTTGATTTTCATATATGAATTGAAATCGTCTGATTTTCTGCTGGTTTTTGCAATGGGTTGTGGCATTGGGAACTCAGATCTTGCTGCATTGTTTGTTTCCAATGTGTTGGAGACCGTGAGGAAACTCTTAATGATTTTGAATTTAAAGTTTGGAGAGGGGATTTTGTATTTCCTACATTAACATCATCTCTTCTTTTTAATGATATCCTGAGTTGATATGCCAGGTTAAAGGTGGCAGAGTTTTAGATTAAACACTACATGTAGGTCTCTATTGGCCTAAAGTTTTACGAACAGTCGGACTTATCTGACGGTTGATTTTCATTCGAAGTCGTTTATAAGCTGGTTGAAATGTAACTGAAGTATATCATTTGCCATGCTGAACATTTTATACATGTTATAGAAAGTAATGAAATAACACTCCTTCAGTACCTTTGAAATTAATAAATTTTCAGGTAACGCCTTGATTAAAGCTGGTGATTCACATTTTGTTGATGTTGCTGTTCCCGGAAGTGAAAATTGCTTCCGAAGTAACAACCGGAACAAACTCCGTAATTTGTGGTTCCGGAACTGAACTATTGAGAGTTTACTATGGCTATCAATGATAAACCAGTATAATAAATAGTGCTATGCTATCTCCATAAAATTTTCCTACGTAATCTTAAAGTTAATGCTGCTAATGTTGAATATACAGATTGGTTATTTACATGATATGGAGTCAGTCGAAAAGCGAAGCCGACAGAATTTTTCAGACTGTTGTAGTGTAAGAGAAGACGAAAAGTAGCACATTCTTAATAAAGATAAAAACAAAGTGTGAAGCAAAGCAGGTGGTTTTCAGGATAGAATATAATGTGTATTATTGATAAGGAGAAAAAAGTTTTTGATGAAGGGATGACTATCTTCTCTACCGGAATCTTTGTGGAGATATTTAGCATTGTTTATATCAGACAGGAATACCGTTTTGAACGTTACAGTTGGTTGGAACGTTGAGCTGAAACTGTAATAACATACCCTGTCCATGAACATATAAAGTTTTCTCCTAGCAGCAAGACATTGGTATTATTATTATTACTAAGGACATTTTTACCACGTGTTAGATTGTGGTTTGTCATTACGTCGTCTGATCTTTTAATTACCGAACGTGACTTATTCCCGATTGTGACTGTTTTGCTGAGTGTGTATTCGCATTGCTATAAGACGTGTCACTGTACTTTTCTATCAAAAATTCATGTATTTAGTTTTGATGTTATATTTGTTATTCTCATCGGATTTTGTCAAATGTCTCATCGTGTGTAGTTGTAAATCTTATTTTTTTTTCTGTTGTATTCGTGTGTTATGGTAAAGATAATTAATCACCCAGTTCATTTATTAGATTTTAGTTTGGGTCAACTAAATTTATACGATATATTTGGTTTTCAGTTTGATTTAGAAGAAACACCGACATAGCTAGATAATACAATTAATTATCTAATAACTACCACAATTTTATATTAAATTATAATCCTGGTACCTGTTGATAGCTATTATTCGTGTGTTTCTCTGTCCTATATGTTCTCCCATTTATTTGTATTGTAGTCCTGTCATGTAATGTTGTCCCCCCAAGGGTGACTGGGGAATAGAAGTATGGTCACCATTGGTCTTCCTCCGACCGGCAGTAAAACCCGTGCTAAAGTGGGGCGTCCGTTTGGCTGTGCGGGATGTACAAATTTGCAGCCACGTCCGGTCAGAATGGGGACGTTAAATCCGATGCCTCGTGTAAAGAAAGTGCCACGTTCTTTGCACGTTAAGAACCCTTGCAACAACTCTTTGAGGGGTCCGTAGGTGACCTGTTGCAAGGCTAAATTTCTGTCCTTATCCAATATACCCTCATTTCCCGTGGCAGTCTAAATTTCTCCGACCTTAATCCCTTAATCTATTACAGAACCTACCTATTGTATTTATTGTGAACTTTTTCTCGTCCTGAATATGCATGAAATATTTGCCACTGGACGTTAAGCAACCAACAATCAACAATCAATCAATGTAATGTTGTCATTTTAATGTTATATTTAACATTGCCATAAAAGCGGGAGGTTCAACCCACCACTTTTTTCTTAAAATGTCCTGTACCAAGTCAGGAAAATGTCCATTGTTATATTATAGTTCGTTTCTGTGTGTGTTACATTTTAGTGTTGTGTTTCTGTTGTGTCGTAGTTCTCCTCTTATATTTGATGTGTTTCCCTCAGTTTTAGTTTGTAACCCGGATTTTTTTTTATTAATCGATTTATGAATTTCGAACAGCGATATACTACTGTTGAATTTATTTATTCTAAGTCTTTCCCTTTGCGTCTTTAAACACCCAACAGGTATTGGTAGGCATCTGTTGGAAACGTAAAAACTTACAGTTAAGTGAACTGAGCTATGACAGAATGTTAGATAAAGTACCCAACTGATCCAAACTGAGTTACTAGTAAATCTTTTTCACAGTGATTGTTCGAACAAGTTTAAGCATCCTTTTGTGTGTGTGTTCCACAATGTGAACAAAGATGATAGTGAATCGTAGGAAAGTTTTACAAAGATACTCTTTCACCGTATAAACACTTTTTATCATGTTATTCTCATCTGGCATTATCATATTTAGTTATGCAATAATGTAACTTGGTGCTTCATCAGACGATTTGAATCTAATGCTGAGACTACATATCATTAGCAAATTGAGTCCTACTGATTTAGAACATCCTTCATAAAGTGGAATGTTATTATCTCTGAATTTCATTTTCTGTTTTATTAAGACTTTCTGGTATTTTTGGTGTTTAATCAACTTTAGTCTCTGCAACAGGATAAATGATAACCGAAGTATTTTCCTCATTAGAAAATTATGTATCTGCTGATTGTCTATCAAGTGGTATTTCTTCTAATTCGTCATTTACTAGTCCGTTGTATTCAAAGTTTTGTTTTCTCTTATTAATATTAGCCGTGCTTGTGATATGATTTTCACTTATAAAAGTGTTGTTGTCCATATCAGGCATTGACGTTATCTTGTTCACATTCCCCCCGGTGGATCGCTATCCTTGCCGTGGTCGGGGGGCTTGCGTGTCTCAGTGACCCCAAGAGCTATGCCAGTTGGAGCTTCGTCTCCTGGTAGGGTTACCCATGCTGGACAGGTCGAAGGGTAGAGACCAGACTAAAGTGATCCGAACATCGTATGAGTTGCCCGATGTTTTAAATAAAATAGGCTCTCCAACCCGTTGGCCGTGGGTTGCTACCCGTGTCGGTGGTTGACGAGATCCTTGCGGATGAGGGCTGTAGCCAGACTTCTTACGGTCAGAAAAATACCCGGACGGACGAGACTATAGTTCAATAAGCTGCTTTGGCTCCAATATCATCTAAACGGGAGGTCGGATGGACCCGGTTCGATCAATCGGCTGGTCATGTCGAGCCCTTCAGTTAATCCTCAACAATAAGCTTTCTTGTAACAATTTTCATTATATACACATGTGTTTTAAATTAAGCTATGTATATTTCGGATAACTGAAGAAGGCGATGGCTCATGGGTCAATCAAGTGGTACGCTTTCTATTTCGCTTGATGGATACGCTCTGCTTGAGTATACTATTCTTGGAACATCTGGTGCTTTCCGCAGTGGATCTTGGGTGCTAATTTTGGGGACCAGCTACGTTATACATGTTATACTTGGAGCTCGTTTTCAGCATTAGCACTTGACCCCGGCTCGCCACGGAAACACAGCATCGCCCTTGTAGGCACTCCGAGGTGGGTGGATGACAAGAATGGTGAATCTTTCTCATTTCCTATGGCACAACAAAACCAACCCTCTAAATCAGCTTTAATACATAAAAAAAGAAAATGTGATGATTCAGTGCCCTGTCAGGAAGATGACAGTTGGCCCAGATTTATTGTAATAAAAGGAACAGATGAAAAACCAATTTCCAAAATATCTCCCTTTGTGATTCACAAACAAATTCAAAGCGTTGCTGGTACTGTAAAAAAAGTTTCAAAAATGAGATCAGGCAATTTGTTGGTTGAATGTTCCAACAAAAGTCAGTCAACAAATTTGCTTACACTGACAACAATTACAAACTTTCCTGTTTCTGCCTCTCCTCACAACAGTTTGAACAGCTGTAAGGGGATCATTCGAGACAGAAGTCAATACCTTGGTGACCTTACCGTGGAAGAAATCTGTGAGGAACTTTCAAGCCAAGGTGTAACTGATGTTGTTAGATTTCAAATAAAAAAGAATGGAAATATAATCAAATTAAATACATATCTTTTGACATTTAGAACTCCAACTCCTCCTCCATCTATTACTTTAGGTTGCTTCGGAATCAGAGTTGACAGGTTTATCCCTAACCCAATTCGATGCTTCACTTGTCAAAAGTTTGGTCATGGAAGCAAACAATGTCGTGGTACGCAGAGATGCTTCAAGTGTTCTGACGAAGGACACGAGGGAACAACCTGTAGCTCTGAATCTTCTAAATGCGTAAACTGTGGTGAATCCCATTTTTCATCATCTAGGGACTGCCCTGTTTACCTTAAAGAAAAAAATATTATCAAAATTAAAACAGAAAGAAACATCAGTTACCCAGAAGCTAAACAGATAGCTTCTGTTTCGAATGATCTCCTTGTTTCGAACAGACCATCGTACGCCAGCAAAGTTGTCCGCTCATTCAGTCACGAGCATACACAAACTCGCATGACCTGGCCAATTGATGCTGAGACATTTACAATGCTGCCTGTTGAAACAGAACCTAACGATAAAATATTAGTTCCAAGAAAACCAACACCTTCTAAAACCAGTACTCAGTCAACTCAATCTTCCTTACAGAGCTCAATGTCATCATCTAAAAATAATGAAAAAAAGAAATCAAATAAAAAAGATACAGTTAAATCAGACAGTTGGGGCGGTGAATCTGTCTGGGATCTTCCAAGTGACATAGATGATTCTTCCATCTCCAATAGTCCTCCTTCATCTGCATCTAATAAAACTAGTTTATCTTCTGCATCTAGTACAAAGTCTTCTAAAGCCCCGTCTCCTCTTCGTTCTCCAGAACAGAAGGATGTCCCAAAGAAGCCAGCAAATACATCCTCTCAGAAGTCTTCTGATTCGAGGTCGCGGGGTAGGGGTCGAGGCGGAGTAAAACCAGCTGCGCATGGTCCTGGAGATCGACGACTCTCCTCACACAACAGATTTTCAACACTTAACGACGAATCAGAAATGGAAATCGAAAGTGTTCCGCCACCCGAAAGTTTACAATCTCAGGGTGAGCGAAATAAGAATGCTGGCAAACTCGATAGCATTCGCCCGTCTATTAACAAATCATGACTAATATCATCCAATGGAATTGCCGAGGTCTTAAAATAAATCTTCTCGAGTTAACGCTTCTAGTTCAGTCATTTTTACCTACTGCATTTTGTCTTCAAGAAACTCATTTAAAAGAAAGTGACAATGTATCTTTAAAAGGATACAACATGTATAGCACATTTTCTAAGGTAGATGAACGTGCTGCAGGCGGATCATCCATTTTTGTGAAGGACAACGTCATTCATAGCACAGTCCAACTCACCACGGATCTGCAGGCAGTTGCAATTCGTTTATCATTAGATAAAACAATTACATTATGTTCTATATATATTCCACCCAATTCAATTATAGATAAAGCTAAACTCAAAAACCTCACTGATCAATTACCCTCACCATTTATACTTATGGGCGACTTCAATGCACACAACCCCTTGTGGGGAAGCAAGTCTCATAATATCAAAGGTAAGATCATTGAGGACTTTGTCTCTCAAGAAGGATTATGCATTTTTAATAATGGATCTAATACTTATCTTCATCCTGGAAACGGGTCTTATTCTGCTATTGATATCACTATTTGCGATCCCTCTCTTCTTCTGGATTATTCATGGCGTGTTCATGATGATCTATGTGGAAGTGATCACTTTCCAATAGTACTTGAACATCTTTTTACTTCTGCCCAACAGAGAGTACCACGTTTGAAACTTGACAAGGCGGATTGGTCCTTGTTTGAGAATCTCTGTCAAGCGGAACTTCAGTCAAAGATGTTTGAGACTGTACAAGATCCAATTTTAACTTTTAATACAGTTTTAACGTCAATTGCTGACAGAACTATTCCTAAGACCTCGGCAAATCCGAAACATCCCAGCAAACCATGGTTTGATGATGCTTGTGATCAAGCAATAGGTGACCGTAAAAAATCTGAAAGACGGTTCAACCAACAACCAACGACAGAAAACTTGAGTAATTTCCGTGTTTTTCGCGCTAAGGCACGGCGGACTTGCAGGCAAGCACGACGAACGTCTTGGAAGAAATTTGTCTCGGAGATAACATCTCGCACTCCGATGACAAAAGTATGGAACATGATACAAAAGATAAAAGGTAAAAATTCTAAAGCCACAGTTAAACATTTAAAAAATGGCAATGATTTATTAACATCTGAAAAGGATATTGCCAACAAGCTTGGTGAAACTTTTGCGAAATCTTCTTCTTCTAACAACTACAGGGAAGATTTTAAAAAAGTTAAAAAACAAAAAGAAAAAATTAAATTAAACTTTAAATCAAAAAATGGTGAAAATTATAATAAACTCTTTTCTCTTGAAGAACTTAAAACATCTCTATCAAAAGCCCATGATACAGCTTGTGGGCCTGATAATATTCACTACCAACTGTTAAAACACTTGCCAGATTCCTCGCTGGAAGCTCTTTTGCAGCTTATGAATAACATCTGGGAATCTGGTGATTTACCATCAATCTGGAAGCTTGCAACCGTCGTGCCTATTCCAAAACCAAGTAAAGATCACACGGATCCTATTAATTATCGGCCAATTGCTCTTACCAGTTGTGTCTGTAAAACACTAGAACGGATGGTTAATGATCGCCTTGTTTGGTTCCTGGAATCCAATGGGCTTTTAGCCAATATCCAGTGTGGATTCCGCCAAGGTCGCAGTACTCTTGACCATCTTGTTCGATTCGAATCATTTGTCCGTAATGGTTTTGCGAAAAATGAACATGTAGTGTCGGTCTTTTTCGATCTAGAAAAAGCCTATGATACTACATGGAAGTATGGTATTTTAAAAGATCTGTTTGATATGGGGTTGAAAGGCAATATGCCAAATTTTATTTCGAATTTTTTATCTAACAGACAATTTAATGTTAGAGTAAATTCAACCATGTCTGATCTGTATGATCAAGAGATGGGTGTCCCTCAGGGCAGTATTTTATCTGTTACATTATTTAGTCTTAAAATCAACAGCCTTGTTGAAGTTTTAAAAAGTAATATTGAAGGTTCATTGTATGTTGATGACTTTTTAATATGTTATAGAGGCAAAAATATGAATAACATAGAAAGACAATTACAGTTATGTCTTGGAAGAATTGAAAAATGGGCCTCGGAAAATGGGTTTAAATTTTCCATTTCAAAAACGGTCGGGATGCATTTTTGTAACAAAAGGAAATTGCATCTTGATCCAGAACTCACTTTGTACGGCAACCCAATTAAAATGGTTGATGAAACCAAATTTCTTGGGTTAATTTTCGATAAAAAGTTAACCTTTCTACCCCATATCAAAATGTTAAAATCGAAATGTTTAAAAGCATTAGATATTTTAAAAGTTGTCGGCAGCACCGACTGGGGTGCTGATCGCAACATTTTACTTAATTTATATAGATCTCTAGTTAGATCTAAACTAGATTATGGCTCTATAGTGTATGGCTCTGCAAGGAAGTCCTACATACAGATTCTCGATGCTGTGCATCATCAGGGTTTGCGTCTCTGTCTTGGCGCATTTAAAACCTCACCAGTTGAGAGTCTGTATGTAGAGGCTGATGAGCACTCACTCTCTAACAGACGTTTGAAGCTTGGACTTCAATATGCTGTCAAACTAAAAGCCTACTCAGATAATCCTGCCTACAGCTGTGTTTTTAATCCAATTTATGAAGATATTTTTGCAAAACATGAAAATAAAATTCCTCCGTTAGGTATACGTTTAAAACCACATTTAGCTTCTTTTGATTTAAAATCTGTTGCTCAAGTTGAAACTTGCAAATGTCCTCCATGGGAACTTCCCAAACCAAAAATGATATTTGATCTCCGTGAACACAATAAAAATAAAACAAATCCTCTTTTAATTCAGCAACACTATGCTGAAATCAAAGCCAATTATTCAGATTTTTCAACTGTCTATACTGATGGATCAAAAGATGGTGACAGAGTTGCATCTGCTGCTGTCTTCAGGGACAGAGTTGCAACTCTCCGTTTGCCATCTGATGCATCGATCTTTACTGCTGAAGCAGAAGCAATAATTTTGGCTTTGACATTTATTGCTTCTTCAGATAAATCCAAATTTATTATATGTTCTGATTCACTTTCATGCTTACAAGCTATACAAAATACTAAAATTAAAAACCCAACAATTCTCAAAATTTTATATGTAATGAGGAATTTAAAAATTCTTCTTAAAGAAATATTATTTCTATGGGTGCCGAGTCATGTTGGAATCCTTGGAAACACAGCTGTAGACCTTGAGGCAAAGAATGCCCTGGGTGACCCTTTATCTAACTGTGATATACCATATACCGATTTTAAATCTAATATTAGAGAATATGTTTTTAATATATTGAAAAATGAATGGAGTAAAAAAGATGGTAATAAATTACATGAAATTAAACCTAATTTAGGTAAACCTTTCAATAATTTTATGTGCAGAAAAGATCAGTGTGTTATTTCTAGATGTCGTATTGGTCATACTAGAATAACACACGAATATCTTTTAAAAAATGAAGTAGAACCACAATGTATACCTTGTAACTGCAAGTATACTATAAAACATGTTTTAATCAATTGTATTGACTTTGTTGATATTCGAAAGAAGCATTTCAATGTCAATAATATGTATGATTTATTTAATAATATTCCATTTACAAATATTGTTTCATTCTTAAAAGAAATTGGAATATATTATAAAATATAAAAATGTTGTTATATTTAAAACGATTTTAATTTTTATCACGTTATCTTAGTGTTGATTTTTATTTGTAAATAATCAATTTGCTTTAGTCTAGAATTTTAGTTTATTGAAAGACCTTTTGTCTGATTTTAAAAATATACCTTAAATTGTTATAATATTCGAATTAGCTCTCGCCGCGATATAGCCTTTCTGTGCTAATGCGGCGTAAAGCAAACAACAATCAATCAATCAATCTTGTTCACATTTGATATTGATTTTGAGTTCATTAACATGATCAATAGTAGGAGTCTTCAAATTTCTCAACTGAAAAAGATTTAAATATTGTTATTACATGTATAACACGTAAATATAGGTAAACATATATAATGAGAACCATGACAATACTATCACTTTGTCATATACCCGACTTTTGGGTCCTCAATGCTCTTCAACTTTGTACTTGTTTGGCTTTATAACTAATTTAGTCTGAGCGTCACTGATGAGTCTTATGTAGACGAAACGCGCGTCTGGCGTGTTAAATTATAAGCCTGGTACCTTTGATAACTATTTTAATTATTTGGATGATGAAATTGATGTAGCAGCGATAATATTTAAATGGTTTTACCGAATAGGTTTGTTGTTTGCATCTATATACCAGAGTGATCTTGGTGCCCGAACATTGTATGTCCTTCTTTGGATTCTATGCACACTCAAAAATAGTCTTCTGAATGCAACACCATCGGGATCTTCTTTTTTACAGCATTGCACAGTCTTTGCTTCTGTATTTTATGTCCCTTGCTTGATAAAATTGATCTAATTGTTAGATATTCTGCTTCAGGATATTTGGTTTGAATGTTTTATACAAGTACATGAAGGTCATCATTGGGTCAATCCACGTTTCACTGTAGAAATTCGTACACACAAAGCTTGCAATATCAACAATCTTCAAATCTTTACAAAATACTCTCCTGATATAGCAAATGATAGTCCGCCTTTCTGTTCATTACATGCACAGTTGACTGCCAAATTAGATTGGCACTGATTATTTGATACTAGTAATACACTCTCGCTATTTATGTAACTAATCAACTGCATGTGAAAATTCAATCATGCATCATTAATGCTGCTTAATGTGGATAATGTACTTCACATTTCCAATGCAATACTTTTAAGTTATATTTTGTCTAGCCATCAGATTTTTCATCATTCAAATTATTCCCTCTGCATGTTCTTCATGCATGTCTGATCATAAGAAAAAATTTGAAAAATATCATATCTAATGTTAAAATGTTGTGAAGGTACAATATGCAGATATAGTTTGCTATTCAGTTGTAGTAACAACATGACAAGGTTTTCACATCAATTTGTGTGATCAATGTATAAATCTTACCACAGATGTGAATTATCAGTGCTTTAGTGTCTGAGAAAAACACACCCAGGACTCTTACAAATTTAAAGCTTGTGACATCATGTAAATACAATGGATTTGAAGTTATAAAGGGACATTTTTTATTGATATTCAGAAATTGCAGGAAATAGTTTAAAACAATCTTTAAAAGATTCTGACTTTAATGTGACATTTTCAACTTGAATATAAAAATTGGTGCATGCCCCCTTCTAATCCAAATCACACTGTTTTCTTAAGGATACTCTCAAAATAAGATAGACGACTTAGCATTGCGGAACAATGAGAATATACAATAATCAATAAATTGGTTGTATATAGTGATTTTTCAATTTCTTGGCAGTACTGGGGGACTTAATGTGTTATTGGCCCTGGAGTCATTTTCTGGCTTTAATGGTTGGTTAATCGTGTTAGTCAGCATAATGACGGCCCCATATACTTCGGAAAAAGCGTTTAATAGTTAAAGGCTTTTCCGATGATATTGGCCCCTCTTTAGGACATATAGCAGGCTCGGCGTGGTTTGTAGGGTTATTGTGCGGCATTCCGTCCGGACTCATTTTACTAACAATTGTGTTTCTGTTGTATATAGCATCTGCAGTTGTGTTAATTTCATTTTCCGAGACACCTCGCTTTCTTTTACAAGTTCTAGTTTCTGTGGCATGTATATTTTGTTTAGTTTGACCATTTCAGCTGCTACTCTGTTAGATGTGCGTGCGTTGCACACTGCGTCATTTCTAACAATGGAATATTTTCTATACAGAGTGTCACCATAGCCGTGAAAAGTTGCATCGATAACTTTTTGTATTAGTATGTTGCTGATGAAATTTTGATTTAATAGTTCTAGGACCGGAATATTGAAGACTAAAACCATTCCTGAAACCATCCAATAACAATGAAGAAGTTTTGTGAGTCTGGGTAATATTTAAGTATTTTTCTAAACAAGCAACCTTAATAGGTGTTCTGCCTAATTCCAATAAAGCGTCCATTTGGTCTTTGGGAACGAAAATTAGACCTTGGTCTAGTGAATCTTGGACCACTGAATCTAGGTTCAGTCCTAGTTTGACTGGACACTTGCCCATGAAACTGGTTTTGCTTAACACAACTTATAATTGGATGTTGCAGACCACAACGCAAGCAAGAATGATTGTAGATACAATAATGCTTGTTACATATGCCGTCGAAATTAAAACTGTAACATCTTAGTGTAGTAGCCATTTGGTTTGTGTTAACAACCCGATTATTTGAGGCATGAATTATGGCTTGAGCCTCCGGTTGAACCGATGCTGACTTCATTTACCACATCCAGTATTCCGAATCTAATTTACCCCACGACCCACTTTGGTCTCACGCTTTTTTCAAGCGGGACTGCTCATTATAATATTTCCAACCGATATCTCCATGACGTCTGGCACCTTTTCGAACAGAACCATGTAGTTTACAATTTCTTGGAATTTATGGGGATGCACAAATTGTTTGTCTTAAATTCTGACTGACATGTAATGTTATGTCATCGTCAAGGCTGGGCGAGTAAATAGGTGCTTGCATGAACATTAAATGATCTTCGCTACTTGCATTACCTGGTCGATTTGTAACAACTGGTGTAGGGTTCATTACTGCTACTCCTCCTGAAGTTGAGGGATAGTTGGGGACTGGATCTGGTACTATTGGAGGCTGTGTTTCCTCTTGTCGAGTAGTAGCTTCTTATGTTGTAGTTTTTGTAGAGGCTTTACTCTTTTTCCTTGACTCTCTTGTGTTCATCTTATCTGAAACTATAAGAATATAATTGAACAAACAAACTATATTGCTTTATACTATAAGTAAAGTATTTATTACAAAGCGACCTCAAAAAGTTCATTGACGCCTATAACCAAGTACGTTAACCTTTCAATGTCATAAATAAAATATATGGTTTACCATACACAAATGTCGGTCAGCGAACGAAAACAAATACCTAATCTAGGTTACTAGTGCCAGGAGGCTGACTAAACAACCTGTACCGAATGATAAGCTACTAAAAATAGAGCACACGAGGTTATAACGTAAGCATACACAGTGATAATTAACCAGAATATTAAATGTTATTTAAATCACATCTATTATGATAATAAAAACCTCTTTAATGAAGCATGTAATACAACTGACAGATTACAATCGTTGTAATAAATATACAATCTATAACGAGCATCGTAGTATTAACTAGTTAAGTGATGATACAAACATGAAGAAGAAAAAAATGAAATAAATAAATAAATAAAATTATTATAATAAAATGATTGTAACAACATAATAATCAGAAGTATGTCGAGCATGCATACTGTTCAATTAGCAATAAGCTGTGACCGCCGGAGAGAAATATTTTGCACATCGATCTCAAGGGTTGATATCTGGTTGATATAAAATACCATAAAAACTTATAGATCTACATGTAACTTACAAACAGAAACTGCAATTAGCTCAATGATCATTAAAACAAGACGCCGATCGCTACCTCTGGATTAGACAAAATATGAAAACATGTAAAATAAACAATAAATTAAAATTTAATTTGCTCTAAAACATTTATATTTTAATAAAACGTACCACGATTCATTAGGGAGACTTATTCTAAATAAACCACCTGAGTTCCGATACTGGAAAAGAAGTAGAAAAACCTAAACAATCTGGATCCTGAATTTTTTGAAATCACCAAAATATATCCGTCTGCTTCCGTCGAATGTAGCTATTGAAAAGATTGCATGCGCAGTCATACTGTGCGTGATCAATCAGATAAGTGATAACCCACATTAGACAAAAAGTGGAACAGCCAATGACCCACATAGCTTACCCTTATAACCGAATTTATGCTAAATAATAAATTCTATTAAATTTGTATTTATAAATTTCAATAAAGTCACTACACTCTTTTTGGTGTGTTGATAAATATTTAAGTCGCGTTTTTGAATTTCAGTTTGTATATTTGCAATTATATTCTCCTCACTTTCTCCTTTATATAAACCACAGTTACAGTATATTCCCTTTCATTAATGTAGTATACATGATCTGCCAAATCTGTCGGTGTTGAGTCGGTATACTGTTGTCTGGATAGACAATCGTCAGTATTTTTTTAGCCTTCACAGTGAATGATTTGGAAGTTATATCCTTGAAGTAACAAACTCCATCTTCCTAGTCGACCTTGACAGTCTATGATTTTCTGCAAGTACTTCACAGATACATTGTCCGTATCCACAGTAAATATGTTTGAAGTGTTGTTTACCATCAAATAGAGCTATAGCTTCCTGCTCTGGCATTTGTGATCTTAGCCCAGAGCCACACAAAGATCTTCTATCATAAGCAATTAGGTGCTCAACTCCTATCCCATTGAATATTCAGATGCATATGTTGATAGTATGAACGGTTTGTCGAATTCTGGAAACACAAGGATGGGAGCGGATATCAGTGCATTTTTTAGTGTATCAAATGCCGTCTGATATTCCAATATCCAGTTAAATTTCATATTTTCTTTAAAACGCTTGCCATAGTGGGGCGTCCGTTAAGCTGTGCGGGATGTATCAAGTTTGCATAAAATATAGGTATATTGATCCAATATCCACACGTTTATAGTATGGATCACATTTCCGACCTTACATTGATTACGTGCTACGTGTACAATGTTTCGAGTTCTTTCGGAATTATATTCCAGGTAACTCTCTTCAGAGGTCGTCCGTATTGTTTTTTTATTCTTTAAATGTTTATTTGTTTATTATTGTACATTTTATTTATTATTGTACGTTTCAGCAAAGTATGGATTACTGGTGTGTCTAATTAGATTTATCCCCCAAGGGTGACTGGGGAATAGAAGTATGGTCACCATTGGTCTTCCTCCGACCGGCAGTAAAACCCTTGCTAAAGTGGGGCGTCCGTTTGGCTGTGCGGGATGTACAAATTTGCAGCCACGTCCGGTCAGAATGGGGACGTTAAATCCGATGCCTCGTGTAAAGAGAGTGCCACGCTCTTTGCACGTTAAGAACCCTTGCAACAACTCTTTGAGGGGTCCGTAGGTGACCTGTTGCAAGGCTAAATTTCTGTCCCTATCCAATATAACCTCATTTTCCCGTGGCAGTCTAAATTTCTCCGACCATAATCCCTAATCTATTACAAAACCTACCTATTGTATTTATTGTGAACTTGTTCTCGTCCTGAATATGCATGAAATATTTGCCACTGGACGTTAAGCAACCAACAATCAACAATCAATCTAATTAGATTTAGTTTAAGATACGTTTTAATATGCATTTTTTATTGTCAGTGCACCTTCCTTTGGTTTTAGTGTAACTGTCTTATTAATTTCTATTGGGCGACATTGATTTATTTCAAGTGTTTCTTAACGATTTCCACCCCAAGGGTGACTGGGGTATAGAAGTATGGTCACCATTGGTCTTCCTCCGACCGGCAGTAAAACCCGTGCTAAAGTGGGGCGTCCGTTTGGCTGTGCGGGATGTACAAATTTGCAGCCACGTCCGGTAAGAATGGGGACGTTAAATCCGATGCCTCGTGTAAAGAGAGTGCCACGCTCTTTGCACGTTAAGAACCCTTGCAACAACTCTTTGAGGGGTCCGTAGGTGACCTGTTGCAAGGCTAAATTTCTGTTCCTATCCAATATACCCTCATTTCCCGTGGCAGTCTAAATTTTTCCGACCTTAATCCCTTAATCTATTAAAGATCCTACCTATTGTATTTATTGTGAACTTGTTCTCGTCCTGAATATGCATGAAATCTTTGCCACTGGACGTTAAGCAACCAACAATCAATCAATCAATCTTAACGATTTCTCCAATGTTCCTGTTTCTTTTGAACGCAATTGTAGGTTTTTTATCAAAGAGATTTTTGAACTGTGGGTTGTCTTGAATTATATGCCAATGTTTTCTTACATGTATAATGGTTTGTAAATTTTCCGCATTAGCGTGGTATTATGTTATGAAAGATATATTATAGTTATCTGTGTTTTCGTTTATGCGTGTTTCTTTGTTTGTTAATTTGTTTAATCTTTCTGTATGGGAAATATTTCTTAATATTTTATTCACAAAAGCGATTTTGTAACCTCTTTGTATTAATTTTTCTATAAATAAGTTTATTCTTTCATTAAAGTTGTCAGGATCAGAGGTATTTCTAAGAATTCTTATTCCTTCACCTTTAGTAAAGGATTTAAAACAGCTTTTAGCGTGGTTTGAATTTTGGTGTAGATATTGGAATTTTTCAGTTGGTTTTGTGAAGCATTTAATATCTAAGATATTTTCTTTTCGAAATCTCTGTCCTTTATACGTTTCTAAGTCTAGAAATTTCAAACTTTGTCTGTCAATTTCATAAGTAAATTGCAGTAGGTTGTGGTTTGTGTTTGCTATTTCGGAAAGAAGTTTTACTTCTTCCGCAGTGCCTTGAAAGAAAATATATCCATCATCTTTCATACGTTTATGAAATAATATTTTGTTTCTGTGTGGAAAAATATTTAAAATTTTATTTATATGTTGGTATATGGCTATATCTGAGATTTGAGGACTTGCTACATGTCCTTGGCTAGTTCCTATAATTTGCCTATAACATTTTTTGTTGAAGGTAAATTCATTATTGAGGAGAATTAAGTTTGTTATTTGTAGTAAATAGTCTAAACTGGGTTTTATTATTTGTATTCTAGGTTTTCATATATCCCCGTAACACTGTTTAAAGCGTCCATAATTTCACTAAATCTTAGATTTGTGTAAAGGGAAGTGATATCATAAGTCACCAGTAGAGTATCGGTTTCTATCTTTGGTTTTTCGAGTAGACGAATAAAGCTACCTGTATCAGATATGTACGTCGTTTGTGTTTTAACTATTGGTAATAGGAAGAAATCCAAATACCGTCCGATTCTTTCTAAAGGACCGTTGCATTGTGAAATGATAGGCCTTGCTGGTACTTGGAGTTTAATTTCAGTTTGTTTTTCCTAAATGTCTTTCAATATTTCGTTATCCAGTTAATGGATTTTAGGCAGAAAGTAGGCAAAGAGTGTTTTTATTTATTGGTTTTCGTATTTGATGTATTTAAATGTTATTTCGTCTAAGTAATTGTCTTTGTTCATGTTGTATACAATTTTATTAATTTTATTCATGGTATTTTTTATGTTGATTTCTGGTATTTCAACATAGTGGAGTCCGTCGTTTAATTGACGTTCACCCTCATCGGCGTAGTCGTTTTTATTTTGAACTACTGTTATGTTGTTTTTATCTGCTTTATGGATAGTAATTGTTTCAATGTGTCGTAAAGTACGTAGACATTGCGTTTCTTCTTTCGTCATGTTTTTGGTTTTATTTGGTTTATAATTTGAAAGTTCCATTTTTGTGTGGAACATGTACTGTTCTATAGGATTGTCGCCTATAATAGGAACACTATATTTAGACTTTTCTTTAAATGGATGAGTTGGTTGCGGAATAGTTTTGTATTAAGGAAAGAAATGCTTGAATCTTAGTTTTCTTTCGAATTCTTTGAAATCTTTGAGGATATTTGTCCTAGAGATTTTTTCCGTAGGTATGAAGTTCAAGCCTTTGCCCAACGTCATAATTTCTGTGTTTGCAAATTTTCTATTTGAGAGGTTTAAAACAAATTGTTTGGCATTTTTAAGGTTGTTATTTTGTTTAGCAATATTTAATTGCTGTTTTTTGTTAATGATTTTATAAGCATTTTTTGCTTTTCTGCTTTTTCGGCTGAATCGTCTGTGTTTAGACATGTTTCACAATTAGACTGTGTGGTATCATAAATTTTCACAATTTTAATTAGATAATTGTATAGTGATTATCTGATTGGTCAGTGATAACGTTTTGAAAGACATACAGTGTATCATGTAACGATTTCTCTAGGTGTCCTGATTAGTCAGGGATCATTGGTTTTAGATTATCAAATTTTTCCTCTCAATTATGAATTTATTTCTATCAGTAGGTATATTGGCTAAGTGTGTTGCGTTTCTTCTTTCGTACATCTGTTAGAATGATTGTGTAAAGATAATTGTGTAGTTTGAGTCGTTGATGTCCAATAGAAAATCAATAAAATTACCTATTCAAGATTTGCAATTTTATTGATTTGCCGTGTAAAATCATCAATAATCCAAACATCATAGTTTCTTTATTTAACTCTGTATATTGAGCAGTTTAATTTATATTCTGACTTAAATTGTATGCTCAATTTAAGTAACAGTTTTTAAATATAGACAGAAGTTTTTTTTAAATATAACTAAAATATAAATTACATATATAATGTATCATGTAACGATTTCTCTAGGTGTCCTGATTAATCAGGGATCATTGGTTTTAGATTATCTAGTTTTCCTCTATCAATTATGAATTTATTTCTATTAATAGTTTTATTGGCTAAGTTTGTTGCGTTTCTTCTTTCGTACATCTGTTAGAATGATTGTGTAAAGATAATTGTGTAGTTTGAGTCGTTGATGTCCAATAGAAAATCAATAAAATTACTAATTCAAGATTTGCAATTTTATTGATTTGCCATGTAAAATCATCAATAATCCAACCATCATAATTTCTTTATTTAACTCTGTATATTGAGCAGTTTAGTTTTATATTCGGACTTAAATTGTATGCTCAATTTAAGTAACAGTTTTTAAATATACACAGAAGTTTTTTTAAATATAACTAAAATATAAATTACATATATATTTTTATTTTTATTTTAATTCATTTTTACCAAGACAATATATGAAAGTATAAAAAAAGGTATGAAACTACAAGGTGAATTTGGTATTAATGTCCAAGTAATTGAATTGTTTATAAATACTAAATTCACCGGCGTTTTTTACAGAAAGTAAGTTCCATTTGTTTAGTTGTCTACAGTAGCGTTAATATTTAATTGTTCAGTTTAGCCACAAAATCATGTAGTTCTCTTTGAACATGTTTGTCAGCTTTTGGTTTCGTCGTCCACGTTTTCTTTTGATAACTTTGATTGTCTGTTCTCTTTTGGTAGTTTTGGTTGTCTGTTCTTGGTTTCAAAGAGGCTGTGAACACTTTCAGTTTATGCGTAAAATGTTCATTTATCTTTTTGCTTTTTGAGCTCAGTCTTGTTCGAGCTTCACCTCTCTGTTCTGTTTCGGTACCAATTATGTCCATATTTTCAGAATATGTCTGGTTTAGCTGGCGACCAATATCACTTATTTTGTTGGTAAGTGTTTCTAATATGGATGTGAACAGTGTATCCTTGGATGTTTGAATGACATTGTCTATGCTGTTAGTAATGTCACTGTTTTCTTTCGGACCAACACTGCCTTTGAAAGACACATTCAGGACTCCATTTCGAGTGTTACATTTCTTCTGATATTTCATCAGAGACACAAGTGTTAGCAATGGATATCGCTGTTTGTTTATATATACCCTCATTTTCCAGTGGCAGTCCAAATTTCGCCGACCATCACCCCGGATGGCCTCTATTACAAGACCTACCTATTGTATTTATTGTTAACTTGTTCTGTCCTGAACATGCATGCAATATTTGCCACTGGACGTTAAGCAGCCAACAATCAATCAATCACCCCCAAGGGTGACTGGGGAATAGAAGTATGGTCACCATTGGTCTTCCTCCGACCGGCAGTAAAACCCGTGCTTAAGTGGGGCGTCCGTTTGGCTGTGCGGGATGTACAAATTTGCAGCCACGTCCGGTCAGAATGGGGACGTTAAATCCGATGCCTCGTGTAAAGAGAGTGCCACGCTCTTTGCACGTTAAGAACCCTTGCAACAACTCTTAGAGGGGTCCGTAGGTGACCTGTTGCAAGGCTAAATTTCTGTCCCTATCCAACATACCCTCATTTCCCGTGGCAGTCTAAATTTCTCCGACCATAATTCCTTAATCTATTACAGAACCTACCTATTGTATTTATTGTGAACTTGTTCTCGTCCTGAATATGCATGAAATATTTGCCACTGGACGTTAAGCAACCAACAATCAATCAATCAATCAATCAATCAATCATATTTTTCTTCTGTGGTGGTATCTGAATCCGAGTTATACACACCCTCAAGTTCCAGCGTATTACTTCCTGAAACACTGACACCCTCCTGTGCATATTCTAGATCGAATTCTGAGGCGTCTACCTGCAAAATTACCTCGTCCACGAACTCAGGAACTTCAGAGACTCCAGCACTGCTCGGCCCAAGCACATGATCTTCTGCGTCTTCTTCAGCTTCTTCTCCTGGGGCCCACACGTTTCAATATTGTCTCTAGGTGTGTACCCCAAGTACGCCTCTCTGGAGAGATCCCTAGCTTTATCTATGGAATTCTGATGTGTACTTTGGAGGTGTATGGTTAAATACTCGGTCACAATTATTTTCATTACAACCAACGTATCTTACATTACTGTCATGTACGGCATTTATATGCCTTTTAACCCCAAGGGTGACTGGGGAATAGAAGTATGGTCACCATTGGTCTTCCTCCGACCGGCAGTAAAACCCGTGCTAAAGTGGGGCGTCCGTTTGGCTGTGCGGGATGTACAAATTTGCAGCCACGTCCGGTCAGAATGGGGACGTTAAATCCGATGCCTCGTGTAAAGGGAGTGCCACGCTCTTTGCACGTTAAGAACCCTTGCAACAACTCTTTGAGGGGTCCGTAGGTGACCTGTTGCAAGGCTAAATTTCTGTCCCTATCCAATATACCCTCATTTCCCGTGGCAGTCTAAATTTCTCCGACCTTAATCCCTTAATCTATTGCAGAACCTACCTATTGTATTTATTGTGAACTTTTTCTCGTCCTGAATATGCATGAAATATTTGCCACTGGACGTTAAGCAACCAACAATCAATCAATTATATGCCTTTTAATGTTTCTTCGATTAGAATACCTAGCGTCTCAAAAGCTACAAATAACTTCTGGCATCTTGTCTAACGTGTCTTTATCCAAAATAGTTTAGGTCTTGTAATCGTTCTGGTTCTCGTGTTGTTTGTTGATGTGGAAATGATCCTGTGGTTTCCAATTCGCACGCTTGGTCGGGCTGGTCGCGACCTGATTCTGGAATTCATAAATTAGTCAGGCATGTACCAGAACAGTTTTCGCCATCGCTTCCCGAATATTATTTCAGACGGACATTTGGTAGATTTTCGCTCACAGAACTGTTTTCATCGTATAAGGACGGGCGTTTTGTTGATTAAACCAAACCATTTTTTTAGATCCCAAATACGGTTTTAAAATATCACCATGATCAGTAACTTCTTGAGAGTTCTTAGCACACTTAATTTTAAACGTAATATCACTAAACTTTTCAGTTATTACCCAGGGTCCAGTCCAATGACGAGCAATTTTGAGCTTGATTCCTTGACATGTTTAACATTGGAAGGGATTTGACACATACAGCTTTATTCTATATGTATTTAATCCAATATTAATTGTTTGAGGCAGTACTGGTACGTCAATGATCAGTTTGACGTGTAGTGTTGCCTTACTAATATTTTGAGTCTTCAAAACGGATTCCAACTCTTTGTCCTCTACGTTGAGGTCGAGCGGCACGTTATAATTCACACCTGCTGATGAAGTAGTTGATTTTGGCAACCTAATCGACCATTCATCTATTGAGGTTCTTTTTCTGATATTTTTCCATTCCTGTTTATCTTGACATTGTATAAGCATATTTCCGTTTGCGATTTACTTTAAATATTTTGCAACTCCTACCGAATCTGAAAGGGCCTTTTGTATTTTAGACTATTATAGTCTTCTAATTTGCTTTTTCTAAATTTAACAACGCTTTTTATACTAAATCCAAAAAAAAAAAAAAAATACATATGTCTCGGCATGTAAATAGTACTCTCATTAGTAAAAATAAACCTTAATTAACAAAGTCTCATCCTATAATGTTTTGAGATAAAATCTTAAAAAATATCTTAGTGACATGTTAATTATAATTAATATTTAAACAATTTACTTTGAACAAACTGTGACATGTGGAGTAATTGCCACTATATTGGTAAACTTAAAAAATATTTGAACATTTTACAAAATAAAAAAACTAAATGTTTCTTTCTTAACATGCTAATGTATTTCTTAATACGAAATCCTACTATAAAAATTATAAGCCCAAAACACACCATGACAGTTCCCATGTAGGGCATTTGCAATTTCCAACTTTAGCAACAGATTTTAAATCAAACGTTGCTAAATGTAGTTTTAAAGAAGGTTTTTATACGACCGGAACAAAATTTTGCGGTCGTTTATTGGTATTACGTCGTCGTCCGCGTCGTCCAAAGACATTCGGTTTCCAGACAATAACTTTAGTAAATGTAAATAGAAATTTATGAAATTTCAAGACAAGGTTTATAACCACAAAAGGAAGGTTGGGATTATATGGGGGGTTATTGTTCTAACAGTTTAGGAATTAGGGGCCAGAAAGGGACCCGATTACGTTTTTTTTTCTAGTTTCCAGACAATAGCTTGTGGAATGGTGTATGGATCTTTTTTTGGAAAAGGGGAGGGGGAAGTGAGAAAAAGGGGGGTAAAAAATAAATTGTTGGATGGGACAATTTTTTTTTCCTAAAGATTTCATAATTTAAAAAAAAACTTTCTTCAAAAAATTTTTTTTTTGGGGGGGGGGGGGGGGGGTGGTCAATTCGCAACAGCATAGTGTATTGCACAAAAGCAAAAAAAATAATATAAATTCAAATCATATCACCAATTCTAAGTTTTTTGACAGCAGTTATTCTACATGTTCTATGTCAAGAGACCTATTATGTGTCAAATGTTTAATTACAGTTTTCATTTTTTGCCCAACTGTTCAGGGTTGGACCTCTGCGGACGTATCCAGCTGCGCTCGGCGAAGCAATTTAATTTTTATGTGTTTTGCAAAGATATCTTTATAAATGGGATTAAAAACACAGTTGAAGGCAAGATTTTTTAGATATGCTTTTAATTTGACAGCGTATTGAAGGTACGCAGTTTAAAACACACAAATACAAGGCTTGTCAGCAAGTGATAATAGCAAGCACCGTGTTTCTAGTTTCAATGACAAATGGCTGACTCAATTGTCATGACTTGGGAATGCTGAAGGTGGTAAGGAAAAGTTAAAAATTTTATTTCATGAAATATTATTGGCTTTTTCATGAAATATTATTGGCTACTCATTTGCAGAAGATCTCGAGGAGGCTGATTGTTATGGCAGGGAGCAAATAGAGGTAAATATGTTAATACTTCTTTAAAATAATATAACAAAGTATAACAACAAAAAGTTGTTTTAACTCTTTATTATTTGTTCAATCTATTTTTATATATTTCATTTTTTTTAATTGGATATATCTTTTTCAGATCCTTTCTGACCATTTCAAAATAGATTTGGTGCCATTAAACCAGGAGTGGAGGCTACTGAAGAATACCATTCAAACTGATGACAGCCTCGAGTCACTATCTGCTAGTATGGTCATGCAGCGATTGGCTGGCAACTTAGCAGCATGTTTTCCGCTGTTGTCCAGTCTATCAGCAGTTGGCTTATTATTGCCTACATCAACTGCAGGTAAATACTTATATCCACAATCTTTTACATGTACATTCTTTATCTTTTCATATAACATAACTTTTAAGCTGAAATATAAAAATAAGGGTATTTATTTATTTATGTTTAAGATTGTGAGAGGGGGTTTTTCAAACTTATAAGATTGTGAGGGGTTTTCAAACCTAAAGAGGACAAGGACAGAGTTGAGGAACAGACTGTCCAACAAAATAACAAACCGTCTTGTTACAATATCCCTAGAGGTAGCACTTTGTAAATACAGCTGTTTCTCAAACCACGCCTCTTTTGGGGAGATATATAATATTCATAGATATGTTAATTTGTTAACGTACTGGTTCCCATTTATGATCTCTGTGTTTCATATCGTAGAGACATCACTTGGGAATGTAACCAGTATAGAAAAACATGGTAGCGCCTAAATTTTAATTCTTAGGAGGTCCAAAAATGGAGGTAAGGGTAGTATAGAATTTTAGTATAAGTTTAAACTCTTAAATGTTCAGGGCATATAAATGTTGAAAATATGCCGCACAGCCCTATATTTTGACCTTTGAATAAAATAGTAGTGCATATAAACTTTCCGTTCTAGGATATTATTTTTCACGAAACTTCATAGTAAAAGTGGCACAGTTTTAGCCGCAAAGGGAGTTCCTATGGGAAATTGCATTGTCTATATTTACAGAATTGCAACCTAGAAGGAGAAGAGAGTACAGAGATAAATATGCCCAGAAGAACAGGGGAATTTTTCATGAACTTTATTAACATTTTAATTGACTGTAATATAAATGACTTTTGTGTTTAAAATCAATTTATTGCATATATATATTCTTGTAATTTATTAAATCTGTGCATTATTAAACACGTCATAAAGCATTATAATTCATGTTGCATGTCATGATTTATGACTGTTTGCTTCAGATCACAACACTTCACTCTAAAATTAGTGTTACGCGCCCTTGAAAAAAAATTCTGGGGAGGACACTGCAAGCTACTTAAGAACAAATTGTATATATAAGTAGTACACTAATTAAAAATAATATGTCTGTAAGGAAACTGATATGAGCACGTTTTATTAGTACATGTCTAATGTAAAAACATTTTGTATAAAAGATAGATAGGCATTAGATTCATATAGATTGTGACCTATTTGCCTCATATTATTGTTCTGAATCAGACTTCATACCTCTATTAATGTGTCTTTCATTATTTGTTTTTCTAAATTAATTAATGATTATACTGAATCTGCAATTTAATTGATGTGACTGGTCATTTTTGTTTAAATTTATTACACAACATTGTTCAGTTTATCAGGCAAGTTTTGATGTCAGTTGTATTATTCCAGGTTGATGGATGGACAGAATTTATGAGGGCTGCCGGGAAAGGACACCTGGAGGTTACTCGATTAATCCTAGACAGCTGGGGTAAAACAGATATCACAAATGCATGTTATCTCTTAGCTCTGATCACATTCCTTGATCATTTCACAATTATGTTGTTAATTAAACGGGCAACAAATATTTGTAAGAATCATATAAAGTTGGGTAACATTTCGTACTTGATCAGGAAATGTAGCTTTTTTATATATTTGTTAAGAACATTACTTGAAAAAAATGATCCATTAGCTTATAAGATGTCTACATTTGACTTATATAAAGTAACGTCATTATCATTTCCACATAATTCAACAACTCATGCCAAAATGATGATAACTTCCATTGCCAGTTTACGAAATCCTTCTCAACTAGTGTAAATTCATGTTTAGTGTCAATATAAAATAACCAGAAAGAGAAGGTTATCCAGTTTTGTGATTTTCGATTTTTACATGAGGTTATAAAACCAAAAATTATTGCATTAACTCAATCGTCTGTCGTTATCTATAAAACTCCACAGTTAAATATGGGTTGTAATGAAAAACAAATAGTAAGACAAGGTTGTGGTTTTTGTATAATTCAAATACCATGCAAACTACAAACTTGTATATTCCACCATCTTTCACAAATTGTAAAACATCAAATAATATTACTACTATATATCCAATAAATCTTGCTTTATTACAACAATTTTTTAATGCTAAACAATTAAAAGATATTCAACCAAATTCTACTTTTAGTACTTTACCAAATATTGCAATTCCAAACTTTAAAATGTATAATCATTGATCAAAGAAATCATATAAGCCTTACAAAGATGGCTGAAGCTACAAAACAAGAAGGTATGGTTTTCCATAATTTGGCAGAGCCTCTCCTAGAAGGAATCATAAATGTAAAAGATGATTAAAAGGGAAATCACACTATTGTTTATACGCATCGCTCTCGGCGCCGCTATAGTGTCGTGACAGTATTATGACGTCGCCATTTTCGAGTCCTGTTGCTAATTTCTAAAATGGCGGCCCACTCGAAGGGACGTTTCACTAAAGCAGGAGAAAGCAAACGATGTTTTGATTTTTAATGCTAAAATAAAAATGCTACTTGAAACGGACCAAATATATGGCAAAAAAATAGTCGAAAGTGGTCTTGATATGGACTTGATATGAATTACCTTACGATAGAGTTATTATTTTCATACAATACCATTTATACAATTATTTATCTTAAAGGAGACCTGACACGATTTTTAAAATAAACAATAATCAATTAATTTTAACTCAATTATACTATATAAACACATTTCAAACAAAATCATTGTAGAAAAAATCCAAATTAAACTAATAACATGTTTTGTAATCACCGCGTCCCCTGACCTATAAATTTTAATTAAATAGGCGATCACGTGACCCGATGACGTCACAGCCACTTTCTGGGTCAGACAGTGGTCAGCGGTTGAAGAGTTTTATGAAATTAAATGATAGGAAGTATGGACAGCTGTGATAGTGATATTCCCGATGTTTCTAGATTAGTAGATATACGTCCGTACCAATTCGAACCACTAGGCAACGAAATTAATTCCGGAGAAGACAGTAATTCCTCGTCAGAGACCTCGGACATTGACGACTTGTCTCAGGCCGAAAACAGCCTAATGAACTCCGACTGGTTCGTATCTACTTATTATTGTTCCTTTTTTATATCATTTTTGTTTCAAACCAAAGTTAAAATTAAGTTATATCTTTTTATAAACAAAATGGCCCGAACCCATGTTTAATTGAACCGAAAGTCGTATACTTTTACGTGCGCCTCCCATCCGAAATCGTACATTTTTATGTTTAAAAAATCACACAGATTGCTTTTTTTAGGTCAACTTTTAATATAATGTAGATTATAGAAATATACATGTTAAAGGGGAAATTCTTTAGAGTTTAAATGCATCTGGTCATTATTTTTTTAACTTGTCCATTTGTTTCGTATGCACGGTATCTAGTATCCTATCAATATTGAAGTAGTTTGGTAATATATGTACAGGCCTCTATTTTGTTTTCGGCTGTTATAGGTGTGACAGTGGGAATTGTGAACCCATGACAACATCTGAAGAGTGTACATATTGTTCGGATGTATCAGCTGTAAGTTTCCACATGAAACCGGAAGACCTGCAGTGCATCACAGAACACGAAGTGTCTGTTGCCAACTGCCTCAACAGACACGTTTTACAGGTTAGCATGTATGCTTACCTGGAAAATGTAGGACCTTTTGATGACAACGAGCCAATAAATGAGTAAATGCTTTTTTTTCTTTGTTACTACATTTATGTTGAACTTGCATATTCATTTTCAGCTTTTGTGATAACTTGCATATTCAATAAAACCTTCGTGATAACTTGCATATCGCACGTGTTGGTAGGCTGCTGTCTCATTTTAACTTTTCATTACGAGCTCCCACAACTTAAAATCGAACGATCTGTCATGATGTAGAAAAATGTAACCCCATGCACCCCATGCATTGACTGAATCAAAGAGTCCAAAATATATCCAAACGGTCAGGACTTTTAAACATGCAAACTACCAATTCTAAAACAATAACAAGACATAAACCCCAAATCTCTTACATTGTTTTGAGATAACTTAGCACCACGACCAAGACCTGGCAAATGTACTTAGAGTGACCATATGAATCTGATGAATGCCTTATGACATCAAAGTCCTTAAGAACTCTGGTAGATATTTGTCTCATAGGCAGTCATACCACATCTCCTTTTTATTTAAATGTCATTATGCATGAAAATCTGTAAATTATTCATTCACCCGACAGAAGCAAAGAACGCAAATTCCATCAGAATATAGAAGTACAACTTTAACAGTCAATTAGAATACAGTATTAGTTTTGACAAATTTATTAACATGCATCATAATAAAAGTTATATACAATTGATACAATAATATTCTTATTTATGCAACAATTTCATATTTACAATGACAATAATATTCTTAATGCAACATTCATATATACAAATACAATAATATGTCTATTTATGAACAATTTCATATTTACAATTATCATGCTTGAAATAAAGTTTACTACAATCGTTAGTTTTAACATGAAACTTTTCTCTACAGGCGGTACCGCTTCCTGGCATACAGACGTTTTGTTCAATGGATTTGGCATAGACTAGGACGACACAACAGAAAGATATTACCAGCATGTGTGGTGAAAAAAAATAAGAGAAACTTTTCCATCAGAGACATATTGTGGTTTTAAGTATGCAGTTGTATGACAAATTCATTTATTTAACTTTTAAAATTTGAATAAGAATTGGTTTTTTTTCTTTCTTTTCGTGGTTGAAAAAGAGATGGGTCATTATTTACTGTCTTTGAAATCGTGATCTGTGTCTGAATAAGGTCGATCTTCCTGAACGGGGTGAATGTTGATGTCATGTGATCTGGATGGTGATTGTTGTAAACACGCACATCACCAGTAGCAGATGTATATGATGTGAACTCTTCTCTTCGTCTCTCTACCACAGCCTGTTTGATAAGTGTCACATAAACTGAAAAAAAATAGATAATGCTATGAATAAACAAATAAAAAAGAAGCCTCAACTGATTTTTTTAATTGTCAAAGAAGTATTTATGATATACATGGATTGAATTCAATATCAAACGTAGTTACTTCCCTTATCCATAGCTTGGATTCATTGTCCTGGTTTAAATTTACTTTTTAAATCTTTTCACATAGTGTATCACTGAAGATACTTTAAATGTACAAATAGACATCTGGTACAGTAAAATTACCATTAATGTTATTTATAAATACTTACCAAATGTTGTTGCAGTCTTCTTTGGCTTGACCACTGCCTCAGTACACTTTTTGGCCTTTGGGTAACACATACTGAAACGCTGTTCCCCAGTCTTGGTTTTTGCTTGCTGTCGCCCACTGTTCTCGTTATAATGAAGAGCGGCAATACTCAATCTGTAAATATGAATACATAAATTAGTCAGACAATATTTCTGACATTTGCATAACTAGTATATTGTTTGTATAATATTTTAACAAGGAAATACAACATTTGTTTAAACAGTTTCTCTTATAAATCGCACAGTTGGTTTTATCCAATTCTAGTCCAGTAACTGCTCATTGTAAGAAATACAGTATTGCATGCATTGGTAATACAAAATACAAATTTATAGCTTAATATACAGTGCAGGTTTTGCTAATTGGTGAAGGCTGCACACTGACCTATATATAGAAATCATTGTTACTAGTACTTCTATGTTATTTGTCTCCAGTGGATAGTTAATTTATTGGCAATGATACCACATCTTCTGATTTTTATAAAATTAACTTTATCAGTTATTATCTTGCAAGCATTGTTGGGTAAAAGAAGTGGGTGCTCTTTGGGCAGAAGTGGTTCACCAAAGAATGGAACACCTCTAGGAATATGTCTGGTAAACAGGTGATAACTTGGGTACATCTACCAATAGGTACCTGCTTTCCACAATGTCCTTTAGTCTCTTGTATGGAACTGAGCCTGAAACATGAATTACCAATAAACATTACATTTTTTTTCGAATCATTTAACTATATTCATTATTCAATGTTCTTTTTTATCATATTGAAATATGTCATTTCATGTTTTATGTACACCCGCCTTGTTTTAATATATGTGTATCATATTAAATTACTTCGATGAAAAAAACAAGGTTAAGATATTTCTATATTGGTTTTCTTTCTTCTTGATTTTTTTTATGAGAATAAAGAGAACAGATTTTACCTTCACTTAACCACTGTCGGTCTAGTGTGATAGGCTGGTGCTCACATCTCGGATAAAGTATGGAGTGGTTCTCATGTTTGTTGCTGATGTGGTTTACAATCGACCTCCATTTTGCCAACTTCAGGTCTCCGTTAGTACCACAGGAAGACGATTTCCAATAGATGTGGTTGACTATGGACTTGATCCATGGACGAATGTCCTTACTGCCCGACTTCTTTGCAGCAGCTTCCAGCTTCTTAGATATTCCTGCAAAATTAAAGAGATAATGTATAAACAGACTTTGCAAAATTATTGATATTAGTTGGTAGCTTAGTACATTGATTGATTGTTGGTTGCTTACCGTCCAGTGGCAAATATTTCATGCATGTTCAGGACGAGGTAGCTTAGACAAATTTATAGTTACCTTTAGCTACATGCCATACATCAAACAGGTGGTTTGTTGTGCCTTGCTCTGTGCGCATGAACTTCTTGATTGAAGAAGCCTGTCCGTGACTAGATCTTTAATTTTGATGTGCATCATGTCCTCTAGGTATCTGATGGACCTCTTCAAACCTTCCAACTCCATATGTGCAGAGCCTTTCACTTCGTTACACTAAAAAAATAAGGACGTTTTAAAACATGAACTGCTTTGGTTTAAATATATGTATATAAAAATATATTTATTGGCCACAATGTTAATACAACAACCGTAAACAAGATTAAAGAACTTTTTTTTTCAACGTTTTTTTTTTGTACTGAAGAAATTTGTAAATTTCTGACTAACTTCATATAAAAACAAATACAATATTTGTTGGCATGCTCTCTTTAGTTGGTGTTTACCCAGAATATCTTTTTCTCAGATACTTGGAGTTATCGTCTTTTCCAAATTAAAATATTAAGAGAAAGCTTATTTTTTTATTCGGACTGATGATTTTCATCTTATTTCAACATACCTGTACCAATTGGAAGTCTAAAATCTTGCTGGTCTCGAAATCCATGATGGTGTATGACCCGTACTTTTCCGAATAACCAGGAGAGTCACATCTTGCATCCCCACCAACAATTACTTCTTTGTCATACAGGTCTGTGAGAAGTGCTGTCTGTTCTGCATCCCAAGCCATAGAAGCAGATGGAGAAACATACAAAGTCTGCAGTCTGTTGTAAGTTCTTAAAGATATCGTCTGCATGTTGAGGTGTTGAAACATCTGAAGAACTTTACTTGAGTTGGACCCGCTACACAGGATGGCAATTGCTGTCATCAGATTACTCCATGGTAAGGTGTGGCAAGACTGGCTCTTCCAGATGGATACATGCCCATTCAAACAGACTGTGTTGGTGACAACCATGGAACCTCTGGTATTCTTTATAAGGGCAACAGCTTCCCCAGAGCAGTAACGTCAAACAGATAAGAGTTCGGCTAGTGCTGACTCACTCACCATGAACTGTTGGGTAGCCTTGGAGTTGAGTTTGTAGTTCATTTCAGACTCAGTATCTGAATTATCATCAGAACTGGAAAATAAAAAAAAAATATTTCTAAATGACTGTTTAGATCATTGGACTTTTGACAAGGTCAAATATGGACTGACTGGTTCTCAAATTATATTGAGAGAGGATGAAGTCTGAGGACGCGTTCGATTTGATCTACTTATATGGTTCATACATAACCTTTCGACTGAGTGAATATCCTAATTGGTATATTACATGTAAATCGTTTATTACGGAAATAGACTTCTGACTATGTGGTATGGGTTTTTCTTATTGTTGAAGGCTGTACAGTGACCTATTGTCCTTAATTTCTATGTCTTTTAGTCTCTTGTAGAGAGTTGTCTCATTGGCAATCATACATGTCATACTTACTAATTATATGTTTCAAGATTAAAACAAAAAAAATTAAAACCTTGCAACTATTTCATTTTCTTTTGAAAATATTCACTGATGAATGTGATGAATATCAATAATATACTAAATCAATCCAACAATATAAAACCTACAACATGTACAATACAATTTATTTATATACCTCATTTCATCATCTGTTGGATTGTAGTCTGAGTCATCACTATCTTCAGGTTCTGCACTATCATCATCACTGTCGTTAGGGTTCTCTGCTTCTTTGGGTGATGGTTCATCTGTCTGGGTTGCTACTGTGCTAAAAGTCTTTGTCTGGACAGTCATAACACCTGTTATCTTGCTGTCTGTCTGGTGACCCCTTGTTCTCCGTTGTGGCTGCAATTTTACTTGAAGCTTCTTATTCACCATCCTGTTGGATGTAATAGGCTTGGGAGGAGGTGTTTCCACTGTCATGTTCGGCTGTGGTATTACTTCAACTGAATCACTTGGAGTTCATGTTGTAGGAACGTCAGTGTCATCCAACTGGACAGATGTGGCTGTGTCTTTTTGCTCTGGAGTCGGGGCTCTCACATGACTGTCAAATGCCATTTGTAGAATCTGTAACATACATTTTAAAATTAGTGAAACTCATTGTACATATATGTGAACTTGAAGACAAGTAAATAAATATAAATTATATGCTCATCACTTAAATTTCACATTTTAATAATAATTAAAAAAAATAATTTATAGTTAAATAAGTTAGTAGAATTTGCCAAACTGATTTCACAGTTATTGATATAAATATTAATAAATGCACACACCTGTGTCTTACAATACGCGATTCACCCATTTACCTTTTTACCTGTATAATTACATTTCACCGTCATCACTGACGTAGAATTAATTTACTGTGATACACAAACCCCTTTAGAAAGTTGTTACTCTTTCCCACGTGTAATGAAAAACCGCGTATCTGTAAAACATTTATCGAGAAAATTCTGTAATCAGGTATTTAACCACCTCCTAACAACGAGATCAGATGATCAATGGCGCGTGTACATACACCTGGGGCGTGCACACCTGAATCGAAATTAGTAGTGAAGCTGTGTGCAATGATTAAATAATTAAACACTATCAATGTTAAATAACTTATAAATGATCTGACATATCTAAAATAAAAACATGAAACTATAAAATGCCGTAGACAAAAATAAAATTTACCTCTGCCTTTCAGCGTTTCTCAAAAGCACCTCTCCTGGTGGGGATGCTCAGCTTCTCGCCATCTTTGATACCGGTGTCAGGTACAGGTACATCGGGCTTTGCGTCGGGACGTAAAGTTAGCTTGAATGTCATTTTAAGCATATCCAGAAATCAACGCCACTTTGCTTATTTGAATATTATACTAAAGAAATCGGATACGGGTCACGGAAATTATATTGAAATGATAGGGAATTTAGAAAAAATGTCTGTTTTAACTTTGATTTAAGTGATAGACAGGTTGCCGGGGCAGAAAATAAATATACACAACAATATACACCATTTAAACGAAATATAATGACTGGCGTTGCAAAAATCAAGGTTCCTGAGCTATTTTAAAAATCGAAGCGAGAGGCTTTTAACATTGCAGTTTAAAATACAGGCTAAAATGGCTGAAACGTCAAATTTGCAAACTTCGTGTTGAAAAAAGGCTAACAAGGTCATTAGAAATACAGGTTGCCGGGGTGAAACTTGAAACTTGAATGTCCAAAGAATAAGCAAGTCCAAACCTTGTATGTGTAGTCGTTGAACTCTAGGTTCCCACGTAAAGTTAAAATGCCTCTATTTCAAGAAGAATAAACTCACGAAAACACGAAAAATTCACTAAATTCGCGTTCATTGTTTTGGTTTTGACCGCCTGACAACTTTACGGAAATATCAGAGTGATTATAAACAAGGACTCTGTGACGGGCAACTTATAATATCCGTGTTTTAAAGATTTTAATGATATCAAGCCAGTCCAGTTCAAACTATTATCACGTGGTACAATTCTCATTTACATATTATGAATATTAATTAGCAAAAGTACTACTAATTTCTGGCTATGGTTGCAACATCAAATCTGGATCTTTTGTAAAACTCTGTTTGGAGAAATGCGCGGAACATAATCTGTGGTTTGGTCCAGGTACAAAGTTAACCTACTGCAATAATGTGTCCACGCTTTCCGGAGTTGAACATCAGCTGGGAAACGAATAAAACTGATCCCAGTGCCTTTCTTCTCTTCATTGTTGCACCCATAAGCTGCACAATACACCATGGCTGGTTTGCATTGATGTCAGTGTTGCACGAAAACGTATCAGTGCCTTTCTTCTCTTCATTGTTGCACCCATAAGCTGCACAATACACCATGGCTGGTTTGCATTGATGTCAGTGTTGCACGAAAACGTATTTTGATTATTTTTGCTAATGATAAAATAAGTGATTGGTGCTGTCAGTCAGAATGGTCGTAAAGTGCCTGTGACGTCACAGGCTCGAGAGCGTCGTTTTCGCAATGAATATTTGCATATTTCACAGGTCAACGAGATGTCAATCAAATTGACCTATATATACGAAACTGGATACAGGTAGTTGAAAAAACCTTTACACAAACATCTTTCAAGCCAAATTATAGAAAATAAAGCAAAAACCCGATTTCATGTCAGGTCTTCATTTAAGGTTTATTAATTTCACCGTACAATATTGTTAGATATGAGAAATATCAACATTTTTTGTTGATCAGGTCTTTATTATTCGTAGCGAAATCCGTCCGCTCAACTTTTTTTTGTAAAGTTTATATTTTCTTTTAAGATATTTATTGATCTCGCAGTTTCTAAGTTTCATGAATTTTTTTCATTTTAAAAGAAAAGAGATATTAACACTTTTTGTCGATCATTTCAATATAATCAATGCGTACATCGGCGAATGTGAAATCCGTCCGGTCAACTTTATTTGTAGAAAAAACATTTTCTTTTACTGTAAAAGTTATATTTTCATGTAATATATTTACTGATCTCACAGATTTCTTGGTTTCATGAAAAAATATTGTAGAACAAAAGAGATATTAACACTTTTGTCGATCATTCCAATATAATCAATGCGTACATCGGCGAATGTGAAATCCGTCCGGTCAACTTTATTTGTAGAAAAAACATTTTCTTTTACTATAAAAGTTATATTTTCATTCATGTAATATATTTATTGATCTCACAGAGTTCTTGTTTTCATGAAAAAATATTGTAAAACAAAAGAGATGTTAACACTTTTGTCGATCATTTCAATTTAATCAACGGGTAAATCGGCGAATGTGTAATCCGTCCGGTCAACATTTTGTTTTACTATAAAGTTTAAATCTTTATATAAAATAACTATTAATCTCGCAGATTTCTTAATTGTAGGAAAAATTATTGTAAAACAAAAGAGAAATTTAAAACACTTTTTGTCGATCAGTTCAATATATGTAAAGCGTACTCAGTGAGTGTAAAATCCGTCCGGTCAACATTTTTTGCTCAAAAATATTTTTTTTACCCTTTTTGTTAGATTTTCATAAAAAAGTGTCTAATATCTCTAAGGTCTTCAAATATTAAAACAATCTATCAAATAACAAAAAAGTTCTGACTATTTTTATCTCATCCGGTCAATATCCTGTCACAATCTGGGCAATCGTCATGTCATTAGTGTAAACCAACTGTTGGCAGCGTATCGTCGCGACGCGGTACGGTATGCGAGATTCAGCGTATATTTTCTAAAAAAAACATATTTGTATTTAACCGGCTCAGCATGTCGGGTTATACAAAGCAGGGTCAAAATATATATGTTCTAGTTCTTAATATGCATTTAACTTGCCACTGGACGTTAATGTGTGAAGTGCTATTTGAAATGTTATTTATTTCACATGGGGGGGGGGGGGGGGGGTGATGAGCACGAGTGATTCGTAGAGTTATCATATTTGTTGAAATATTAAACGTTATTTAAGAATAACGCCAGTTAAGAACCACTGTAAAAGAAGCATACAAAATTTTACATCGGTTACTGGTTGTCGAAATCAAAGAAAATTTAGCACCGTATTATATAGTACATTATACTCAATCTTTCTTTAAGTACAGGTCCGTGTAAGAATCAGGCAAATCAAATAAAAACTGATAAGTCCATATACACGGAATATGGTGAAATTTTGGGAACTTTGTAATCCATTAATAAAGGTGACAAAACCATAGTATTACATCAATGTATGCCATATTTGTCTAGAAAAAAATAGATAAAATGCATTCGCCGTCCGCATAGACAACAGTGTAACGCATTGAAAGTAGGTCAACTTCGATATTGATTTTCTGTAAACAGCAGATGCCCAGCACACATATTTTTTTATATTTGAAAGCATTTGATACATATCTTCTCTTTTAATGAATAAAAAGTTTGGAAATTTTTATTTGAAAAATGTTATTCACTAAAGTAAAATAATCGAAACGCGTCATTCACCGTATTGTTTATCTCCCTTGCTTGGTTACCTCTTTTCAAAAAAGGCGCGTAGTCTGCACAACAACAATAACAAATGGCAGACGAGTCGGTCCCGCCCGACATGAAGTGCAGCCTTAGTCTGTTTTCAACCCACACATGCGGGTATTATCCTGTATATAAACAGGATAAAAGTGTAAGAAAGCTGGCGGAATGTGACAAAGACATAACGCGGCATTTGCAAGATCTTAGACTGTGCGGAGGTCACCAAACTAGACATGAACCAGCCGTTGGCAGTGAAGGAGAGTTGATAGCACTGAGATGTGGTATTTTCAGGTAAATGAATATGCTGACTCTGTCCCCACACTCTGTTTTCAAAATAAGTAATACCGCTAATACCAACAAAGATAGAATAAGTAATAACACCCATGATAAACATCATCATTCATGACATATGACATGTTCATGACATAAGGTGTATTTTGTTATGCCTCCCAGTCCCATCGGACAAACCACAGTCACTTGGGTTCTTAACTTGAGTCTTATTGGTAAATATGCAGCACACCCATCCATCAAGCTGTTTAGGGAACTATCATTTGATTGTTTAGGGGGGGGGGGGGGGGGGGTGCTAGGATGAAAAATTTTGTCCTGCATTTTTTTTTGTTATCTCTGTCTTGTCTTTTTATTTTTCACTCTATCATGTTTATTTGGTCTTGCCATTTTTTAATTAGTTTAACCTTTCTTTTTTTTTTACATAAGTTGTCACCCTGCCTTTTTATTTGACAGGTTGCACATCCTGATTTTTTTTTATAATCAAAACTTCTGTCCTGCCTTTTTTCAAATGGTACCAAATCTTCTCCCTTTTTCTGAAACATATGTCCATGTTTAAAATTATGCAAGCGTCTTCTCATTGTTGTATCATTTTCAAATAAAAGACAAGAGATTAAACATGTCAAACATAGTTATAGTTTTCTTCAATGATTCCTAAATGTAACGGTCATTTCGGCGTGACGTCATATATCAAATTTTGTTGGACATCACTGACATTGAGCTGTTGTATTTTCTGGCAGCAAGAGGGTTAAAGCTCTAGGTTGGGACAAATTTCCCAAATGGGTTATAAACATTTTAAGATTTACTGTGCAATTCATTTGATATATTTTTTTGTAAAATATTACAAAGTGCAAATGATTACATGTACATGTACAAAATGTATTTAATTTATGCAACAACTTGTGGTGCTCTTGAGACGTTTAGGCCATGAAACCATTCACCCATTTGTCGTTTCGCTCATACACCATTCCCAATTGGCACTGGCTACGGTTACATGGAAATGTAACAATAATAATTGAGTCTACGGTTACATTGCGTTATTGTTAC
Source organism: Mytilus californianus (assembly GCF_021869535.1). Lineage (NCBI taxonomy): Eukaryota > Metazoa > Mollusca > Bivalvia > Mytilida > Mytilidae > Mytilus > Mytilus californianus. Next base: position 5,267,907 of record NW_026262604.1, read on the forward strand.
ATGATCTTACATTTTTGCACTTCCAAATGTATGCTGCCAGCTTGGACTATACATGTATATATTAAAATAAAACTTGAAAACTTCTATTTATATTTTACAATATTGCATACAATTTTTATTTTTTTATATACAATGTACAGTATGTTGTTTTGGGAGCGGCATGTTATAGTCTTGACGCATTTTGGTGAAACCATAATCTAAGCAGCCATCACAAACAAGTGATGCAGCAATTTGCACGTCTGTATTGCATACTGTACAATTCCATTCTGCAATATCCCATTATGAAAGTTAAAGCAACTTTCAATGTCTGTCATGTTTCAGGTGAAAAATATTTTCCTACTCTTTCGATGTTTATATTTTTATCCATTTTTTTTTTTTTGGAAGCATTTGAGTTTGTAATATGATTTCATTGTCGTCCATAATTGATTTTATGTTCACTTCCGGTTTCAATATCCAGCTTAGCATAGCTGGGGAAAAACAATAAAACTGAAAAATACAAGTCAATTTGCACAGTGATTGATGTCAACATTTGCCGACATGTTGAAACTGGTGGAATCAGTGTTTTCAATTTTAGAGTAAATTTTCAGATATTTTGTGATTGTAATTTCGTTCTTATTGGCGAAAAAAAATAATCAACAAAACTACAGAAGGTTTAAGTTTAATAAATCTAGCGTACATTGAAGAGCATTTATATAATGTTCAATAAAGCAATGTAACCGTGGACACAAATATTATTGTTACAGTCATAATTAATCGGATCCTTACCCAACCTTGTATTCCAGCAATTAGTCTCCAATGTAACCATAATATTTTTATTATTGTTACATTTCCATGTAACCGTAGCCAGTGCCTTCCCAATTTGGTTGGTTCTGTCCATTATACTTTTTTCCTAAATGTTCTTTCAATGTTTTGAATACAACAATAATAGGCAAGTAATTATTTCTGGATATATATACGTGTATTTGATACAGATTTTTTTTATAAAATTTAAAAAGATAATTAGTATGATGCAGAATGTGGAAAATGTCAGTTTGCATTTCGGGCCCATTTATATCTGACTATGCAGTACATTTGTAAATGTTTTGCTCATTGTTAACCGCCCTGACCTATAATTCAGTGATTTTTTTAGTGTTTAGGGGACGGGGCACATGCAATTGGGAATAAAAGTTCATGAAATGTTGGCTTTGGGGAAAATATATTAGTATGGTTATTCCGAGGGCACACTGTACAATGTTGCTTCAGCATGTGGAACTTTGTAGGGGGGGTCTTGGGTAAGGCCCCCCCCCCCCCCCCGAAAATTATGAAAAATTAGGTGCTAAATCATGCATTCTGAGAAGGAATAACTGCATAAATTGCAAACAAGATTCAAGAGATTTGTAAACATAAAACAATGATACGACACCAACAAAATCTCGCAACAATGTAATAACAGTTGGGAATTTTACAGCTGAAAATTGGGAAAAAAAGAGCATATTTCTCGTTGGGAATGGGACCCAAATTTTGACCCTAAATGAGGGTTGGAAAATCCCTGACCTATAATTAATCTCTAAGTCATTTAGTCTCTTGTGGAGAGTTTCATAACTCTCAATATGGTGAGTCTGTGAGTCCTGGACTCATGAAAATTTGAAAAATCTGTAATGAGAACCCCGAGTTATTTCATTGGCAATCATACCACATCTTCCTGTTTGTATAACATATATAAGCTTGTGCTCAGCTTGGGACTGTTTAGCACTCTTTTTTTATAACCATTTTTAGCTCACCGGGGCCCGAAGGGCCCCATGTGAGCTTATGCCATCACTTGGCGTCTGTTGTCGTCGTAAACTATTTTAAAAAATTCTCCTATGAAACTACTGGGCTAAATACCTTCAAACTTTAACTAAATGTTCCTTAGGGTATTTAGTTTATAAATTGTATCCGAAGTTTTGATCCATCGACAAACATGGCCGCCATAGCTAAAAAGGGAACATACGGGTCAAATGCAGTTTGTGGCTTATATCTCAAAAACTAAAGCATTTAGAGCAAATCTGACATGGGATAAAATTGTTCAATTGGTCAAGATCTATCAGCTCTGAAATTTTCAGACGAATCGAACAACCCATTGTTGGGTTGCTGCCACCGAATTGGTAGTTTTAACAAAATTTTGCAATTTTTTGTTTTTATTTTGAATATTATTATAGATATATATAAACTGTAAGCAGCAATAGTGTTCAGCAAAGTAAGATCTACAAACTAGTTAATATGACCATAATTGTCAATTGACCCCTTAAGGAGTAATTGCCCTTTAAAGACATTTCTACACAATTTGTTCATCAAGTTTGCTAACATTTAAAAATCTTCTCCGAAATACAGATGAGCGATTCAGGCTCTTGAGAGCCTCTTGTTTTTTATTTATTAAACATGACCAATTGCAACTTTATAATTTTTAATTGTATACTTATCACACTGACTATAAAAAAACCATTGATATGTGTTATCTGCAATAAACTCCAAATAATTTTCAAAAACTACTTATTTATAGCTCACCTTGCCCAAAGAGCTTAGTGATCGTTTCTCATCATTTGGCGTCCGTCATCCGTTTTCGTTTCATTATCTTTGACAAAAGTCTTCTGCTCTGAAACTACTGAGACAAATTTTACCAAACTTATATTAAATTTTCCAGGAGGCGCTCTTAATAAAAATATTTTTTGTTTAAGCTTAAGAAAACTACAACCTTCTAACAGGAGACCTATTAGTCAAGTATCATTTTGGTATTCGATACTCAGTACAACCGAGTGATACACGAGTACTCGTTTGCATCCCTAAATAGAAGCAGTTCAAAAAATGAAATCATTCTTTTTTTCAAGGTTCAACCAAGAAATGACTGTTTGTCCATACCACAGATACAGTCTAGGAATAAATTGGAAACCAAGTAAAAAGTGTATCTTCCCATTGCATAAAGGAAATCAGCAGCCACAAAAAGGAGTGACTCCATTAATGAGCAAAACTATCCTTAACAAGTTTGGATGTCTTCAACCTGTAGGTGTAGGTAAAACATTATTTATTATTGCAAAGATATCTAAATTGCTGGTCATGAAGAAAATCCACATATTTGCACTTTAGTGCAATGTAAAATCTTTTTACTGATGTCTTAGGGACAACATTAAAAAATCAATGAAGGATAAAAAATTAAATCAAACATTTTTTTTTTTTGGGGGGGGGGGTAAAAATTGCTGCAAATTTGTTTATCCAACATCACTTTTACATATATCCATAATGGTCAATCAATTTTTCCCAAATTCAGTTAAGAGGGGGGGGTGTCAGTGAAAAAACTATGTGAATTAAGTTTTTTTATCCTATATTGAACTTTTGTCTTTTAATGGTGTCCCTTTGCCCAGTACACCAATGTATATAAAAATAGTAGAGGGGGCATTATATTTATGTAAATGTATAATTTTACTTTCTGAGCATGCTGAATGTAATCAAATGCACACTTTAATTGATATATTCTGACTTTGCAAGGGCAGGGTGTTATTTATAATTTGGATCATTATCCCACAGGATTTTTCTTTCATTAAAAATAATTATATATATTTTCAGGAATTTGTAATGGATGTAAGATAAAGTGTAAAGACCTAATTCCTAATACGCCAGAATGTTATAATGAGGTATGGTATTTGAAAAAAAATCTGATTTATGATGTTTTGCAGATCTGTCCGTTTACAGCACAATTTGACAGTACATTGGATGATTTTTTGTCATCATACTCCTAGTTTTATTCATTATAGCAATATCAATAGTCATTTCCTTTTGAATTTTAAAACCGTCTTGTTCACCATGAGAACCAAAGGTTGAGGTTTCAATAAAGGGGTCAAACCGAAGACTTTGAAATTTGTGCTGCTTCTACTTTTACCACATACTACATATAACAATTTCAGTAAAAATAATGCTTCCGGGTATCTAAAGGGTCACATGGCTTCCTGTCCACTGTTACCTTGTGAACTAACAGGGAAATTACATTTGTCATTCATTTTTTATGCACATGACTGGTATATAAATTGTATATTATATTTCTTGTCACTCAGTAATGTATACATGTATGGAATGTATTAATTCATGCTGTTGTAATGATATTCCATAGATTTCAAACGTTTGTGTTTATTTTTCAGTGCTTTGATCAAGTTGATACAGAAGAAAGTACATATGCATCTGGATACAAATTGAGAGAACGTCCTATCCAGCAATTTGATGATAATGTGAGTAGTACTTCTTTAATTTATAGAGAAAAAGTGGCTGCAGTTACTATCAAAGAGTATTCAAATATTATTGGAGCTAGTCCTCCGAGACTGCTTTTTTAAAAAGAAACTATTGTATGATTGTGTGCAATCATTTGTAGACCTAATTAAACTGATGTTTACCAGTATATGTTTTAGTGAGTTAACTCACAGTACTAGTTCTAGTTTAATTTTATCCTTTTCATGAGTTGTGGAACTTTGACCATATTTCTTGCAGCACTGAAAACTTTTATTGCACATTATTTTATTCATAGATATAAGAAGATGGGGTATGAGTGCCAATGAGACAACTCTTCATCCATGTCACAATTTATAAGAGTAAACCATTATAGGTCAAAGTATGGTCTTCAACACGGAGCCTTGGCTCACTTCAAACAGCAAGCTATAAAGGGCCCCAAAAATTACTACTGTAAAACCATTCAAAAGGGAAAACCAACGGTCTAATCTACTGTAAATTCAGAAATTATTGCGAGGTTTTTATTATTGCGACAAATGCGACAGAGTTGTAAACGCAATAATTTAAACTCGCATTTTGAAATATTTTATATGAACTAAACAGGATTTTTCTCAAAATCGTAAAAATTAAAATCGCATTTAATGCAAAAATGACAAAATCGCAATAATAAATGCACGCAATAATTTCTGAATTTACGTTATATAAAAAACGAGAAACACTTTTGAACCACACCAACAAACTACTGAACATCAGATTCCTGACTTAGGACAGGTGCAAACAGTTGCAGTGGGTTTAAACGTTTTAATGGTACCAAACCTTCACCCTTATCTGAAACAATAGTGTAACTTCACAATATTTTAAAAATTTTAATTTATGAAACTACAGCTTATCTTGATATGCCTTTGTTTATAAATGGGAAATATGACGATTGAGGGTTGAGATCTAAAAAAAAACTGTTTAATCTCACCAATTTTTTGCACCTGTACCTAGTCAGGAGCTTCTGGCCTTTGTTAGTCTTGTATAATTTTAGTTTCCTTTATATATTTTGGAGTTTAGTATGACGTCCATTATCACTAAACTAGTACACATTTTTGTTTAGGGACAGCTGAAGCACGCCTCCAGGTGTGGGATTTTCTCGCTGTGTTGAAACCCATTGGTGGCCTTCGGCTGCTTTTCCCCTCTTTGGTTGGGTTGTAGTCTCTTTGACACATATCCAATTTCCATTCTCAATTTTATTGTTCATCAATGAAATTTATATTTTCCCAAGGGCATGGTTAAAAGTTAAAACCATTTGAATGAACATTTGATGTAGGTGAAAATGAACTCTTTATTTTAATTTTTTGTTACATTTATATACACCTGTTTATTCGAATGTATTCAGATTTTACCTAAATTACTATAGTTTAAAAGGTCATTTATCATTTCAGTACTCTGATGTGACACAGCAGTCCCAGTCTTTATCGCAGCCTTTGTCCCAAATATCTAATTGGAGTGATGAAATGGAAACCACTTTGGACCAAGCAAATGCAACATTGAAAATACTAAATTGTAAATCAAGTCCGTTAAGAGGACAGTTACTTTCTGATATATCTTCCCTGAAGGACAGTACCATTCGCTATTATAAGCGTAAAGCAGATGAATCTGTAGATTCTGTACTTAACATTATTGATCCAGGGCAATCAAAGGAGTTAAAAAAACTTATAATGTCAGAACCAACAAAGCCTCCAACAGATGATGAGCTCACTGATACCATTTTAAAATTGTATGAAGAAACAGCAGACAACAAACTTCAAACACAAATTCTATCAATTGTTTCCCAAAAAATGACAAAAGTTGAAATTATGCAGCGTCTGCCTGACATAACAAAATATAAAATAGACCAAGCAAGACTGCTATCAAAATCTGGGTCTGGTTTGGTTATTGAAGAAAAAGTAAGGAGACCTAGAGAGCGTATGGATCAGGAGAAAATGCAACATGCTTTAAACTTTTTTTTCGATCCATCATTCGTACAGATAGTGTCATATGGTACCAGAGAATTGTCATTTGACACTGGAGAAAAAGTGACAATTCCAGACGTTGTGAGAACATCTTGTCATTCACAAATTGTGCAAATGTATTTTTCTTACTGTAAAGATCTCAACTTTGAACCCCTTGGAAAGAGCTCACTCTTCAAAATTCTCACAGCTTGTGCAGCCTCACAAAGAACCAATCTTCATGGCCTTGATAATATAGCAGCTGAAGGTGTTGAAGCTTTTCAATCACTTCATGAATTTGTCAACAATTTGAAAAAAAAATCTTCTATTTCTTCCGATATTCACACTGAATTGACCACAACTTTAACCGCATCCCGTATTTATCTTAAGACCGACTTTAAACTTCATATTAACCAATCAAATATGTGTGCAGATCACTGTATAAACTGGAGTTTAAGTGATCCAAAGGATGTACATTTTCAAAACACTTGTGATCACATTCATTGCTTGCAATGTGATAGATGTCAACTATTGAAAGATGTTCATCTTAAATTGTGCAACATTGTTGATACCATGAATGATGGAGATGACAAAGAAGAATTTTCAAAAGTGATCGAAGATGCAATGATGGTGATATTTGATTGGAAATCACACATTGTAAGAACTGTCAACCAAGACCAATTTAGATTGGATACCATAGAACATCTTGAAACAGATAAAGCTTTACTGGTTATGGATTGGGCCATGAAATTTTTACCCTTGAAATATCGCCAGAAACAAACTGACTGGTTTGGCCAAAGAGGGAAGAACTGGCATGTGATTGTTTGTATATACAGAGAAAAAGATGGATCAATTAATGTAAGTGCATATGTACATGTATGTAATACAAGGTTAAAATACATTGATGCATTTTACAGATGTGGCTTGATATATACATTTTACATGCTATGTCACACATGTAAAAAAAAATTGTTTGTTTATTGACATGTACAAATTGTTCATGCATACACATGTATTGCCAATGCACTCTGTAATTACCGAAAAGGAAGTATTTTATTAATTTTCATGCATATCAATCATATGCTTTTTATTTCATATGAAACAACCAACAAATATAAACAATATTACATGTCAGAATTAGCTCAATTTTAAAAAGGTTGAAAAATTGTTGACATGAAAATTTGACATCAATCATGATAAAATTTTAACCAATTATCTGCTAAGAACAAATTTTTCATTAGTGTTAAGAAATATATGTCTCTCACCAATTGTGAAATGTGAAAATAGTGTAGAAATAAAATTATTCAGTATTCGTTTAAGATTCTAATGAAATACATGGAATAGATTCTTATGAAATGAATATATAAGTAGTCTTTTATTTTAAATGAATTCAGTATCCAAATTTATAAAAATTGTATGTATACACTAAGTCTTGTGCATTTCTTTTTCAGCATAGAACTTTCACCCATGTTTTAGAATCTGTGAAACAGGATTGGTTTGTGTGGCTTCACTTCTTGAAAATGTTATAATGACCATCAAAGTCAACTCCCTCAAACTAAGAAGTTAGTTCTGCGATCAGATAATGCAGCATGCTACCACTGTGGACATATCTGGTTATGCTTACAAGAAATAAGTAAAAGAACAGGTAACATATTACAAAATAATTTGGGCTAAGATAAAAGCAGATTAGGAGAAAACAATATCAGTATTAGTGGCACTAGTGTAATGTTCATCTAAATCTTTAATAAGCACCTTGAGACATTGCTTTGGAAAAAAACAACCTAGGGATAACATTCAATCTATATCTAAAAAATAATATAATTATAGTTATGGAAAAACTAAAGTAGTAAAATTGTTCACCATAACAAAAGCTATCCAACAAGAAATTTTCTGATGAATCAGACAACACATGAAGAGTTATTGCCCTTATTCTATTTATTTAGACATGTTTCATAAACTGATTGTATGTCCCCTGCCATAGCAGAGGGAGCTTAAAGTTTTACCCTTGTCTATATAAAAAAGAAGATGTGTTATGACACATAAATTAACAACTATAGGTCACTGTACGGCCTTCAACAATGAGTAAAGCCCACACCTCATAATCAGCTATAAAAGGCCTCGAAATGATAATGTAAAACAATTCACATGAGAAAACTAGCTGCCTAATTTATGTACAAAAAATGAACGAAAAACAAATATGTAACACATAAACAAACGACAACCACTGTACGTCCGTTCTCTAACTTTAGTTTGCCTTAACCAAATGTAATTAAACTTATACACAATGCTTATTACCACAAAACACAATCAAGTTTGAATTTTGGTGGCGTCACTTTAGCCATTCTAGAGTTATGCCCCTTTACAAATGGTAAAATTGCTAAATTTTTAATTTTCGTTCTCTTGCTGTAGCTTTCCTCAATCTAATGTAATGAAACTTATACACATTACTTAACATAAAAATCAGGTATTTTGTGTATATTTAAATTGAAGAGACTTCAGAATTTATGGCAAAGTAATGAATATCTTTTATTTCATAGAGATCAATATTCAGGGATATTGCTATTCTGAGGCCCAAGCAGGAAAGTCATATTGTGATTCAAAGATAGCACATATGCGCACAAAGATGAAAAGTTGGGTTGCAAGTGGAAAAAACATCGTAACAGCAGCTGATATGAAAACTGCACTTGACTCTGGAACAGGTAAATTAACAAAATGTACATTGTTCAAACAGAAAACACAATTACAACACAAACCCACTGTGAACTAAATGTGCCCTGTTAAGATAAGCAAATCCGGTTCAATACACAATTTCAGAGACAGTTTGTTTCTCAGAAGTAAATTTCATTTCACAAATAAATCTGACATGATAATGTCAAAATGTTAGACTTGACTATATTAAAAAAAACAGTGTCTTCATGAAATAACAACAAAAGGCTGAGGCTCACATACGCATGTAAAATCACCCATATTAAATAGAAAATTTTTAAAGCATTGGTTAAAATGATCTATGGCATGTTGTTTGAAGCCCCATGTATGATATTATAATGACTTAATTTTTTCTGGTCTGTGTGTCCATCTGCTTGACCGTTTGTCTGTCTGTTCCTTATTTGGTCAAAGTTAGTTTGATTGAAGTTTTTAGTCACATCAGCTTGAAACTTAGTACAAATGATCTTGATGGTGGGATATTTTCAAATTGTATGCCAAATTAGAAGCATATTATCTGATTATAGAAATTTAATTAACGTGAAAACAGGTTTTTTTTCAGGTTAAAGTTTTTGGTCATAGTAGAAAGTTTTAGTCAGATTAGCTGGGAATTTAGTTCATAATTTCCTTATAATATAAAAAAAGAAGATGTGGTATGATTGCCAATTAGGCAACTCTTCAGAAGATACCAAAATGACACAGAAATTAACAACTTTAGGTCACCATAAGGCCTTCAACAATGAGCAAAGCCCATACCGCATAGTCAGCTATAAAAGGCCCAAAAATGACAATGTAAAACAATTCAAACGAGAAAACTAACGGCCTAATTTATGTATTAAAAATGAGCGAAAAACAAATATGTAACTACTTTTTAGCTCACCTGGCCCGAAGGGCCAAGTGAGCTTTTCTCATCACTTGGCGTCCGTCGTCCATCGTCGTTAGCTTTTTACAAAAATCTTCTCCTCTGAAACCACTGGGCCAAATTTAACCAAACTTGGCCACAATCATCATTAGGGTTTCTAGTTTAAAAAATGTGTCCGATGACCCTGCCAACCAACCAAGATGGCTGCCGTGGCTAAAAATAGAACATAGGGGTAAAATGTAGATTTTGGTAATATCTCTGAAACCAAAGCATTTAGAGTAAATCTGACATAGGGTAAAACTGATTATCAGGTCAAGATCTATCTGCCCTGAAATTTTCAGACAAATTTGACAACCTGCTGTTGGGTTGCTGCCCCTGAATTGGTAATTTTAAGGAAATTTTGCCGTTTTTAGCTCACCTGGCCCAAATGGGCCAAGTGAGCTTTTCTCATCACTTGTCGTCCGTAGTCGTCGTCCGTCGTCGTTAACTTTTACAAAAATCTTCTCCTCTGAAACTACTTGGCCAAATTAAACCAAACTCGACCACAATCATTATTGGGGTATCTAGTTTAAAAAATGTGTCCGGTGACCCGGCCAACCAACCAAGATGGCCGCCATGGCTAAAACTAGAACATAGGGGTAAAATGTAGATTTTGGCTTATATCTCTGAAACCAAAGCATTTAGAGCAAATCTGATATGGGGTTAAATTGTTTATCAGGTCAAGATCTATCTGCCCTGAAATTTTCAGATGAATCGGACAACCCTTTGTTGGGTTGCTGCCCCTGAATCGGTAATTTTAAGGAAATTTTGCCGTTATTATCTTGAATATTATTATAGATAGAGATAAACTGTAAACAGCTATAATGTTCAGCAAAGTTAGATCTACAAATAAGTCAACTTGACCATAATGGTCAGTTGACCCCTTAAGGAGTTATTGCCCTTTATAGTCAATTTTTAACCATTTTTCGTAAATTTTTGTAATCTTTTACAAAAATCTTCTCCTCTGAAACTACAAAGACAAATTTAACCAAACTTGTCCACAATCATCATAAGGGTATCTAGTTTAAAAAATGTGTCCGATGACCCTGCCCGCGAACCAAGATGGCCGACATGGCTAAAAAATAGTACATAGGGTAAAATGCAGTTTTTGGCTCATATCTCTGAAACAAAAGCATTTAGAGCAAATCTGACGAGAAAAAATTGTTCATTAGGTCAAGATCTATCTGCCCTGAAATTTTCAGAACAATCAGGCAACACATTGTTGGGTTGCTGCCCCTGAATTGGTAATTTTAAGAAAATTTTGCAGCTTTTGGTTATTATCTTGAATATTATTATAGATAGAGATAAACTGTAAACAGCAATAATGTACAGCAAAGTAAGATCTACAAATAAGTCAACATGACCAAAATTGTCAATTGACCCCTTAAGGAGTTATTACCCTTTATAATAAATTTTTCACAATTTTCATAAATTTTGTAAATTTTTGTAAATTTTTACAAAATATTTTCCACTGTAACTACTGGGCCAAGCTCATTATCTCTATTTATAGATAGAGATAATAGTAAGGAGCAAGAATGTTCAGTAAAGTAAGATCTACAAACACATCACCATCACCAAAACACAATTTTGTCATGAATCTATCTGTGTCCTTTGTTTAATATGCACATAGACCAAGGTGAGCGACACAGGCTCTTTAGAGCCTCTAGTTGGTTATTATCTTGAATATTATTATAGATAGAGATAAACTGTAAACAGCAATAATGTACAGCAAAGTAAGATCTACAAATAAGTCAACATGACCAAAATTGTCAATTGACCCCTTAAGGAGTTATACCCTTTATAATAAATTTTTTACAATTTTCATAAATTTTGTAAATTTTTGTAAATTTTTACCAAATATTCTCCACTGTAACTACTGGGCCAAGCTCATTATAGATAGAGATAATAGTAAGGAGCAAGAATGTTCAGTAAAGTAAGATCTACAAACACATCACCATCACCAAAACACAATTTTGTCATAAATCTATCTGTGTCCTTTGTTTAATATGCACATAGACCAAGGTGAGCGACAAAGGCTCTTTAGAGCCTCTAGTTGGTTATTATCTTGAATATTATTATAGATGGAGATAAACTGTAAACAGCAATAATGTTCAGCAAAGTAAGATCTACAAATAAGTTGTCATGACCAAAATTGTCAGTCGACCCCTTTAGGAGTTATTGCCCTTAATAGTCAATTTTTAACAATTTTTTGTAAATTTTTGTAATCTTTTACAAAAATCTTCTTCTCTGAAACTACTGAGACAAATTTAACCATACTTGGCTATAATCATTATTAGGCTATCTTGTTTAAAAAATTTGTCCGATGACCCCGCATTCCAACCATCATGGCCGACTTGGTTAAAAAAATAACATAGGGGTAAAATGCAGTTTTTGGTTTATATCTCTGAAACTAAAGCATTTAGAGCAAATCTGACAGGTGGCAAAAATGTTCATCAGATTTAGATTTATCTGCCCTGAAATTTTGAGACGAATCCGACAACCCTTTGTTGGGTTGCTGCCCCTGAGTTAGTAATTTTACAAAAATTTTGCAGTTTTTTGTTATTATCTTAGATATCATTATAATATCTAATATCCAATACTATTAATTATGATTTTAACCTTATTTTACATGATTTCCAAAGCATCAGTAAATACAGGTGAGCGACACAGGCTCTTGAGAGCCTCTAGTTTTACTTTTTTTAAAACTGCTTTTTTTTCATCAAAAGATCATATCGAATAATGTATTCACATTTTGTTGAAGTTGAAAACATGACCTTTGAATTGGTTTATAATTCCCCTCATTATTTTTTTTTCACAGGTGTTGCTGGATGTCAAGTCTCTGAATGTGTTATAGACACCTCAAAACACAAACTGATAACACACAAGTTGAAAGGAATAAATGATTTTAATGAGTTGCAAGTTGAAGAAGATGGTATACTACTGAGGAAAGCCTACAACATCGGCAAAGGAAAATTTATTCCTAATGCATCCTTAGACCAAATGGGTTTTGGTAAACAGCAGGAAAATGAATCAGGATGTGTGGTAATATCAGGATTCGATTTACCTGTTAATATAACTGGAAAAATCAAAACACCTAAAACAGTTCCTGCGGTTAATCTCCTTGAAGGACCAGAAACAGAAATAGAAAATGATGAAGACTCATCAAGATTATCCTCTTGTCATTCAGAAAGTTCTGATCAAATGCTGTTCTATTGCACAGTAGTTGGCTGTGTCAAAAGATTTGCTACCTTAAATGGACTGAAAACCATCTATTGATAGGAAAGCATTTTTTACAATTGCAACGAGAAACAACCTATGATAAAATCAGACACCAGTGGGCACAGTTGTGCAATGAAGTGGTCTTTACAACCAAAAATAAATCAACATTAACAGATGGGACTGAAAAAGAATTTTCCACAAGTAATATAGGATGGGCTTTAAAGAAAGGCAGGAAAATATCAAGATTTCCAGAATCTGTTAAAATCTTTCTATTGGCCAAATTTGAAGAAGGAAATAGAACAGGAAAAAAGTGTAACCCAGCCTCTGTTGCAGAAGAAATGAAAAAGATGAAAAACTCAAATGGGGAAAAAATGTTTCCAACTAATCATTGGCTTAATGCCAGTCAGATAACCTCTTACTTTTCAAGGTTATGTAGTAAAGGAACCCCTAATCCTTTAGTAAAGACTGAACTTGATGATGAAGATCTTCTTGCAGCTCTAATTGCCATTGATGAGGAAACTGTTATCGCTAATATTCAATAACTATTTACTCTTTTATTATTCTATACCTGTTATTGTTGTTTGGCTACATGTACACTGTCATATAATTTTGAATAATGGGTAACATTTAAATTTTTAGTCTAACTAATATACAATTTTGGCATAAATTTTATAAATATTTAAAAAACATATCCATTTGTACCAAGAACTAGGATTTTTTTTATGGTGCAAAATTTCTTTTAACAGTAATTATTATTTATAAGTGATATCTAAAAAAAAATTAAAAAAAAACATCTTAAGCTTATTTTAGCAGATTATTTTTTTTTGTGTGCATGTCTTATAAGTCATCATATTGTGTATTGGTTAAGCAATTTACTTATTCATGTTATTAAAACCGGTTTAGGATCAAGAAAATTTGTGGAGAAGCTGAATGACATTTAGTGTCTTTTAGGATGTACTTGAATAAGGTCTAGGAATTAGTGTCAGATGTCAAATATTTTGCCCCATAACACCTATTTTTCTTTTCAAATAAGATTTCAATAGCTCATTAAATGTCAGTTACCAAAATATGGTGGCCTTTGGCTGTTGTGTGTTCTTTGGTCGGATTGTTGTCTCTTTGACACTTTCCTAATCCCAGTCCGCCTTTCCAGCAATTTTTAAAAATCCAAATATTTTGAAAAAGAGCTCCATAACCCATTAATATTTTGGCGTATTTTGTTTCTTAACTAATACTTTCCCGAACGAATAGTATCAATTTTAAATTCTTGATTTTTTTTAATTTCACCAAAGTACATCCTTAATGGCTTGAAAACTTTAAAACATATCAAAAAGTTTGGGCTAAATTACAATCAAATTGTCCTTCAATCTGTCCATTTTTTAAACAAACATTTTTTGTTAAATTTTTCTCTGAACGTGTAGAATTGAAATATTTACCGTCATATGTGATCAACTGCACTGTAACAGTAATGAGTTGTAATTTTTGTTATTTTTTTTTTTTAACATTGTGCATTGGTTTGTTTGTCTGTTCGTTTTTCTGTCTGTCTGTCCTGCTTCAGGTAAAGTTTTGGTCAAGGTAGTTTTTGATGAATTGTAAGGCCTAAAAAATTGTAACTTAATACACATGTTCCCTATGGTATGATCTTACTAATGTTTATGCCAAATTTAAGTATTGACCCCAATTTCGCAATACACTGAGCATAGAAAATGATATTTTGAGTGGGGTATCGGTGTACTATGGACACATTCTTGTTCAAAACAGTATATTAAACGAACATAAAAATATTTGTCATAAATTATTAAAGTACTAAGCAATCACTCTTTTGAATAGAAGCTTATGATACATATTTGAACAATGAAAACTAAGCATTATTAAAATATGTTAAAATGATTTTGCTTATACCATATAATTAATTTTTTTTGGAAAATTAAACATTTGAACAACTTATTATCTATTTTTCTTTTTATTCTTCACTTCCATGATCTCCAATTGACTCTGAGGTAAACATTGAATTTAAGTTCAATATAGATATACGAATAAGGGTGGTGTCACTTTATACATGTAATTTCACTAGATATGTCCTGTTCAAAAGGGAAAAAATGCTTAATACAAGAACATTGACTTTTGCATATTTACATATTGGGGAAGGGGAAAAGGGGGGGGGGCACCTTTGTGCCATGAACATCTGTTTCTTTATTTTACTGATTGTACCACTGAACAAACATTTTGTAGGAGTAACTGTTTACTGTAAATTCAGAAATTATTGCGTGCATTTATATTTGCGATTTTTCAAGAATGGACAAAAATGTGAGATTAATTATTGCGATATCATGAAAATCTGCATACAGATATATGTAACAGACATCAGATTGCGAGTTCTTATTATTGCGATAGTCACCCAGTCGCATTATTCGCATTAATAAAAACCTCGCAATAATTTCTCAATTTACAGTATCACATCTATAAATACCATAAAAATCAGTGTGGGAGACACAAAACATAGTAATCGTTGGCTGAAATTTCTTCATGATGTGGATCAGTATATTGAGAAATATATTTGGTTTTTAGAAATCATATCCTTCATTTATTTCAATTCAGATCCCATTGAAGCTTGTAAGGTAACAACACAATTTCTTGTGGACTTTGGCTCATTACTAATGCAAATCATAACATTTTTCCCCTTGGAAATAGTCTAAGCGACCCTCCTCCCCAATCATACATGAACACGCTATATATTGTTCCACTCAAAATGAAGAAAGTTAACCCTTTAAACCCTGGTATATCATATGTATAGGAATTGGCACGACATAAGTGAATATTTCACTTAAATTGGATCAACATGGGGCGTAAAAATCATAACATAAAAAAAAACTTAAAAATTGGTGATTTTGATGGTGCTGCCACCTACAGCAGCGAAATATTTCCGAACTTTTTTTTGTTTAGATTTATTCTATAGGGCTTCTACTAAAAGGAAATATATAATAAATGTGTGTATACTGTTGCTGTTTCTAAAAAAAATAAAATGAAATTAGATGAAATTTGCATTTTTCGAAAATGCTTTTTGATCACATTTCCATGGTTACGGTTGCTAGGGAAGAAAATATTTGAAATCAATTTTCAATCTGTTTTCATATCACTATACATATGAACTCTATATAAAATATATACTAGCAACAAAAATTAGATGATTAAAGCAAGATAAATTACTTTAAAAACGTGCCTTTTTGTAGTTTTCCTTGCTCATTTTCAGGGGCCTTCAAGGGGAAATTTTAAAATGATTTTTTTTAACACAAATTTTTTTTTTTTTTAAAAGAATTTCATTTTCAAATTCTAATAAGGTGTGTTCACATCTAGAATATGTTATTTGATCAATTTGCCAACATGGGCTTATCACTGTTTGCCTGATTCTTACATGGACCTGTACTTAATGCTTTGCACATGCTTACATAATTTGGGCACAAAAAATATATATTTTGTAATATTTCTTCAAACTGTCAATTATAGCGAACTGTACGACCAGCAAGTTAAAAAATAAGGCCGCTAGACGTCAGAGCAATCTGGGAATATCAAACACTGCCTAGTTATTCTGGTTCTATTGATGACCGTACTGCCTACAACAACAACAAAAATTCCACACTGTATATTTGGCTTTACAAGTCTCCAACAAGAGAAATATTTTACACACACACATGTATTCATGTAGATTAACATGTCTTTCAGAGTGCTAAACTGTAACCATCACATTAAGGTCCGTCTTGTGAATGAGTATTCAACTCATATAGAAAAATATGTTTGTGCTGATATTCATATAATATTTGCCACTGAAAGTTTTGCAAAAATAAAGACAAAAACGGAAAAAAATAAAAACTAATAGTTCAGATGTAGGTCCGTGTTCAGATCACTCAATGTGAGCACTTGCCCTGTCAACAAACAGTGATATAGGGAGATTGTCGGATTCCGATTATGACTGAAAAGGACAAACATTTTTTTTAATACAAAGGTAGCTAATTAACTCTTGATACCTTGGAATTTTTTTTTCCTTCACCTTTTGGTACCAATTAATGCTGTTTGCTCTTGCCTTCTGGGTGTTGGCTTTAAACAGAGACCGATTCGAGTATTTCATTATGTTTTAGAGTACACGGCTCAATAAGCACAGACGAATTCATTTTTGATTGATATATTTTATCTGTATTTTTAAAAAGGTCGGCTAATTGTACATTATATTGACATGTTATTTGATTACATTACAGAACCTTGGAGAAACAGCTATACATCTGGCTGCTTGGAAGGAACATCTACAGGTCACAAGATATCTCGCAGAACAAGGAGGTATCAGTCCGTTGGTTAAAACACATAAGAATGAAAGCGAGTTATCTGAAGAAGCAATAAATTTCAAGGCCAAAATACAATCATAGTATACATCAACTGTTTTCCTTATTTCAGTCCTGTTTCAAGACTATGTATCCCAGGCACTGATTCTGCAAAAAGAAGACAGAAAGAAACAGAAGGTCTTAGGTCGGCAGATAAAGGGTTTCAACGGAGATCAGTGGAGCTAACACCGGGATTGATTGATTGGTGTTTATGGGTCTTTCCCTTATTTTCTACATGTGTCAATGAACTCATCATCTTCTGTCGATTTAAAGTCGAAAATAGGACTCTTACTTAAGCACACACAAATATAATATATTTATTTATAGTTCACCTTTATCTTTTTAGTTTCAACAGAATCCTGATTTGTTACAAAATCAACTATAAAATAAAAATTATTTTGATATATTTAATTTGTGGTGTAAGCTCTGCCGGAATAAACGAGTGTTTGTCTCACTGTCTATTGTTACAATTAGTGCTCATCAAGGATTCCTCATTGAAACAATAAATATTTTGTATTTGATTATGCAGTTTTATCATTTGAGTATGTTGAATTATGATATAAGAAAGATCATACAGAAACGAAATTTTATTTCTTTGCTGTGGTGATGTGTAGAATAGTCCGCTTATTCAGGAAAATTTACTAAATATTTTGTAGGTATATATTAAATTGAAATACATAATTCACACAATAATTGTTTTTTATTTCAATTCCAAGGATAGTTTAGCTACAACATGTATGGAACCAAATAGTCCTCTTCACAGACGTGGACCATCTACAACAAATAAAGGAATGGAGAGAGACCATGTAGTAGGTCAAATTTTTAATTGAATTTCTACATGTCTAACAAGATTGATTGATTGTTGGTTGCTTAGCGTCCAGTGGCAAATATTTCATGCATATTCAGGACGAGAACAAGTTCACAATAAATACAAAGGTAGGTTCTGTAATAGATTAAGGGATTAAGGTCGGAGAAATTTAGATTGATTGTTGGTTGCTTAACGTCCAGTGGCAAATATTTCATGCATATTCAGGACGAGAACAAATTAACAATAAATACAATAGGTAGGTCCTGTAATATGGGCGTCCGAGATATAGGTCGGAGAAATTGAGACTGCCACGGGAAATGAGGGTATATTGGATAGGGACAGAAATTTAGCCTTGCAACAGGTCACCTACGGACTCCTCATAGAGTTTTTGCAAGGGTTCTTAACGTGCAAAGAGCGTGACACTCTCTTTACAAGAGGCATCGGATTTAACGTCCCCATTCTGACCGGACGTGGCTGCAAATTTTTACATCCCGCACAGCCAAAACTGACGCCCCACTTTGGCAAGGGTTTTACTGCCGGTCGGAGGAAGACCAATGGTGACCATACTTCTATTCCTCAGTCACCCTTGAGGGGATAACGAAAGGAAGAATTACCAAGATTAGAAAGAAGGACAAATGTTCAACGACGAATGACAGCACGTGAAGCTAGAAGTAATATAACATCATCACAGAAGCGTCACCCTACGACTGTATCAGGAGAATAGGACTGGAATTTTTAGACCTAGTTTACATATTAATTTGGATGATTTTATTATAACAACAAATATGACAAACACAAAAATCTATAGTAGGTCCTAAAAACGTAAAAATGTCTTTCTGGGAAGCTTTACATTAAAAACAGAATTTGAAACAACCATTGTTTGTCTATATTTTATTAAAACATAATAATATGTAAAAAGTCATAAACGAACCTTGAGTTTTGTCAATAATTGCCTGACCATGAGTAATTTTCTATCTTGTCATTATATAACATAATATAGTAATGTTAAGATTGCGAAAAATGGCACTGCATTAATTGACATTAGAATCATTGGATATGCGATAAACTGAGTGAAGTCAAAGGAACAAAATATATATCGAAATACTACGAAGAATACCAACGCAACTACAATATGTGTTCAAAGGAAAATTCTCAACAAAGAAAGATATGTAAATTCAACAATATCAGTGATCCATGTGAAAAGAAATAAATGTGTAGATACTGATTCATGGATATATATGTTACAAGGAATAACCGAATATAATGTATTTTTAATTTATATTGCGAGACGTTGTTACCGTTATACAAAAAAAATTATCTCGTATTCTTTTTTTATTTGTAAACAAAATGAATGATTGATTGATTGATTGTTGTTTGCTTTACGCCGCATTAGCACAGACAGGCTATATATATGTAAACAAAATGTAAACATGTTTTATTTTTTTAAAATGTGTTTAGTGAAAATATATGATATATTATGTTTGTATCATTGCATGAATGAGAAATATTACTCATATTTTGTATTATTTGTTATAGATATTTAACCATAGTTACTTGAAAATACATTCATGAAAAGACCATAGAAGAAAGTGTATACAGTTCAAGAGAGATGAGGATTCTACATAAAGAATTTGTTCGCTCTCTGTTTGAAGGGAAAAAACTACCATCAAGGTATAATTCAAGGTATTGGCCAACCCTTCAACAGATCAGGAACCATATGGTATTGGCCACTATGCGTTGCAGGTATTTTTCATGTAATATAGATATTCTGAGTGATTCTTCATCCAGTAGAGGACGTGGAATCAAGCAAGAAATTAAATGCAAAGAATTTTTTGTCAAACCAGGGGCCAAACTTTTTGATCTTTGTGAAATTGCATTTCAAAAATTGAAAAATATAGAAGAAAAAAAATTAGTTTATATTACGACAGGAATTCCCGAAAGTGTAAAAGACCAAGACTACAAGAAAACATGAAGAAGTATATTTTGACCAAAATAGTGACAAAGTCAGGGAAATTAAACATTCTTCAGAATCTATAACACAAAAGTTAAGTAAAATAAGCTGCTATGTCATTTATGTTCCAATTACAATGAATATTGAAAAATGGATTTGTCATATACTTCATATTAAAAACAAAAATCTTTCTTCATACAAAAAACTACATGAAAATGCAAGACAGCTTAAATTGGGTTGTTCATGAAATTAATAGATATATGGTAAAACACAATCATACATATGAATTGGCTACTCCATTTATACAAACATATGTCCAAAGGTCTACTGGATCAAAGGAAATATATGCATATGCTAAACTGGTGGATGGTGTTCATCCAGCAGAACAATTGATTCAATCATGGGTAAAAAAAAACCATGAATACATGTACATGTATATTTGTTATTTTGTTATTTTTATATCAACATTGTTTTGATGTTGATTTTTTTTAGGATAAAATTAACTTTGAGGAAACAAAGGTTTTTTTTTATCCGACAAGGTATTTGTGACTAAGTAAATATTCATTCAAAAATGAAATAGAAAAATATTTAATAAATGAAAGATATGAATAAAATTAGGTAAAGATTTGTCAAACTTTCAAAGAAAGTTAGAATCATAATTTAAAATAGAAAGATTCATATTTTCATAAAACTATGTTAAATTGATTTTAAAAGTTATAACGCAATATTATGTAACAGGAAATTTTATAAAACATTATCAAGAACAATATTTAATATTAATCCCCCAGAAATAAATTAAGTTTAAGTAATTATGAAAAGGGGCACATTTTAGACAATAAATCATTATCAATAGGGATAGCGTCCCGCCGAAGGCAAGGCGATTATTTTTAATAAAAAAAAATAATTGTGTATTGTAAAATAGTTTAAGAGAGGAGTAACTGAAATTAGTTGTAAATTGGGGAATAAATTAACTTTTGATTGGGCAAGCAATTTCAGGTTGATCTTGGCATGACCACGTGAGGAAAAGGTTTTAAGGGATAAATTTGGATAATAAAACTTCACTTGGTCACTGGATAACAACAATAAAGATCTAAACTGAATTCGTGTCTATTATATTTAAGGTATGTAAAATATACATGTTAACAAATTAATATGAATAATGATGTAGCATATTTATTTTTAATACAAAAAAATATAACATTTTTTCAAATTGAAGATAAAAGGACTTATTCATTTAATACAAGTTTATATATAATTTGCAAGAATTACAGGTTTGTTGAATAGTATGTAAATAAATTTAAAAAATCAGGCATATAAGTTCCGTAGCTATTGGTTTTATTTTTATTATTTTAAAGGGACATGACTTGATATTGGTCAAAATGATACTCACGTGAACCATACAATTTTAGAAATAATAGGAATATATAAGGACTATTTAAAATGATATTTATAGATGAGTTCAACTTTAAGATGTTCAGGAAACTGAACAATAAGCAGGAAGTCTTGGGGAAGGCGAAAATAGACAGGTTTGATCAACAAGAGAAAATGTTTATAAATATACCTTGACTATTAAAATCATGTTTATCACTTTTGAATGCTAAGATATAAGCACAAATATATTGATCGGAAATCTTTCACTAATTATATCTTTCAATTCTGATCATGCATTTTACAATACAAG
Source organism: Mytilus californianus (assembly GCF_021869535.1). Taxonomy (NCBI): domain Eukaryota; kingdom Metazoa; phylum Mollusca; class Bivalvia; order Mytilida; family Mytilidae; genus Mytilus; species Mytilus californianus. The sequence continues at coordinate 5,289,737 of NW_026262604.1, forward strand.
TCGTGATTTTTATGAGTAATAAAATATACTGCCAGTTTAATTTGAGATTGAAATGATGAGATATGTTGAGTTTGTTCCCTTGATAAAAGATAATTTTGGAATCTATAGAAATTGTATTTAAGGTTCTTTATATGATCGTATGTTGTTTATTTGATATCGTTAATTCATAATCTATGTACAATTGTAATTAAATGTTTCACTTGGTCACTTGAAAACAACAATAAAGATCAAGCCTGAATTTGTGTCCATTATATATAAGGTCCAGTGACAAAAAGTTGACAAGCACAAAACGATACAAAACACCCCCAAATATCAACACAACATGACGATGGAAGTTTTTACATCTCACGAAAAAGATGTTGTTTATGTACAATATTAATAAAAGGTTGACCGGTCATTTTATTCAGTTTTGACCATTGATTCATGTGATATATATTTTGTTTATTTTTATTACACATTATTGTCCAGTTTATCAAGACAAGTTTAAATGTCAGTTGTAGAATATGTTGTATATTATTCATATTGATAAATAGTATAAATAAATTCATAATTTCTGCCTCTTTATTTTCTCAGATTGTAAGACAACTTACTAGTACCTGACTCAGGATTTTCCAAACGCGGCACGTGTTTTCACGTTGTGGACATTGATAGTAATGTCAAGTTCCTTGTCAGATTAAGAGTCCGACCTAGACCGTCTTCTTAATGTCAATAGTGACGAAGAGGCAGACATTATGAATTTATTTGCCTCAGACGAAGAAAATTCTCTGGGTTTTCTGTACCGTGTGCTGATAAACGAACTATTTACCATAAAAAGTCGAGAAGTCCCAGGAAGGGTCCGGGTGAAAACCGCAAAGGGAAGGCCCCACTAAAATGAAGTAGATATTACTCCGGTGGTGATGCTTTTCCGTCATCTAGCAAAGCTTGTAAGAGACACAGCCCTACAGATGTTAGGCAAACAGAATTCATGAATTTGTGTAGTTTTCTTTAAGACTTTTTAGACATTAGGGCAAATACTGACAACTCTTAATGTAAGTCCCGACCAAATGGGTGCACCGCATACTGAACCGTTAATCTAAGATGAACTTGTTTGCAAAATGTGACAATGCTATCTCATAGGAGTTTGCTTTTGAACTGCCTAACATTTTTGATAAAGACAACAAATTCAGGGAAGATGCTGCCGATAATGTAGCTAAACTAAAAAAGTGTAGTTACCAAAAAGAGAGCCAACGTCACTAAAATTAAGAAAAATAAAGTACCCGCTAATTTCCAAGCATCCCTATGATTTTTCCTGCACATTTTTTAATGTTTGAGGAATTTCAAGTCTATGAAATTTTTATAATTTTCAATTTGGTATATCGATGGAATCATAGCAACTTGCATTTGATTAGGAAAAAAAAAATTGGTGTGCCAAGGATGACAAACTTGTGATTTTGGTTTTTTTCCCCAACCCTTTTGGTACCAATAAATGCTGTTTGCTCTTGCCTTCTGTGAGTTGGCTTTAAAGAGAGACCGATTCGAGTATTTCATTATGTTTTATAGTACACGGCTCAATAAGCACAGTACGAATCCATTTCAGATTGATATATTTTACCTGTGTTTTTAAAACAGCCAGTAGGAATAACAATTAATTTATATTACAAGTATTGTACATAATCAGTCCTACAACTATGCCCAAGAATTTGCATCAAAATGATGTTGGATGGAAAATCAGCTTATCACCAACACCACTTAAAAAACACAAAATTTTCAAATAAATTTGTCACTCCAATCATAAGTTTGTTAGTTGATGAATACCACATGTTTAGTTTTCTTGATAATTGGTGGTAATTGTTGCATGAATGAATTAATAGTAAATACAAATGTGAATATTTAGTTAATAACAAATGTAATACAAATTAAAAATTATAAGACAAATAAAAATTTCAATTTTTTTTTAATGTGTAGGGTAATATAACATCACAAACTTTCCTTCATCCTTTTTAATATTTAATTTCCATGAGTAGTTATTAAAATGTTAAAATAATCAAAATTTCAATTAATTTCATTGTTCCTGCTCTGGAATGATAATATCAGAAACTAAACACATTGTGTATTTTCATCTCTACTGTTATTACAAACTCAGTTTTTTGTTTTAAACATCTGTTTGTTAAGTAGTATTATCTGACCCTTTATCAGCATCAGGTGACAGATTTACAGCTTTAGTTAACCATTTTATAATTGAGAGAAGTTATGAAAATTTCCTTCTGTAGGATTTGGATTCAACACTGTAATATTAACATGTTATTTGGTTACATTATAGAACCGTGGAGAAACAGCTTTACATCCGGCTGCTTGGAAAGGACATCTACAGGTCACAAAATATCTAGCAGATCAAGGAGGTATTAGTCCGTTGGTTAAAACACATAAGAAGGAGACTTATCTGAAGAAGCAATAAATTATAAGGCAAAACAAAAAGCATAATATACATAAACTGTTTTCCTTATTTCAGTCCTGTTTCAAGACTATGTATCCCTGGCACTGATTCTGCAAGAAAAAGACAAAAAGAAACAGAAGGTCTTATGTCGACAGATATAGGGTTTCAACGAAGATCAGTGGAGCCAACACCGGTACATTCTCATGTTAAAGGGCCTTTACCATCAGGTAGGTTTCTATATTTCTCCCTCCTTCATAGCCTACATGTTTGAATGAACTCATCATCGATACCAAAAAGTTGTACGTTAGTCGTGATTTATGTCGAATCAACTTTGAAATCAATTACAGTTTACAAGCACACACATTTAAATGCGTTTTATTAAATATACTTTTTCACTTTTATGGTCTTTTGGAAAATGTTGTTAGTACTGTATTTAGACCCTCTACTAAGGAATTTTAACTTGTTTAAACTTTAGCGCAAATGTCCTATGAAAAAAGCGCAAAAGTCCAGCGACGGTACATTTCTGAAATTATATTTTAAGTTGGGATATAAATCCTCTTTTATTCAATTTTCAGCATGATTTAACAATTTATAGATTTTGATCCTTTGAATGAAATAGAGCGACCATACTTCTATTCCCAGGTCATCCTTTGGGGGCTATGTAGTATCTGATAAACGGATCAATTCACCATTATAAAGCAATGACCAATGATCCATGATAACGACTTTCACTACAAATCAAACATGCTAGATAGACATGTACATGTAACAATCATTCCATCGACCAAATCTACTTGACTCATTGCTTATATTACTTAACCAGGAACAATTAACAGTGAACCATAAAGGCGAGGTCAAGGTCAGATGATACCTTTAAGACTGACATGTTCACCTTTCGATCAGTCCATACACAAAATATAGTTGACCTACTATAGTATCTAATACTAAAACTTTGGAACTTATCATTTTGTTAATACATTTGCTTCGTCATATTTCATAAATGAAAGTAACTTTTCACATTTTTTTGTTTGCTTATAAACTGACGACGTGACAAAATTAATGTAAGATGATGTCATAAACAATATGATGGCAGATGCAGGAATTTCGTTCACATTAAACGAAAACACCAAAAATCCAATAATAAAAGGACTCATCATACATGGCTCAACTGTTACAAAAAAAACAATCCATGTATGAACAGTTCTGGAAAGAGGCAGAACATTTATTGAAAATCAAGGTATCGTACTTTTATTTTGAGTATTGTTTTAGGTTAGGCATCTACAAACATGTTGGCCTCGGGCTTCAGTGAAACTTGAAGACATTAATTATTGAAATGACTATTAATAAATTAAATGTGCTTTAGAAATTATTGATTTAATTGTATTTAGTTTAATACCATGATTGATTGATTGTTGGTTGCTTAACGTCCAGTGGCAAATATTTCATGCATGTTCAGGATGAGAACAAGTTAACAATAAATACAATAGGTAGGTCTTGTAATAGAGGCCGTCCGGGAAGAAGGTCGGGGAAATTTTGACTGCCACGGGAAAATGAGGGTATATTGGATAAGGACAGGAATTTAGCCTTGCAACAGGCCACCTACGGACCCCTCAAAGAGTGTGGCACTCTCTTTACACGAGGCATCGGATTTAACGTCCCCATTCTGACCGGACGTGACTGCGAACTTGTACATCCCGCACAGCCAAACGGACGCCCCACTTTCGCGAGGGTTTTACCGCCGGTCGGAGGAAGACCAATGGTGACCATATTTCTATTCCCCAGTCACCCTTGGGGGTTTAATACCATGATAAATTCCACTAATTTCAAATATGTTATTCTTGTTTCACATTTTGAATGTGGATCTACTGAAACACTTCGTGCCGAAGCATTAATGAAGTTATTTGACATTACAGAATATGGCATGAGAGGCAGCAATAAAAGAAATAGGAGTGCGGCGGTGGCACAGAACTTTGAAAGTTTTGTTCATCATTGTGAAGGTAAATTAAAATAAGACACTACTTTGATAATTATTATCAATGACATGAGACATATGGTATACATTAATGAGAGAACAACGCAAGACATAATACATACAAAGAGGTAAACAACCTATAGGTCAAAATCTGAATTGATGAATCTAGAAGATGGCATTTCAACATTTTTTTATCATTGTTAATTACATGTAGCCAAACCTAAAACCCAGTTTTGATAGAAAACATAAGAACATGATTTTAATTTCATAAATTAAAAACCTACCTGACACATGTCCGTTAGGATTTCTTTCTCTCGTTGGTATTCAACTCTCTCCCCAACCGGAAGTTAAAAAACAAGTACTCAGGTGTACCATGTTATGACTTCAGGTCCAGGTAAACGAGATCAGTTTTCTTTCTCGGCGCTTGATTGATTGATTGTTGGTTGCTTAACGTCCAGTGGCAAATATTTCATGCATATTCAGGACGAGAACAAATTAACAATAAATACAATAGGTAGGTTCTGTAATAGGGGCTTCCGGGATTAAGGTCGGAGAAATTTAGACTGCCACGGGAAATGAGGGTATATTGGATAGGGACAGAAATTTAGCCGCAACAGGTCACCTACGGACCCCTCAAAGAGTTGTTGCAAGGGTTCTTAACGTGCAAAGAGCGTGGCAATCTCTTTAAACGAGGCATCGGATTTAACGTCCCCATTCTGACCGGACGTGGCTGCAAATTTATACATCCCGCACAACCAAACGGACGCCCCACTTTAGCAAGGGTTTTACTGCCGGTCGGAGGAAGACCAATGGTGACCATACTTCTATTCCCCAGTCACCCTTAGAGGCTCTCGGCGCTTGAAAGACAGGTGTTTTTCAGCGGAGTGAAAATTATAACTCAAGAGAAGTGACGGCTGAAGATAAGCTTATGATGAATAGTGATAGTGAGCACGTGGAGGAACCTAGCCATTTGTCAAATTAACCTTGCGTCATTTAATAATTTTCTCTGTACACAAATAAACAGTTATCAACTTGAGGTCAATATTTACAAAACATTAAAATATTATGCATTAGTTGGTAGACAAAACTGTGTATTGACCTTTAAATTTTGGAATAATAGAGTTCAAATATATCAATATCACGTTATAACTTATTATCATTTTGACGTAAATGTTTATTTTTCGATTATCTCTGTGATATTTAGTCGTTTGATATGGTAAAGTCCCAACAGGTTCGAATAAGATCTTCCCAGCATATAATGATTGGTTTCAATCCCCCTTACTTATATTCCCCTTTAATATGGCATCCGGAAACATGTGACAGTGATTTGGAGGAAGCATTTAGTCGGCCACATGTAGACTGCCACTTGTGGAAGATGTTAAAAAATTAGCCATACATGTCAACATTTAAATAAAAAAATAACAAATTTGCCAAAGCTACGACAGAACGAGAACAGTTGCTGCCATCCTTCATGTCCAAAACTGATGAAGATTTGAAGATATTGTTTTAGTTCAGCAAAATCATGTCCTCATGGTTAACATTACTACAGAAACTGAAAATTTGGTGCCCATTTGAACATGTTAGTGTGAAATTGCCTTTATTACTCATTGAGCAAATGAACTAACTTCATCTGTGATCAAATATTTGGAAGAGCATGAAATGGTAAAGAGAATTTTATCACCTTACTAGTATCTTATTTCTCATAATGTTTTAAAAAGTACACTTAAGCATGTTCAGTTGATTCTTTAAGAAGCACTAGCTACGAGATATATGTTCAATCACTAACAAGAGTGAAATAGTGAAATAATAATTCGCTTTTAGCAGCCAGTATGGTTCAATTTTGTCTGAATAAGCTAAGAAACATCGATGATGAATTATTCACTCGCAAGTGAATAATTCGACCTTATTGGATCCGTATTTATGCGACTTTCAATTTAACCCAAAAGCAAGAGACGGATAATGCATGAATTATGCGTGCTTAGTTTTTAAAATGAACATTGAAATGAAACAAAGGTAAATCATTTAATTAAAAATGGGGAATGTGTCAGAGACAACAACCCGACCATAGAGCAGACAACAGCCGAAGGCTGATTTGATAATTTATAGAACTTATATCTAAAGTTCATTATATGAATCAACAACCCGACCATAGACCAGACAACAGCCGAAGGCTGATTTGATAATTTATAGAACTTATATCTAAAGTTCATTATATGAATCTATGTTGTTTATTTGGTGTCGTAATTTGAGTATAACTGTATTCAAATGTTAACTTGGCCATATGATATCGAACAATAAAGATCTAGCCTAAATTTGTGTGCATTATATATAAGGTCAAGTTATCAAAACACAACCCGAACAAAAATACCAAATGGTATCGACACAACAGGTTTGGTGGAGGAGAGAGAAAAGAATGGTACAACATTAAAGATGCCAAGAACCCCAGTAACAAGAAACCTTCGATCTGCTAAACGAAGCACAGAAAGCGTTGGTACAACTGCTACAACTCGGAATTACAACAGCAGAAATAAAAAAAAAAGTGGCACACCTGTAGCAATACAGACATAAGGTGGAGCATCTGCCAACATGCAGCAACACGAACAAGTTCAACCCTTTTTTTAATTCAACAGCACTTTTACAACCGTCAACATATGATTGGTCATCAAAACCATGTAATTGGATTTCACTATTTTCATCATGGGCAAAACTACTAAAAATAGTATTGCCTCAAACCCAATATCAATGTCAGGTTTGTTATGTAAATCCATTGCAGCCAAAATGAAAGTTAATTTGATACCACAACAAGAATTCACAAGGCAGTGTCTTCCTTTGAAGATAAAATAATCGACAAAATGTCGCAAAGACTAGATTCTTTAACCGCAATTTGTTTTCCAAATCAACACAAATCTGATTATGTGCATTAAAACTCCCGAAATAATGCTTATTTTGAAAATAAACAATCTTTTCAGATGCCTTCTAGATACAATGACAGTCAACCACTGATGCCAATTCAAAGGCAAAGACTGGTAATACAAAACATTGCCGATCAGTGGCTTTACCTGAACTCAGATCTCAAAGTTTAGATTTCCTTTTGATATATAAGCATTCATTTATGTAGTCGTTTAGTGCTAGATTGTATGTTAAGACATCAACTGCCAGTCACCTTAAAGTTTGCATATTCTAATTTCTGCATTCGATATCACTCTGGGCCATTCTTTGACAATTTGGAACAGTCTTCTCCTTACCTGAATAGTCCTTTTAAGTATGTTAATGTTGGTAGGTGTTGCAAAATGCAAAGCACAGGACTTAAATGCTCTTAAAAGAGTGAAACGGTTTGCAAATAAAGTCTGGATAAGTTTTAGCCAAACTGTATTAACTGTATTAAATAGGCATAAACAGCCAAAAAAAGTTATGATCATGCTTTTAATTAGTCAAGTGTCATTAAAGTGTTATGTACCAATTCAAAATCTCAATTATTGCTCAAAAGATTTAGCAAATTAAGTCAGAATAAGTTGAACTTATTTTAGTATTTAAAGCTGAACAGCAGAATAAGTCATCATTACACCTTTGTTCGTCAGGCAAAAAAACTATTTATTTTTCTTTTTGATAAACATGAATATGCATGAACTGACCTGTTATATTATACCTTCATGTTTAAAATCTAAATTGAGTTTTTTTTTTACAGATATTGGCAAGAATTGGTGGAAAGAATGATCATGTAGGAATACCATTGAAAACTTATGCAAAAACAAGTTCATAAGATTCTTGATGGTTTAAAAGGTAACGAGGAAAACAAATTGTCCTTCCTGACAAAGGCAAAGAAAACCAACATCAACACTAAAAAAACTACACAGACAACTAAAGACACACACCAATTCCAATACAATCTAGGCTAAACGCTATGAACAGTTTATATTCTACTTCATCAGTAATTTTAATAATGTTTGTCACAATTGCCAAATTTATATTTAGCAATTTATGATTTGGCATTAACAAGGAAGGGTGATCTTTTTTGAGGAAAGTCAAATGATTATGGTACTGAATCTACCTTGTACCGTCACTGTTCCGGGCATTCCCGAGAGCTCTGTTCATGCAGCGAAAGTATATTCCATGGGCGTACCAAAGAGATAAAGAAAGAAATGAAGAAAGCTTTTAGTCAGGATGTGAAATGTAGTATTTTTATGACAGCTAATGCAAAAGTACAAAAGAATACTGTATAGAAGATATATGAAGATTTATCAAAGCTCTGCAAGCGACATTTAGGTGTTATGTTGCCAACTTAATGAAAAAAAAGACTGCTACAACATCACTTTCCTGCAAATGGATGAAAAAGAGGCTGCTACAGCATCACTTTCCTGCAAATGGATGAAAAAGAGGCTGCTAAAACAACACTACCCTTCAAATTGACGAAAAAGATGCTGCTAAAACAGCACTATCCTTCAAATTGATGAAAAGTGAATGTTGTTACTGCAAGAAATCCTGAAATGAAGCTAAGTGAACATGCCATTAGTAGTATGAAGCTTTACAACACGAAAAACAATAATGAATCTGTGCATAGATCCTTGAGTTTTAATTACCCAAAATGTTATCTTCTCTAAAGGTTATCAAGATTAACATCTGGCATTCATAGAAACAACATGCCAGGAGCATCAACAAAGCCAAAGAGTGAATATCTAGGAGTTTATTTATCCAACTGCAGTTCGAAGATCTTTGACAATATAAACAAACAGTTTACCTACAAGCAAGACTTTGAAAAAAACTGAAGTTAAAAAATGACGACTTTCAGTTGTGAAAAGATAATATAAATTATTTGCTTACCATTTTGGTAATAACTGATATGAGTACACTGATGGTACTGTACATTACAATACTTATAGTACTTAATAGTAATATTGATATTTCTTTTCATTTCAAGCATGACACTAATATATGGACGGACTAAGTCAATCCTTCCGTTCGTTCGTCCTCCTGTATTATATTCACTGGAAGAAAATTACAATATTTTTTCCTTACAGAATAAAGGTTAAATAATATTTCATCTATTGTATCATGTCGATATTGAACACAACACAAAACTAAAATTACAACGAAATTGTACTTTTATTATTATTATTCTGAATTTTTTATCTTCGGTTAAGGACAATGACGGAAAAGAAATATAGAAGACATAAATAAAGCAGATCTTATAAATGAAGTATTTGAACGGGATTAAAATCCATTTTATATAAGTTATAAGACAAATAAGTATGCCCTTTTCTTCTATCATGATTATATATAACAAAATATCGGACAAAGTTAATTCCTAGTTTAAATTAAAGTGTTGGTATCATTGCATTTGATATTTTGAGTAAAATAAAAGTGTTGATATCATTACATGTGAGGCAACAATCAACCAGACTTAATATTCCTGAAATGTACGGAACTTAATTAAAATCTAACAGGCAGAAGGATTCTACTTAAGTCATGATTTAAATCCAAATTATGTTCAATAAGTGGGATTGTAGGAGGATACCATAGGTAATGATTCCATTCAATTTATGTTAAATATGTGGGACTCTAGGAGGATACCATAGGTCCTAATTCGATCCCTACTTATTGCTTAAGGTCCAGTGGCAAATATTTCATGCATATTCAGGTCTAGAACAAATTAACAATAAATACAATAGAAAGGTTCTGTCATAGAGGTGTCTGGGATTAAGGTTGGAGAAATTTAGACTGCTACGGGAAATGTGGGTGTTTTGGACAAGGATAGAAATTTAGACTTCAAACAGGTCACCTACGGACCCCTAAAACAGTTGGTACAAGGGTTCTTAACGTGCACACAGCTTAGCACTCTCTCGACACAAGGCACGATTTCACGTCCCCGGTCCAGACGTGGCCGCAAATTTGTACATACCGCACAGCCAAACGAACGCCCCACTTTGGCGAGGGTTTAACTGCCGGTCGGAGGAAGACCAATGGTGATCATACTTTTATTCCCCATTCACCCTTGTAGCGATCCCTACTTTCTGTTTAATATGAGGATACCATAGGTCCTGATTCCACTCTTACTTACTAGTATGTTTAATAGGTGGAACTGTATGAGGATACCATAGGTTAGGATTCCTTTCCTATGCTTAATTTCAAATACACAGAGGGGCTAAGCTGAAAAGTAAAGAGCGAGATGCTTACTGGACGAGCATGGATCCAATGTCTACATTACAGATTTGTATGTAGGTGCTATATCACTTTCTTCATCTTAGCCGCGTTCTTAATTTTGCTCTTAACCTAAAACGGCATATTAACCAATCATTTACAGGTCTAGGAAATAAATTTAAGATCCTCTTGTTACGATACAAGCCCAGCCGCGGTTCCCTGAACATTCACTTAAACATTGATATATACATAAGCAGCTAATATAATTAAACACCAAACGAACCAGAAAGTATGTCGTCGCAAATCCATTATCACATTGTTCTCGTCCTGAAACATGCATGAAATATTGGCAACTGGACGTCTTGGATCTGTTCCAAATATATACACCAACAAGAACCATTAGACAGGATATAAATATGGCTTCCTATTTTATATCGTGATGACCTCGACTGTATATGATCAAGATAATTGATTGTTGGATGTGTATTCCAGTGACAAGTATTTCACATATGGACAGGGCACGACATACAATCGGGAGAGTCACTCCCTGTTCAAGGCATCGAATTAAATATCCCCATTCTGACCGGACGTGGATACGTACTTGTACAGCCCTTTGGGTTTAATGCAGATCGGAAAAATACCTAAGTGTCCGTATGTCTACTCCCCAGACATCTATGAAGAAGGTTTGTTGTCAATCTAAACTGGTACCTATTTCGTTAGTTTGGCTAGTGAAAAGGTATTCCATACCGAAGTCATATAGTCCCACCCTCCACTCTCCGTATTATATTGATTGACATATCATTGTATCGATTGATTGCTTAACGTCCAGTGGCAAATATTTCATGCATGTTTAGGACGAGAACAAGTTAACAATAAATACAATAGGTAAGTCTTGTAATGGAGGCCATCCGGAATGAAGGTCGGGGAAATTTGGACTGCCACTGAAAAATGAGGGTATATTGGATAGGGTCAGAAATTTTGCCTGGCAACAGGCCACCTACGACCCCTCAAAAAGTTGTTGCAAGGGTTCTTTACGTGCAATGAGCGTGGCACTCTCTTTAAACGAGGCATCGTATTTAACGTCCCCATTCTGACCGGACGTGGCTGCAAACTTGATACATCCCGCACAGCCAAATGGACGCCCCACTTTGGCAAGCGTTTTACTACCGGTCGGAAGAAGACCAAGTGACCATATTTCTATTCCCCAGTCACCCTTGGGGGCATATCATTGAACAGTTTTAGTTTAATAATTTACAAAAAAAACACATGTAATTAATTCAACAACATCGATAGTAGCAAATACATCATGCATGTTCAGGACGAGAAAAAAATGTAATTACTTAAATTAGGTAGGTCTCCCGAGTGATGTAAACTTACTGCGAATGAAAAACAATATAGATTGATCGTTATGATATGGCTGGGAAGTCATAATTAAACTGTCATTATTCTGCCCTAATACGCACTATGATCAGTCAATAAAATTATGGTGAATTTGTTCTTATTAAATGGTTGGCTAAAGAGCACTTTTCCCATGTTGATTGTGTTAATTAAATCCTTCTTAAAACACAAGATTGATTAAATTTTCTCTGATTGTTCATTCACCTTGGTATTCGTGATGTGTCGTTAAGTGTTCTAGTCTACACTTGTTGAAAATCCGATGCACATGTGAATATGTCACACAGGTAACTTGAAAATATGTTTGTCGTTGTAACTATGTGGTACTAAATCAATAAATAAGTAATTGAAGTTTAATTGTAATTTTATACCGTCGATTCTCATCACTTATTTGCCCATACAGAAAGAAATTTAATCAATGCACCTACTGCAACAATCGCTTATAAAATGTTTAAAGCTTATACATATTCTCCCTTTTCCTGTGACGTCTTGTATAACAGGTAAATAAAATTTAGTTACTGAGTATGAACGTTAGATACCTACAACGACAAAATTATTTTTTTTACAAATATACACCCCAAATCGGAGCAATAAAATTTATGCATATAAAAAATGTAAACCTGGTACACAACGGTTATTTTTTAACATGATAATGAAAATTATGATTATGATAATAGTGATATTAACTAGATTTTGTCATGCTGAATACTACCATTGTTTAAAATCTCTAAAAATATTCAGAACAAAATAATTACTCTCAAAAACAAGTAGTTAATTATGTCAATATCCTCAAGTCAAACGACTTTCACATTCTAAATATAAGATTCACTATAAAAATACATTACCAAGCATTAATTATGACAATTAGGCGATCAAACAGTAGGGAATTAAAAAGCTGTTTAAAAAAATATCAGTAAAAAATAACGACATTGCCAAGGGCTGTTACAGCAATGAGCATAACATACATGGGAAGGACCAGGCACTTGGAAATTTGAGTAATCTATCATAGTAGTGATTTCTTTGACTCATACCCACTCACAGAGGCACAAACAGAAGGTTTATAGGCATCAATATAATAAGAATTAACTGAAAGAAAATGTAAAATGTTTTTAACAAAGTAAGTACTAATCCCAACAGAAACACTTCAAATTTTGATTAATTTAATTTTTTTTTTAAATTTTAGTCAAATAACATATATTTTTCTTGGATTATGTTACGTGCAAAAGTCAGAGAATATCGAATGTTAATATATTAAAATTCACGGTGCAGAGCATTTCTGGAAGATTACTGAAAAAATGTCAATCTATTTGCAAATGCAAATGAACTTAGCCTAGAAATATTTTTGACAAAAAAGTCGAGTTTCTAGTCTTTTACCATGTTTACCAGTTACCCAGCCCCAATTACCAAAACACAAGCTAATATTGGAAGTCCAGAAATAGACCATAGATGCATTTTCCACTGACCAACAACCAATGTATAGTATATACCTTTTTCCTTTATTAGGACTCTCCCTGTCAATGTATGTTTTGCTGTTACAGCACTCAATGGATTTTAAGATTTTTAAAAGCTTTTACATAAGATCTTGAAATTTGTTAAAAAATCTGGAACAACTTTCAAACAGCAAATCAGGTGGTGCTAAAATAATTAAAATCTGCATCAATTGCAGTAAACTGCTTTTGTTCAAGACTCCATTTATTTGCTGTACACAGGAAAAATTGCAACATATGTTTTCATATGTTTTTCATATGTTCAAAAACATATGTCAAACGTATGTTGAGAACCACTCATGAAAAACATATGTTTTTACCACATGAAAAACATATGTTTAACATATAATAAACACGTGTTTTTGAAAAATCATATGATAAACATATGTTAAACACATGTTTTCATGCCATCAAATCATATGATTTCATATGAGGATCTCAACATATGTTTTTCATATGTTTATTTTTTTTTCTAATTTGATACTCATAATGAAATAAATATGAATTTCATGTGAGAGTTAAAGTATGAAATACATATCTATTCAATAGAAAGCTTACCTTTAATTTACAAGTTAAGTTCTAGACACTGTATATAGCACGTCATGTACTTAAATAACACATGGAAAATATGAGATATAATTTCTGAAGCGCTGACAATCATATTAACTGTCAGACATTATAACGACCTTGAAATTTCTTGAGTGCTGACTTTCATTTGACTTATCCATAGCCCTGTCCAAGCAACTTTTGAGAAAGCAAAATTTCTCGCAAAATCATTATCAACAGAATTATAATCAAGCATGCAAGAAAAACCTCTGTCTATGTACCTTGAACTTGTAAGTTGAATATCAAAATGATTAATAAGGTTGAAAAGAATTATAAATTCTTATTATATTAACTGGTCCATCATAGCTTGCTTATAAGTTGGTTTTTACTCCCATTTGAAGGCCAAATAATAACCAATAATCACTTGAGTTGTATCATTGGCAATCATATGTACCTGTCATCTTCTTATATAAGCCTAGGCTCTGTGTTGAAGACCGTACGTACCTTGACCTATAATGGTTTACTTTTATAAATTGTGACTTGGATGGAGAGTTGTCTCATTGGCACTCATACCACATCTTCCTATATCTACTAAATGTCAATATCTAATATCACTATCAAATGTCATTGGTTGATCTGTGCTAATTAAAAACACAAATTTATGTATTAACAAATGTATTTATTTATTTTTTTGGTAACTTTTGGGCTATGTTCCTTCTTTCATTCTTTCTTCTCTTTTCTTTACTACATCTCATTGTTTCTTTACTACATCTCATTGCCTATAATAGAAAATGGAAAAAAAATAAACTTATGTCAATGCTTTTAATTGAATGAATGAAAAACTGCAAAAACTTTCCTTATTTATTAAATAACGGATTAAGTTTATTTTACATTTATTATTTGATGTGTAATGATCTACCAAATAAATCATTTTATAACTGATTTTTACCAATATTTATATGGCATGATATAACACCACTGTCTGTGGTGTCAGCTTGGAATGGAATGTTGGCTTTTGCTCCACCTTGAAGGATGTTTATTTATCTTTAGCTGCTAATATCAAAGACATTTTGTCATTTGTGGACAGCGGTCTCATCAACAATCCTCCCACTCCTACCCTATCTTTCTTATTTTTATGTTAATACAAATAATTACATTACCTGTACATGTATGTCATGAGAATCTTACCATTTAGTTTGGCAGACAACAATCACCAAAACATTCAAAGATTAATAGCTATTTTTAATACACCCATATAAAATTACAGAAATAAGCATTTATAATAAATCATAGTAATGAATTAAAAACATTATTAAGATATACCTGGTTGTTGTGCTACTTGTCTTTGTGTCATCCTTTTATTATCTATGATTTTTAACCTATCCCATTTTCTTTCATCATCTGTTTTTACAACTTCCTCATAGTATTCCCCTATCTTAGCCCAAAAGTCACCAAAAAACTCCAACTCATCACTCCCTTCATCGTTAAGTTTCTTGGAGTGCAAGAATGACCTCTAAAAGAGAAAATTTGTTTATACAAAATAAAATGAATAAAAAAGGAGATTATGTTTCAATGCATGCATATAATCTTGTAACAGGACATAATTTCCATTTATAAAAGGCATTTAGTATTAAAAACTCAAGAATTGTAAATATGCCACCAAAAGTGAAACTTTATGTTTTTTTTTGTGATAATAACAATTGTGTACAAACACAGCTTTCATTTTTTTTTAATAAATGAAATACGCTGGTTAACTTCGGGTAAATCGGCGTAAATGAGTCATTACTGTGACAAGGGGCGTAAAGGGGGTATCTGCACGCGAAATAAAATTGCTGTTTCACGATGAACGAACAATTAAAAATTTCATGCATGTTGATCTTTTTACCGATTTCACGAAACACAGTGAAATGAAATTCTAATGCAATTCGTTTGTAACGATAAAATTCATTGGAGGGGTAAATTCCACGTTCTACTAGTCCATAACTAAGAAAGCCACCATTTTGAATTCCTATTTTTTTTGGTATGTAATTTCTCACAAAATAAACATGAAAGTCACATTTTGAGCCTTAAAATCTTCTTTTTGTCAACGTGGAAACCATTCTGAAGCGTACGAAAGGTATAAATACGTGTTGTATTGATGTTTGACATCGTGAGTATACACATGACGTCACATTGTTTAGTTGCTAAAGACACTGCTACAGTTTCGCAGACTTTTTCATTTATGTCATTTTACGCCAAAATATTTATTATAAGTGGTATTTATTTTAATATGCTGCATTAGAATGGAGATAACTGTATTGTATTTTAAGCTTGGCCTTCGTAAACTTGATTTTACTGTCGCAAATATCCGTTTACTAGCTCCGCTACGTAAACTCAATTTGCGACAGTAAAATCTACGTTTTACGAAGGCCAAGCTTAAAATACAATACAGTTATCTCCTAAATGGCTTAACATGTTGCACGAAAATAACCCTTTACCACCCTTTGTGACGTAATTACATAAGCATTGTGACATAGGAAATCCAGGAAAGTATGATCAGTCATGTATAAGTAACATTTGTTTAAAGCAAACTTGAGTTTAATAATGGAAACCAATTTATGTCAGACATGTGGACGTACAGGTAGACATGGTTAAAACTTAATGACCCATTTCACCTTGCGTCAGGGTCAGAAAATACGTTTAACATAATTATTTCATTGAAATAGTAATTTTTTTAACCTAAAGTCACTATTCTTATTCCTAAAAATAATTATATATTTCTTTGGTTTATGTCTCAATGTATTGGTGAGTATGCGTATTTTAGGAACCAATAATCCACTATCTATAAATCTTTTTTGAGAGTGACTCTTTTAAAATATTTAGTTATCATATTGAATTTTAAATGAACTTACCAAAACCAAACAAAACCGAATTCTCTCTGGAGAATCACCAACGACTATACTTGCAGAACTTGCATAACTCTCCAGATAGCTTTTACAAAAATTTTGTAATGGGATGGCCTGAACGTCTTTGCCATTCTTTATGTCAATGTCACTGTTGCTAACAGTATTAGACATTCATAAGCATAATTAACTAAAGTGGCAAGTACATTTTTGATAGAAGAGGTTATCATTTATTTTGGTAATTTTCAGGACACATGCATCTACCAAAGTATTAGAATATGGAGAAAAAGGTCCAATATTGAAATTTCTTGGTATAACACCAGAAAAACTCAAAATACCAGGAAGAATTTCGCTTTTAAAAAGAGATGGAAATGGACATCCTATTGTTGAGAATGAGAAGCAAGATGGGTTGTTACGCATATCACTCCAAATTGAACCTATAGTAGATAATAATCATTACACCATTGAAAGAGGTGCTGGTGTATGTGCGCAGAATGTTGATCTAATACATGCTTGTGACTGGGTGAAATACAGAAATATAAATAGTAATGTAAGTCAAATAATTTATATATATTTATATTTAGTTATACAGTGTCTTACTACACAGTTATCTTATTTAGTTATTTAGAGATGCAAAGAGACTAGTCAATATGCTGTTAACGTATATATATTGAAATTTAAAATAAATATAAATAATTATATATACAAAGAAAGTTCAAAATGCGAAAAAAAAAGTCCTTTTATTGACTACTAAGTATATAGAGATAACTACACAGAGTTTGGAAACTTGTGGGATAGGCATGTTGTTATTGCTATTGCTATTCTGTGATGTATTGCATCATATCATATATAAAAAATCAATCTCATTAGGTAGAAGTAGAACACACTGTTTTATGATAACAGGGTTTTCACATGGGACATGGTTTCGTATTATCCTTAGAGCCATCATAAAGCCTTACATACAGTTAATATCCCCTGTCCCCTATAAAGGTCAAATAACAATTATATTACATTGTCAATAGTTATAAGGGTTCATATACTCTGTCAAGGTATCCTTTCAATTGTTTGATTTCCAGAATATATTACTACAGTTATGCTTATGATGATAGCACATAATATAGGATTAAACACATTTTTATGCCCCATCTACACCTACGATAGTAGAGGGGTATCATGTTTTCTGGTCTGTGCGTCCGTTCGTCCGTCTGTCCTGCTTCAGGTTAAAGTTTTTGGTCAAGGTAGTTTTTTTATGAAGTTGAGGTCCAATCAACTTGAAACTTAATACACAGGTTCCCTATGATATGATCTTTTAATTAGAATTTTTACCCCAATTTCACGGTCCACTGACATAGATTGAACATAGAAAATGATAGTGCAAGTGGGGCATCCGTGTACTCGGGACACATTCTTGTTTCTAGAGGTTATTGATGTGTTAACTCGGTCAGTTAAATCAAAACAAACTGAATAAAAGTCTGAAGGACTACGTAAGTAGTTTAGGCAACATGGTTTATCGAAGTGTAAACTAAGGAAAGAAACTCAAACGGACCAATCACATTCAAGTATTTGTTGATATGCAAATCAAATAAGAATTATAATTAGATAATTTAAATGTATTTTTCAGATTTGCTATGGTATATTCAAGGAAGCCATCAAGATATTTCATAAAAGAGGATCTGTCAAGTTGATAGCAGTGGTATTGAAATGTACCATCACTGGGGAAAAGGTTGCTCAATGTCCTGTTTTGAGACTTTTGAATTTAAACGAATATGTGCCTACCCTCAAATTATTATCTAAGAGTCAAGTAATTCACAGCTGTCATGATGCTAGATGCCACGTTATTGAGGGATTAATTAAAGAAAGAATTGAACAAGAAAACGTTATCAGAAGAACAGTCACTTTTAAGCATAAACTTCAGAGTCAAATCTATTTATTGAATGTTTTTAAATTTTAAGATTATAATGTATATGTTGTGTACAAATAATAATTTGTACAGGTTTTTTTGTACAAGTTAAAAGTTTTTTGACGTGTATCAGGTGATACAGATTTATCTTCTTAAATGTACCAGTTTTATCTTTTAAATTCAAACTTATATAAGCCAACACAACATTTGGTGCTATACTCCTTGTCCTCAAACTGGAAATAAAGATATCTGAATGGTTTAAATTCTATTTTCTTCTTATACCATATTTATAAACAGTCTTTTTGTGGACTTATAATGTTTTTGTATCAATGCTCAGTATTATACTGTATCATGTAGTTGTGAAAATATGACCGAAATATGCGAAACAAAATACTGTATGCTTGCATCATCCATTTGTGTGAATCAGTTCATGAAATACTGATAACTTGTACAAATAATCTGTACAAATAATAAATTGTACACAACATATATAACAAATTTTTGGCAAACAAATCTGTATATCTTCACACACTAATATTACCTAAAATTGTTTTCATAGTATCATTTATCAATTGTGAATGTGGTAAATTCTTAACCAACAACTTTTTCAAAGAACAGAAAAGAACTTCATTAAACCCAAATGATAATGTAATACTTCTACTAGAAAAAATATTTTATACCTCAATAAATATGTTGTTGAATTGTTAATTAGGTCTTTCCACTTTTCTGTGGAAAGAGCTATTCTATTTGTTCTGATTATTTTTTTCTTTTTTTTTTTCTTCGGCCTAATTTTGTTCTTGCGATAAACATTTGTTTCGCAATATGTCGCTTAGATATCTGGTGTATGATATCCAACAGTTTATGCGCCTTTGAAATTTACCCTGTGTAACCAAATACTTTTCTTTGTAGGAGTTATCTCCCGGAACACTGTTTTCCTTGTGATTGCATCTCCTCTGTAACCGTAAAAGAAAGCGACAAATTTATTTTATAGAATTGCTCGTAATATCATTCACACGATTTGTCCTTTTTTGACCGAAGCGATATGAATACTCCATGTGAGAGTTATTTCCCCTTATGCATTAGATTTAAGTGATATGCATTTCTATCTTGTAAACTTTAAGTGAAAGAGACCTAGGATCTTTTGATTTGAGTTCCTTGATCCAAAAATAATAAAATTAGGTCAAGGTCAGAAGTCAAGGTCATATTTCAAATTTTTATTTTGGCTTATTTTCAATTCTTTTCAAAAAAAGATATCGACAACATATTTTTACTGAAATGTAAGTTGTGACATGTAACACATAAGTTTTGGTTGAAAGGGTACGCTTACATTAAATTGGAGTCTTCTCCCCTCTAATATTAAGAATTAGGCATATAGTGATATAACTCATTAACCATATATAATTAAGACCTATGGTCTTTTGATTTGAACCCCTTGGTTTATAACCTTGAAATTGAACTCAAGTCATAGGTAAAATTGGCGTTCTAGATTTTGACCTTTGCTTTTTACCTCATATGGCCCGAGAACACAGTTATTTTCCCCTATTTGTCTATTAAAACATAATGGCAATTAAAAAAAATTCCACCTGCTCTATTCTAAAAAGATTTGGTGTGCATAAAGTTTGACTTTTATCCCAAAACATATCAAAAATTCAGAAAAGTCTACCAGCTCATTCTCTCCTGGTAACCCCAAACATAAGGACACCGGTAAGGATGAAGCCAGAGAGCTTCCGAGAAGAGGAAATTCCACCTTTATTTACCTGACCAAATCACTCATTTCTACAGAAAATTTCAAAAAGATTTTTTCCAGACAGTATATTTGAAGTCTTATCTTTCACCTAAATGCAAACAAATAATGCAAAATTCCAAAAAAAGACAAAGAAAAAAAATAAGAAAAAAAAACACTGCAATTAAAGGGAACTACATTTGTGGACAACGAAAATTGAAGGTAGATAACTGTGTCCTCGGACCTAATAGGACCCTTCCAGTAGTCCAAATGAAATAAAATTTTACATACATTAACTTTAATATATATCAAGACTACATACCAAATTTCAGACCAATCAGACAATGCATGCACCAGCAAATGCATTTCTTGCACCCCTACCTTCACACCCAAATTTTATCATTTTTCTGGTATGGAATTTTCAATTTCCTCAAAATACCTTCTTTATTCAAACGCTCATAACTTTTTTATTAGTGCAATTTTTACGAAAAACTAAAGTGTTTGTTAAAGTAGAAACATTGATAAAATTTTCCAAAATTAGAACGCATTATTGTGTAACTAAGGTTATTTTTCTAAATTCATTTCAAATCACGAAAATTCCAAACCAGAATATTTAAAAAAATCAATGAAAAATTCAAAACTCAACCTACAGTTTTCAGAATTGCATTAAAAAATTCTACAGTCATACTACAATACACAAAATTTAACTTTATGGGGGTCTTGAATAAACTTTTGGCTTATTTACCTGTATATTCAACACCCCCTTTACACCATCTGCCAAAGGCAAAATCAAGATGTCATAAAAACTTTAAAATGCTGTAAAATCCTTATTTTTTGCAATTTTGAGATGAAATAAAGTGTTTTGGAAAGGTTAAGACGCCAACAATTCATTTCAATTAAAAAAAGTAAAAAATTCAACAGATTTTTAGAATTATTTTTTTTTTTTCAAAATCAAACAAAAATAGAACCAAAAAATTAACAATAAATTACAAAATCACTTTTCAATGGCAAAACAACTTTCTAAAATTTGGAAAATTAACGTTTGTAAAATCTGAATAGGAAAAGAACTTTTATTTCACAAATAAAGGCCAAAATAAGGAATTTTGTTTGAACTGGACCAAACCATTTGAAGCCAGAGTTGGTCATTTCTTTAATCTGCAGCTAAAAATAGATCAAAAGAATCCACAGAATTGATTGACAGCATCACTTAGCCAATTAAAAATCTGAATCAAAAGTTACATAATGACAAAAAGTATAAAAACTAACACTTCTATGGTCTGTCATCCAAGTTTCTTTCGACGCTTTACACTGCACCACCAAAATATTTGTCTCAACATGTATCCAAAAGGTTACTGGCCATTCAACA
Organism: Mytilus californianus; assembly: GCF_021869535.1. NCBI lineage: Eukaryota > Metazoa > Mollusca > Bivalvia > Mytilida > Mytilidae > Mytilus > Mytilus californianus. The sequence continues at coordinate 5,311,556 of NW_026262604.1, forward strand.
AAGGCTTAGCTGGACGGCTGCAGAGAAGGAGAGTTGCACCTGTGTGTAGATTCCAGAATGGCAGAATTCCATGGAATGTTCCTATTCCTGTCCCTGTACTAGAGTTGTCCACTACACCAGACCAAGATATCAATAATGCTCCTGTTGTTGAAATGAATGTTGAACAGAAGGACATTAAAGATGAACCTACAATCACTTCTACTTCAGCTGTACACAATGATGGCATAAAGACTCGTTCCCAGCTACTGGTATCATCCTATGACCTGAAAACAGAAGAAGAAGATTGGAGTTCACTTTCTGGTATGAGGTTCGTCGATCATGAAGAGATGATGAAGATGCTGAACATTGTTATAAAGGCTCACACAAAAGAATTCAAGTACTGCAAAAATCCAGAAATACTGGCACACAGACAAGTTAAATGGGGAGTTTGCTGGAAATATACCCTTAGATGTAAGAACTGCACCTACATGAGCCCAGTTATAAAGTTATACAAAGAAGTTGTCACCAATAAACCTGGTACCAACCCTGGAGCACCCAATGTTGCAGTAGCTGCAGTCCTACATGACTGTCCCATTGGTAGTACAAAGTTCCAGGAGCTGTTTGCTAGAATGAACTGTCCTCCTCCATCCAGAACAAGCATGCAGAGAATGTCACATAATGTTGGAAAGGAGCTAGTAAAACTCAACAGGACAGACATGTCAGAAAAACTGGAGATTGTTAAGATAGTAAATCGAGAGAGGGGGCTACCAGAAAATGTGATTAATGTTACAGTCGACGGAAGGTACAACAGTCAGACCATTACCAGCCGCAAGAAACCGGGACTGAATGCCACCCAAGCTTTCACACTTGCCATTGAGACAATGACAGAGAGGCAATATATTGTTGCATCATTTGCCCAAAATCAGATGTGCTGGAAAGGAGCCTGGCTGAGGGGGAAAGGTTTCGATGTTAATTGTCCCAATGGCCACGAAGACTGCACTGCAAACTTATACAGAGCAGCTCCAGTGTCAGAGTACCAGATGGGTAAAGAAATTGGTTCACAGCTGGCACTTCAAGACATCCTTGTAAAGAATGCCACAACAGATGGAGACGGACGGGCTGCCAAAGGGATAGATGACGCAACCAGAGCCCTACATCCCATGTGGAAGGTCGAAAGGCTAGCTGACTATGTCCACCTTGGCCAGTCACAGTTCCGAGCATCCCTGAGAGCTCAGTTCAGCGAAGGCATGTTCTATGGGCGTACAAAAGAGATAAAGAAAGAAATGAAGAAAGCTTTTAGTCAAGATGTCAAATGTAGGAGTTCGATGATAGTGGGACAGCTAATGGAACAGTACAAAAGAAATGCAGATGACGTATGTAAAGACTTACCCAAGGCTCTGCAGGCGACAATCAGGTGTTATGATGGTGACTGCTCCATGTGTAAACAGCACTCAGTGGTATGTGCAGGTGATGAGAGCTACAACTGGTGGACCCGCTCCAAGTATCTTGGCTGCTATAACATTACTATCCTGCAAATGGACGAAAAAGACAAGTTGTTACTGCAAGAGATCTTGAAAATGAAGCTTAGTGAAGATGCGATTAGTAGTATGAAGCTTTACAACACAACAAACAAGAATGAAGCTGTGCACAGATCCTTGAGTGTGAATTTACCCAAGAATGTAATCTTCTCAAGAGGCATGGAGGCCAGATTAGCATCTGGAATTCACAGAAACAACAACATGCCAGGAACCTCAGCAAAGCAAAAGTGTGAAAATCAGGGGATTAATTTATCTGATTCCAGTTTAAAGTTCCTCGACAGTATGGACAAACAGTTTACCTACAAGCAAGAGTATGAAAAAAAACCTGAAGTTAAACGTAGACGTCTCACACAGAGTGGTGAAAAAATAGTAGAACATAGAGAGGCCAAGGTAAAAAGTAAAGAGCGCGATGTCTACAGAAAAGGGCAGTTGGACCCAGTGCCTGCCTTACTTAGCCATAGTACCTACTGCAAGAGAAAACTACCACCAGCACCATAGATGAGACAGCAACCCAGCAACACAGTAACTCAACCAAAGGTCCTTTTAAGGACCACCCAAATCTTTCAAAAAGATATCTGAAATTGTTGTTTACATCAATAAAATAAAATAAAGTAAATATTTAATTTATAAATCCTAAAACATGAATAATACCAAGGTTATTGTTTGCCATCTTTAAGTCCAACTTGCAAGGTGGCAATGGAGCTGGGTGACCCAAGCAATGGCCACATGAAATGCAAGTTTTTCTACTGTTGTTGAAGCCGTGTGGCTCCAACACCAGATGATCAACATTAATGCATTTTGAGTTGTGGCACAGATGCGAGACATCAAAGTTAGGTAAATGAAAAGTTAGATGCCTTATCATGTACGCAAGTCTGTGCACATGTATTTGTCTCCACCCGCCGGCATTGGGATGCTTGAAATTTATCACCCCATATTTGCCATTAGGCGTACAAGTCCCTGTCCAAATCAGACAGTGCCCATTTTGGCCAGGGGCAGATTTTTCTTGTAATTTTGCTAAATATTTTTGAATAAATCCCTCCATTTAAACTTTAAAGAACTATTTCTTATCAGAATGAGTAGGAATTTGCTCAAAATAGAAAAATTATGAGCCCCTGTTTTGAGATTTGCCCCAAAAGTTTCAACATATAAATAACAATCCAAAAATATGGCAAAATAGGATTTTTTTGGCATTTAAAAATATTTTCCAATTATTTACTAAAAATTAACAATGAAATATCAGGGGACAAAAATGTCCACTTTGGGGTACAGTGGGTTCAGCCTCTTAGACCCGAGAACACAGTTATTTTCCCCTATTTGTCTATTAAAACATAATGGCAATTAAAAAAAATTCCACCTGCTCTATTCTAAAAAGATTTGGTGTGCATAAAGTTTGACTTTTATCCCAAAACATATAAAAAATTCAGAAAAGTCTACCAGCTCATTCTCTCCTGGTAACCCCAAACATAAGGACACCGGTAAGGATGAAGCCAGAGAGCTTCCGAGAAGAGGAAATTCCACCTTTATTTACCTGACCAAATCACTCATTTCTACAGAAAATTTCAAAAAGATTTTTTCCAGACAGTATATTTGAAGTCTTATCGTTCACCTAAATGCAAACAAATAATGAAAAATTCCAAAAAAAGAAAAAGAAAAAAAAATAAGAAAAAAAACACTGAAATTAAAGGGAACTACATTTGTACGAAAATTGAAGGTAGATAACTGTGTCCTCGGACCATATGTATACATGATAATGCCATGGGACTTTTTGCATTACATTGCAAGCCACTTGACCATGGAAAAGCCAACCGGAAGTGACCTGGTGTAAACCGGAAGTACCTATTTTTTGTACTTATTTAATGTAAAAGTATATTGAACCATATATTTTTGGAATCAGTATCAAGTAAACTATCAAATAAAACCAGAAATGACATATTTCAAACCGGAAGTAACAATTTATCTCCCTTATTTAGAAAAGAAATGTATAGAAACCATATCTTTTAGGAATCCGTCACTGTGTACAAAAAGCTATCATTTGACGCTGTATATGATATTTCAAACTGAATTTTCATAGTTCTAGATCAAAATTGGGTGGAAAGACTTTTATTTTCTTTATTTTATTTTACATTTCTGTCTTATGGATTTAGCAATCCTTCGTAAAAAAATCAAATAGTCTTTTTCATTTGTAATTTTGAGGTATGATAATGTAACTATGAAGTTGTATTTGGGTATAAAGTTTTCCCCAACTATAAAAACAAAGCGAGTGACGTGAGGGGCTTGGAAGTCTGGCCACATAGGGAATTGACGCCTTGAGGCCGTCTTTCCCAAAAATACTGAACTCCGAGGAAAATTCAAAAAGAAAAGTCCACAATCAAATGGCAAAATCAAAAGTTCAAACACATCAAACAAATGGATAACAACTGTCATATTCCTGACTTGGTACAGGCATTTTCTAATGTAGAAAATGGTGCATTGAACCTGGTTTAAAGCTAGCTAAACCTCTAACTTGTGTGACAGGTCGCATCAAATTCCATAATATTGACAACGATGTGTGAACAAAACAAACAAAAACAATAGATAAAAATGTCACAAATAGGGGTAAATAGTCTAATTCGGTAGGTCACATTCGTGAAAAGGATTGATTGATTGATTGTTGGTTGCTTAACGTCCAGTGGCAAATATTTCATGCATATACAGGACGAGAACAAATTAACAATAAATACAATAGGTAGGTTCTGTAATAGGGGCGTCCGGGATTAAGGTCGGAGAAATTTAGACTGCCACGGGAAATGAGGGTATATTGGATAGGGACAGAAATTTAGCCTTGCAACAGGTCAACTACGGACCCCTCAAAGAGTTGTTGCAAGGGTTCTTAACGTGCAAAGAGCGTAGCACTCTCTTTACACGAGGCATCGGATTTAACGTCCCCATTCTGACCGGACGTGGCTGCAAATTTGTACATCCCGCACAGCCAAAACGGACGCCTCACTTTAGCACGGGTTTTACTGCCGGTCGGAGGAAGACCAATGGTGACCATACTTCTATTCCCCAGTTACCCTTGGGGGATCGTGAAAAGGAAACGGGATTGTAGTTACGACATGAGGAACATATCCGATATCATCTATGAAACGGATATTCCATAACGGTCAACCAACTCGTGATGGCGTCCGTAAATTTTACAAAGTGATGATTTCAACTTCATCATTTGGCACTCTTGGTTTAAAAATGAAAATTGAGTCCTTCTTTTGATAAATGTATGCCATCGGGTACAAAAAATTTCCTTATGGCTGTTCCTCTGTTATATAAACCTGAATTTTCAGCTATCATTACTGATTGATTGTTAGAATACCTGTATTGAAATAAAATACAAAATTTCTGACATTCATTGACACATTATTCTGGTGTAAAATTACGCGTATGTCATTTGAGAAGGTGTGAATAAATATAGTATCATAATCATTATCTAATTCTTCCATTTTTGACAACATTTCATCACATGAATAAGCAACAAATTTATGAACACTACAATTTTGTAAAAATTGTTCTGTTCTGATGTTTCTCACGTGAGAGTTTCCTACAATAAGCACTTTTTTCCTCGGTTCATGCTTTGACCCTTTGATATCTTTATTGGACATCTGATCGGCTAGTATGGAGAAACGGTTTTGAGTTTTAATTACTTTTTTGTACTCATTTTCTAATTTTTCTTTTGGATATCTCAAATTTCGTTCCGGTGTTTGGATACTGTTGATATTTTGATTGATCTTCATCTGATTTTCAGTTATTGCTTTAATTGTTGATGTATTTCCTTGCAACATTTTGCTGACCTTTTCTCACACTTCTGAACTTGTTTTGTAGTTGGCTGATATCTCATCAATTTTTTTGGTTATACCGTCTACATGAGATTTTGATTTTCCGATTATCTTGTCTGATGCGGATTTGATGTGATCTGATGATTTGGTAATAATCTTGTCTGCAGTTGCTGTACACTGAGTAATAATGCTGTCCTTGTTGTCATATGATTGATTGATTGCTGGTTGCTTAACGTCCAGTGGCAAATATTTCATGCATATTCAGGACGAGAACAAATTAACAATGAATACAATAGGTAGGTTCTGTAATAGGGGCTTTCGGGATTACGGTCGGAGGAATTTAGACTGCCACGGGAAATGAGGGTATATTGGATAGGTAGGGACAGAAATGTAGCCTTGCAACAGGTCACCTACGGACCCCTCAAAGAGTTGTTGCAAGGGGTCTTAACGTGCAAAGAGCGTGGCACTCTCTTTACACGAGGCATCGGATTTAACGTCCCCATTCTGACCGGACGTGGCTGCAAATTTGTACATCCCGCACAGCCAAAAGGACGCCCCACTTGAGCAAGGGTTTTACTGCCGGTCGGAGGAAGACCAATGGTGACCATACTTCTATTCCCCAGTCACCCTTGGGGGTTGTTGTCATATGTTTTTTGTATTAATAAATCTACATTATCTTTAAATGTATTCATCTCATTTATTGCTTTTCTTTGTTGTTGGATTGTAGCTTCCAGTGAATTTTTTTGTTTTTGTGAATACTGGTTATAGCATCCACTACATTATTCTCGATTCGAGATATTATCTCTGTTATGTATTACTAACTATAACATTATTGAGAGTAGAAGGCATCTGTTCAGATTAGCATTTTATTCTACACTAAAATAATCAAGCAAGTTAACATATTATATATCGCGACAATTGATACAACTGTGGTAGGTAACAGTCTAGGCGGTGCCATATGGTTTTCATCACTTTGAGATTACAGTTCATTTGATAACAATTCATAGTAACTTTAATAGTTTATTTTGACAGTTTCAGTTATACATAACATTTCCTCCCTTCTAATTTTCGAATTCCATAGTAAAGTTATAGTACGTGAATGATAAGGTCATTGATAAAAATCAGCACGTGTGAAAAGAATGAATGAAAGAAATTAATTACTGTCTATGTGTATATAAAAACTTTAACTATGAAAAACACTAATATCATGCATTCAAAATATTTATCCCTAAAGTGATTGCAATAGAAAAACTTTCGTTTCCTCGCGCACACAATCACGCCTAACATATGTTGCAAAGGGAGTTATTATTACCCTTACGGCACTACAACCAATTTTACAAATTTAACTTAGTAACCGGCTTTCTGGTTCTCAACGGATATCTTCTCTGAATTGGTTCCGACAAAGGTAGTTCGCTGTCTTTTTGTTTCAGTTGTAGATCTTGTGGTTGCTCAGTTGGTTCATCCGGAATTATCTCTAGTTCAGCTGTTTTGTCATTTATAACTTCTTCTCCCTGTTTATCGTGAAAGTCTGAGTTTCGTATCTGGTCGGCATGACGTTTCCAGATACTGTTGGGCGAAACTTCTACCTGATAATTTAGCGGTCCTTCACGTTTGGTTACAAGTCCACTTGTCCATTTATTTGGTCCACGGTAATCACGTACGGCTACTGTTTCTCCCTCGGTAAATTGTCGTAAAGTCTCTTTTGTCGGTTTAATTGCAATTTTCATCTGCTTGTCTTGAACTTGTCTATTAATATCTGGTTTAAGTAAGTCAAGTCTGTTGCGTAAATGTCTACCCATAAATAACTTAGAAGGTGTTTCATTCGTTGTCGTATGGGGAGTGTTGCGATATGCCAGTAGAAAATTTGCTAATTTCTTATTTATATCTGAATTTTCCCCTCGCATGGCCTTTAAGCTCTGTTTGAAAGTCTGAACAAAACGTTCCGCGAGTCCGTTTGTTGCAGGATGGTAAGGTGCACTCTTGATATGGGTTATTCCATTCATTTTAGTAAATGTTTGAAATTCTGCTGACACGAATTGTGGTCCGTTGTCGCTAACTATCTGCTCTGGCAATCCTGCTCTCGCAAATATAGTTCTTAACACTCTGATTGTTTGTGTTGAAGTGGTACTTTTCATCGGTATAACTTCAGGCCATTTAGAATGAGCATCAATGACAATCAAGAACATATGATCAATAAATGGTCCAGCGAAGTCAATATGTATACGTTTCCACGGACTTGACGGCCACTCCCATGGGTGAAGTGGTGACTGTTTCGGGTTACGATGGTGTTTTTGACATCCGGAACAACTTTTTGCTAGAGATTCTATCTCAGAATCAATACGTGGCCACCATACGTAGCTCCTTGCCAATAATTTCATTTTCACTACTCCTGGGTGCGCAGAATGTAACAGTTCTAAAGTTTGCTGTCTAAATTTTGTCGGAACAATAGTACGTATTCCCCACTGTAAACAACCTTGACTGGTAGAAAGTTCGTTTTTCCGGTTGAAATACGGTTTCAAGTCAATATCATCATTGACGGTCCAACCTTTTTGTACAAATTCATAGACTCTTGATAAGATCTTGTCACGCGCAGTTTCTCGTCTAATGTTGTTGTTTGTTAAGCTTAACTGTTCTAGTTGCTTTAACATGAAAACGTCAACTGCATCAAATTCCTCACCATCTGATTCTGTAGATTCCTGTGGTATTCTCGATAGCGCATCTGCGTTTGTGTGCTTGTTAGTGTTTTTGTACTCGATGTCATATGTATATCCACTTAAAAACAACGCATATCTCTGCAAACGTGCTGCTGAAGTGGTAGAAATTCCCTTTTTCGGATTAAATATTGACACAAGCGGCATATGGTCTGTTATCAGTGTAATTTTACGACCATACAGATAAGTATGAAACTTTTTAACGCCGAAAATTATACCTAGAGCTTCTTTGTCGATTTGACTGTAGTTTCTTTCTGCTTTATTAAGTGATCTTGACGCAAAAGCAATAGGGCGCTCCGTTCCATCTTGCATTTTATGTGACAAAACTACCCCTAATCCAAATGGAGAAGCGTCACAAGCTAATCGAATAGGTAGTTCTGGGTCATAATGACATAGAACCTGCTCAGATGTTACCAAATCTTTGGCCCTCTTGAATGATACCTTACATTCTTTATTCCAATCCCATTTGACATCTTTTTCTAACAGTCTGTGTAATGGGCGCACAACAGATGAGATATTTGGTAGGAATTTATGGTAGTAATTCATTAATCCGAGGATTGAACGTACCTGAGTAACATTTTGTGGTTCTGGTGTGTCCAAAATCGCTTTGATTTTATCCTCTGTTTTGTGTAATCCATGCTTATCTATTTTATGTCCACAAAACTCGATTTCATCTTTGAAAAACTTGCACTTGTCCTTATTAACTGAAAGGTTGTACATCTCTAATCGCTTCATAACTTTGTCGAGGTTCACTAAATGTTCTCGGTCATTTTTACCGGTTATAACCATATCATCTAATATGCATTGTACTCCTGTCAACCCTTGGAGTATTTGGTCAATGGTTCTCTGCCAGATTGCAGGTGCAGACGCTACACCAAATAACATTCGGTTGTACTGATAAAGTCCTCTATGCGTATTGATAGTCAAGTACTTCTTGGATTCCTCATTCATCTCGAGCTGTAAATATGCCTGTCTTAAATCTATTTTCGAAAATTTTTCACCTCCAGATAACGAAGCAAAAATATCGTCAATTCTAGGTAAAGGATATTGATCAACTTGAAGCTGCTGATTAATTGTGACCTTAAAATCGCCACAAATTCTCACGCCCCCTGACTTCTTCACGACAGGCACAATAGGCGTTGCCCATTCACTAGTTGGCACTTTTGTAATAATACCTTCCTCTTCAAGACGGTCGAGCTCCTGTTCAACTTTCGGTCTTAGTGTATACGGTATCGGTCGCGCCTTCATGAACACAGGTTTAACATTATCTTTCATAATTAAATTTCCTTTAATTCCATTCACACAACCGATGTTGTCACTAAATACAGATGCATGTTGAGCAAGCAATTCTTTTGTTTTCTCATTAACATTTTCAACACTTACTTTGTTGATTTTGCTCCAGTCTAGTCTGATTTTTCGTAACCAGTCCCTTCCAAATAAGATTCCTCCTCCTTTTTGTACGACATACAGCGACAATATTTCACTTTGGTCGTTGTAGTTTACATTTACAGCGGTTACTCCTAGTGGTGTAAATTTCTCACCCGAAAATGTTCTCAAAATAACGTCTGTTGAATCAAGCTTACGATTCGGAAACATTTGATCAAATTCCTTCTTTGGAATAATCGAGAGAGCGGATCCTGTGTCCACTTCCATTTCAACAGATTTGTTGTCGATTTTCACGTCGACAGTTATCTCCTTTGTTTTGGAATTCACCGTTTAAATTCCTACATCATTGTTTCCTTTCTGTGTATCTTTGAACACTGTGTAAATTCCAAATTCATCATCCTGAGAATCATCAGCATTAAGTGAGTGCACATTCCGTTTTATCATTTTACTACGACATGCTGCTTGAATATGTCCTTTCTTCTTACATTTATGACACGTTTGATCTTTAAAACGACATGTATCGGCTTTATGTCCTTGCTTGTTGCAACGGTAACACGTTATAAGTTTCTGTTGATGGAAGCTAACCTTCGGTTTTTGACTTTTAACCTTATGTACAGCTGATTCTGGTTGTTTTCCTTGTAGCTCCAATGCGTCTTTTGTAGCTGTTTCCATCGCTACAGAAATCTGCATAGCTTTTTCTAATGTTAATGCTTGGACTGACAATAGTTTCTTCTGAGTTTGTTCTGATTTCAACCCACAAACCAATCGGTCTCTCAATGTATCGTTTAAATCAGGGAAATTACAATATTCCGAAAATTTGCGAATTTGTGCTACATACTCATTAATAGACTCTCCACTTTTTTGGTCCCTCTTGTGAAAACGGAAACGTTCTGCTATCACCAGTGGTGCGGGTGATAAATGTTCCTTCAAAACTTTCACAATATCCTCGTATGATTTATCTTTCGGTTTGTCTGGTGTTGTTAAATTTCTTAACAAAGCATAAGTTTTTCCACCGATTAAACTAAGTAAAGCAGGTACACGCTTATCGTTGTTAATTTCATTCACAGCGAAATATTGTTCTAGTCTTTCTGTATAAGAAGTCCACTGTTCAATTCCATCATCAAAATTTTCAATTTTACCGATATATCCAGCCATTTTTTGTTTTTTTAACTCGTCGCCAATTTGTTATGTATTACTTACTATAACATTATTGAGAGTAGAAGGCATCTGTTCAGATTAGCATTTTATTCTACACTAAAATAATCAAGCAAGTTAACATATTATATATCGCGACAATTGATACAACTGTGGTAGGTAACAGTCTAGGCGGTGCCATATGGTTTTCATCACTTTGAGATTACAGTTCATTTGATAACAATTCATAGTAACTTTAATAGTTTATTTTGACAGTTTCAGTTATACATAACAATCTCCAATGTTGATTCTTTCTCAGAAGATATATCATTTGCTGTCAAGTTTCCAATAGATTGTTTTTCTTCTGTGTTTGAGGATGGTTCCCATTCGTCACTAAAGTTTAGGGGAACATTTGTACATGTTTTACAGGTGTATTTTCTGGAGATGTTTACAAGCATATATAGTTGATATGCTGGTAGCTTGGTACACTTATAGTGTGTCCACCTTTGACATTTGTCACATTGAATCATATAACAATTTGCAATTTCATCGCACATTTGTGTGCATTCAGTTTTGATTGTGGAAGATTTTGTTTTTCTCTTGTCAAGATTTTCACCTTTTTTTTCATCTAAACCAACTTTACCACTTTATTGCTAGTGGCAGTAGTGGGTATATCAATGTTGAGGTTTGTTTCTTTTGTACATGTATCTTTACCTAAATCAGCAGAAATTTCTTCCGTTTTCTCATCAACCTGAATAATGAACTGTTTTGGGAATGTTCGTTTCCTCATCAACCTTAATAATGAACTGTTTGGGGAATGTTCGTTTCCTCATCAACCTTAATAATGAACTGTTTTGGGAATGTTCGTTTCCTCATCAACCTTAATAATGAACTGTTTGGGGAATGTTCGTTTTCTCATCAACCTTAATAATGAACTGTTTGGGGGATGTTCGTTTTCTCATCAACCTTAATAATGAACTGTTTGGGGGATGTTCGTTTTCTCATCAACCTTAATAATGAACTGTTTGGGGGATGTTCGTTTTCTCATCAACCTTAATAATGAACTGTTTGGGGGATGTTTCTTCTGAGTTATCATCCATAATAATTTCCCTTGTTTCATCTATTGAAATAGGACTTGGGTTTGTTTGTAAGGATATCAGTAATGATTTATCATCTGTATCAAAAGTATCATTGTCAATGCTATCTACTGCACAAGGATTTCCCGGACACTCGTGGCCAAAATCAGTTGGTCTTTTTGACATAGAAGTATCGTCGTAAACCGGAATTGAAATACATGAATTATAAGTTCCTCCGGCTATTAAAAACGCGATGGCTTTATCTATTGTTGGGAATCCTTTGTTAACTGCGTGTTTATATTTGTGGATCTGTTTTTCACATTGGCTCCACGTGGTATATATGCCTGTTCCGAGGCCTATCCCTACACTGTAAAAATTCTTTCTTGACATAATGTTTACCTGGAATAATATCTTTAAAATTTATAATGTCAGATTATTGCTTTGATTACCATAGGTGGCTGTTTTTTTTTACATATTTCTTCCTCTTAAATTTTCCGCCATTTTACCTGGACCGGAAGTCAAAAATGTAATAGTCATCCCTAATACGCACTGTGATTGTTCAATTAAAAAAGGTTGTACTTGTTCTTATTAATCGGTCGGTTAAAGAGCACTCTTTTCCCATGTTGATTGTGTAAATTAAATCCTATTTTGAACACAAGATTGCTTGAATTTTCTCTGATTGTTCATTCACTATGGAATTCGTGATGTGTCGTTGAGTGTTCAAGTCAATATGTCACACAGGTAACTTGAAAATATTTTTGTCGTTGTAACTAAGTGGTACTTAATCTATAAATAAGTAATTGAAGTTTAATAGTAATTTTATACCGTCGCTTCTCTTCACATATTTACCCATACAGAAAGAAAATAAATGAATTCATCTACTGCAACAATCGCTAATATAATGTTTAAAGCAAATTTATATCCTCCTTTATCCTGTGACGTATTGTGGTTCAGATAAATAAAAATAATTTAGTCACTCTGTGTATGTATGTTAGATACCTACAACGACAAATCATTTTATTGTGAAAATTGGCATATAAACATGGAAAAAAAATCCCACTCCATTTTAAATTAAATTATTTAAATGCCCCAAAAGGCACAAGCTAGGACCGACCGTGCAAGGGCTGTATAGCCAGTCAAGGTCGTTAAAAACTTCCATTTGGAACTCCATTTTGTATGAAATTGGTCATGTGGCCGCATATATTTACAAGCATATACATATTTTGCATGGAAATGGGCTTTCATTCAGTTTTTATGCTCTTAAGCTTTGAAAATTTAGATATAAATCGCAGAGCAAAAGAAATTTGTTCAAGCTGGTGTACTTACTACTATTGATACATCTTTTGTTGTAATTATTTTTGTTGCAAATGTGAGACGTTAGCTCAACATTTTACTTACAAAATTTGAGTCAAAGTGAGAAATTCTATTTTATGGCTTGACCACATGTTATTTTGATTTTTGAAGATAAGGATCCTTCAATTTAGTGTTTAACAAACGAATTATCCTCATAAATAATGGTTTTTAAAGCAAGTATTGATAGGGACAGTTGCGATTAATTAGTGGCTTCTTGTAGACCTTTCACTTCCAATATTGGTTGGAAGCCATATCGATGTAATACAACATCGGCTCTGTATTGAAGAAAAGGAAACAATAAGCTTTTCATGTTTGTTAAAGAGTCAGATATGAAAAAGTAAATTAAACTGTCAGAACAGGTATAATGTTTTTAACCAAGTAAAATCCTACAAATCCCCCCAAGGGTGACTGGGGAATAGAAGTATGGTCACCATTGGTCTTCCTCCGACCGGCGGTAAAACCCTCGCAAAAGTGGGGCGTCCGTTTGGCTGTGCGGGATGTACAAATTTGCAGCCACGTCCGGTCAGAATGGGGACCTTAAATCCGATGCCTCGTGTAAAGAGAGTGCCACGCTCTTTGCACGTTAAGAACCTTTGCAACAACTCATTGAGGGGTCCGTAGGTGAGCTATTGCAAGGCTAAATTTCGTTCCCTATCCAATATACCCTCATTTCCCGTGGCAGTCTAAATTTCTCCGACCTTAATCCCGGACGCCTCTTTTAAAGAACCTACCTATTGTATTTATTGTTAATTTGTTCTCGTCCTGAATATGCATGAAATATTTGCCACTGGACGTTAAGCAACCAACAATCAATCAATCCTACTAATCCCAACAAAAACTCCTCAAGTCTAAATTAATTTGATTTTTTAAATTTTAATAAAATAGCATATATATTTCTTGGATCATGTCAGCTGCAAAAGTCAGGTAATATCGAATATCACGGTGCAGAGCATATCTGGAAGATTACTGAACAAATGTCAAGTCGAGTTTCTATTCTTAATAGAGAGCCGTGGTGTAGTGGTAAGTGCATCGGACTACTAACACAAAGGTTCCTGGTTCGATCCCCGCTCCGGGGAGAAAATTTCAGGGACTGAATTTTCGGCTCTCCCTTGACACCATTTGCGAGTATGGTCTTGAGGAAACGATGATAGTCCGTCGGAAGGGGACGATAAATTGCTGACCCGTTTTAAGAGAGAGCCATATCTCTTGCACGTTAAAGATACCCTTGTAGATTTCGAAAAAGAGCAGGCTCATGCCGCTACAAGGCAGCACTCGCACCCGCAAAGTGGAAAGGGATTAATATAAGTTGTAATAACTTGTTTCCCAATTCACTATAAAAGAGGGACGAAAGATACCAGAGGGACAGTCAAACTCGTAGATTGAAAATAAACTGACAACGCCATGGCTAGAAATAAAAAGACAAACAGACAAATAATAGTACAGAAGACACAACATAAAAAACTAAAGACTAAGCAACACGAACCCCACCAAAAACTGGGGGTGATCTCAGGTGCTCCGGAAGGGTAAGCAGATCCTGCTCCACATGTTGCACCCGTCGTGTTGCTTATGTTATTACAAATCCGGTAAATAGTATAATTCGGTAAGTCACATTCGTGAAAAGGGAAGGGTATTGTAGTTACGACATAAGGAACATATCCGATATCATTTGTGAAACAGTTATTCCATAACGGTCAACCAACTCGTGATGGCGTCCGTAAAATTTACGAAGGGATGTAGGAAATAATTATGTTTAAACTATTCTTAATAAGATATATTTTAAGTCTGATTAAAGCTGTACCAATAGCTGAATTAGTCAATAAAAAATTAATTATAGATTGTACTTTTCCAAAAATAAAAAATGAGAAATGACACTTTTTACATGATTTAGGTTTAAATTTCTTGCATTACATGAACCTTGCTTTTTCTGAAATTTCAACTTCTATCTTGTCTCTTTCCTCCACTTGAATTTGGACGCTGTCTATGTCTTCCTTTTGTTTTTCCGCTAAAGACTTCCCAGCTGAAGGAGCAAAGGGGTACACAAACTTCTTGGGTGTCGAGAATTGTACCCCTTTGTCCTTGTGTATGCATAGCTGCTGGTATCCCCCCTTGCGTTCATTAACCCTTTTCCGAGGGATGCCAGATGAAAGAGGTCTGCAATTCTCAAATCGATTGAGAAGGAATCCTGAGCCGTCATACTTGTATTTTTTGGTTGTCTTTTAATATACCACAAAGAGGACATCAACTGGCTCATAAGGCTGTTCATTTAAGAGTTTGTTTTTCAATGTTTTCAACTTATTAAAAATTCTGCTTTTTGACATTCTTTTTGCTTGAATTTTATTCTGCAATTTCTTGGCTGCTGTCAATTTTCCTTTTTTCACTGTTCCTGGTTTAAGTTTAGCATGACCAGGTTCAGCTGTTTCATCACTATTATCATGATTATCAAGACCACTAACTGTATGTACCATTTCTACATCTACAATGTCATTTATTTACACTATCTAAGTATACAGTTTTTACATTATGTACATCCGCACCAAGCTCGCTATTACCTTCCTTGATTGTATCTGAAAAATATAAATCATATTGATAATGATTACAA
This sequence comes from Mytilus californianus, assembly GCF_021869535.1. Taxonomy (NCBI): domain Eukaryota; kingdom Metazoa; phylum Mollusca; class Bivalvia; order Mytilida; family Mytilidae; genus Mytilus; species Mytilus californianus. Next base: position 5,327,138 of record NW_026262604.1, read on the forward strand.
ATCATTAAACCATGGCAATTTATAATTGTTTTTCAAATACAAATAAACATCTTTAACAAACATACTGGTTTATGACGTCTATGTTAATTGACGCACGAATTTGATTTAAAAGCAGATTTTAGGACATGGTATACATTTCTTTTTTCCACATATTTCCCATATAGTAAACATAGTGATGTCATACGTTGAACCAAACTCAACCTCTGATGATATGCAGGCATGGGGCGAATTACATTGCAATGTAATGCATTATATTACAATTACTTTGACAAAACCATGCACTAAATTACAATTACAATTACATGCATTTATCAAAGTAATGCATTATATTACAATTACTTTTGCAACGTAATGCATTGAATTACACATTACATTTGTAAATTTTATTATCAAGTAAAAGAAAAATCAAACATTTTGAAAAACAACATGAAGTCACAAAAGATTCTAGCATATGCAGTAACTGTTCCATGTATTGAATTTAAGTATACATGTAAAAAGTCTATTCAGTACGACCATTACATTTTAACATCATAAGGGTTTCGAAGGTTTCATGATGAATAATATTTCTGACTACCCGACTGTTTCACAAAAACTATCAAAGTAGATTGGAACACTTTTACAGTAATGCTTTTCAAATATCAATCTTTTTATGCAGGAAAATGTATAAAATAAAATGTAATAATTAAAAAAAAACTCTATCTGATACACAGTGTTGTGTTATTCATTTAAAATTGTAATTTGGTCATTCTAGTATTTATACCACTTTATTTTTTTTCTTTTCAATTTCTACCTGGGGCAAGGCTTAATCACCGAATTCCCTCTAGTGATTTATGTAAAGTGTGAAAAATAAATAAAATGGAAAATCAATATTTAAATGATTATGTTCTTAGTTAATCAACAAATCTTAAATTCTGCTTTAGTTTAATGTCCGACAATCTGTTAAAGATATATAGTATGTGAAAAAAGTAATGCTATGTTATGCAATGTAATGCATGAAATTACACAACCTTTTGCGAAAGTAATGCATTAAATTACAATTACATGTAATGCAAAAATTGCTGCATTACAATTACAAATTTGCATTACCCCATGCCTGATGATATGTCCGAGCTAGAATTGCATATATCATCCCAATACGTGGCACCACCTTGTTCGGAACATTTAATGTTTATTCAATTGTTTTTGCCAAGAAAATGTTGTTATGTCATCGTAAGATTTCTTCATCAGCTGGTTATGAATCCAAGCTTGCGATTGTTCAAGATTTCATGGTATTCAAACTTCCCTAAGCATGATATTGAATGGAATAGTCAACAAATCAGCATTGTGAGAAATATAACTTCCTGGACTAAAGTAAGTGAAGAATATTGTTCTCTTTATCGGCAGACAAAGCAGGCTCAGCTTTTGTACATGTGTTTGCTGTCATGACTGTTGACCGTTTTGCTAAAGGCGTTAATGTTTTATGAACCTCCAACAAATAATTGTTGATATTATCCGTATAAGGATTTAGCTAATAAATATAAGATGAATATGCAAAATTAAACAAAGAAATTCATTATTATTATATAAACATGATAAAAAACAAAATACATGTACACATTTATTTTGCAGTTATTTCTTTAAAATAACCAGCCAATTATGATTGGATAAATTAGTTATTTATGCTTGTTGAAATGTAGTCATACTTTGTACAACATTTTAAAAGAACATTGTAGTGCGAATAAAATTGACAATATGCATTGTATTTTTAATATCAACATGTCGACAAAAGCCATGAAAGCAAGATATACACAGGTTAAAGCTATATTTATAAAAATCATGGACATCTTACCTTGACATAATCTTTTTTCAACATAAGCTTGCTGTAGCTATGGTCTGTTGATTTATTCATTGTACTTTCACTGTTAATGAAACCACTATCATTTAACAAAGACCGCTTCACTAGTTTTGGTTCGGCGAAACACTAAGCTGTTAATGATGGAGAGTGCCCTAGTGGAGATGGAGTCAATGGCAAAATTGGCATAGAGCTTGAAAGCAAACTGTTTAGGTGACATATAAATCCCAATGTCAGGCATCACTTGACTAGAAAAACTTATGTTGTTGGTTTGTTGTTTGTGTCAATTACAGGTGTAACAGTGTTTGCACATCTTTTAATTCCATGTTTATGAGTTTTACATTTTTGTCTGAAGTCAACCACTAACTGGTCCATCTATACGTTTCTCATAGCAAACTCTACACATTGTCCCTTCAAACAGATTTATTTCACCATATTTTAACAAAAGTTCAGTTATATTCTTTCCTGTCGGTTTGTTCCAGCAACCCTTCTATTTTTTCTAGGTTCACCTCCACAAACACAACAAACAGTGGTCGATTCTCTTGGCGTTTCATAAATGTCCGACTTCTCCGTCTGACCCATGATTGTGACTGTAATTCCTACCGCGAATAATGTTAGGTATAAAAATTTTGACATTATATTCTCCTCAAGTTAATTTGGTTTTCACTCTATTTGTTTAAAAATAAAATTTTTCATTTTTTATACACGTATACCGCCATTTTCTTTGATTACAAATATTGGCCTGCGCATTAACCGTATTCCGGTTAGTTCACGTTGTTAACTTCAGTCCTGTTCAGAGCTGATAGTCACGTGGACTGTACTGCGCCTGGCCCTATTCACGAAGTATAAGTTTGGGTCAGGATGCCAGGATTGTTTTGGAGATGCATTCAAATTAAGCTATTTATTTTATTATGAAATGCGAAACGAAATACAAACGAAATGAAATGAAATGAAAACGAAATGAAATGAAATAAGAAAAGAAATTATAGAAAGAAACGAAAAAAATTTGACTGGTATAGAAAAAACTTTAGATAGATGTTCATAATTGATTGACGAACAAACGCTACAACTGGCACTGCAGGAAAAAGGATAATTATTAGAGATCATAGGCAACATAAACCATGAAGGGGAAAGAGGGGCGGATCCAAAATTTCCCAGTAAGGGGATGGTACTTTTTTTTTATTGTAAAAACAGAGGCCGGTACCAAACATCCTGTGCTTTTTTTGAAATCCAGATAAAGGAGGGCCTTTATTAGAAATACAATATTGCATGCCTCTTTCTAAAGTATTAACATCGGTTTATTTTTCAAATGTTTTAATGCCAACGGTAATACTTATATTGGCTATCATGATTTCTCTTATTGATCAGTCAGAGCTCAGACATACACAAGTCTAAATTTGTTTTTGGCTCATAGAGGTCTAAATTTGTAAGTTTCAAGATTTGTCTCCTTTTCATTTAAGACAACAAAAAAATCATTGTATTTTATACATCGATTCATATATTTGCACTAGTATCTTCTAATGATGGGGAAAAAATACATAAAATATAATTTTAGAACTGTGTAGGTTTTACATTTCATCACAATGGGAAACAACTGCATCTACAAATTTAGAGTTTATTTCTTTTTACCCACACGAGAACTTTTTACTGGTTTTTGATCATTGAGTCATTATCTGAGTCAGATGACTGCACATGGACGACCTTCCTTCTTTTTTAAGATGTTTTTTCTTTGAAACTGGTACTGAATCTAAATTTGATAGAGCACAAATAGATTTGTTTTGTTTTGAGGACCGGTAATGTTGCCTCTTCTTTTGACGAGAAATCTAACTCGATTGCTGCCAAAACAGAATCAGAGTCATCTTGAATCATTGTCGGTGTTTGCTTTTGCTCCTCTGACTGCTGTGGTGTTGGAACGGAAAGAGATTCTATTCCTAATGGACCAGGGAGATCAGATGATTTTAATCCTGACGGACCAGGAAGGGTAGGGAGAGGTTGGCTTGTTGGTGATACTTTAGTGTAAGACATTGTCTGTATACTACTTGATTGTTTAAAGAGTGTTTCTTTTAGGAATTTTCATTTTGATTCAGGGCTATCCATTCTCTCTGCAGTTTTGTTATTTGTTGCTTGACATTCAGTTGTTCTTCTATAACCTCTTTGTTTTGTTTGTTGTGCGAAAACTGATATACCATTATATTTTAGGAGTACATTTTAGTTTACATTCAGAGTCGAGTTATTAATGTATATTTCTTAGGTTTTTTTGGTTTGTTGTTGAAAACTAACTCATGTCCTGAAAAACTACCTTAATTATTAATATAGACATTTTCATTATATGTTGCTGTGTCAAAATGACCTAAATATGAAGGACAGTGAAAATGGACACAGGACATTTACGTGGGGAAAACTTCCATTGGAATGTACATGTATCACCATTGCGACAGTTAATTTGTTTCTGCATTGTTATTGCTGACTGTTTTATTTTTATATCTTACCAATGCAGTAGTCATTCAAGTATGTATCAACATTTGATGCCCGGTTTGTCCACTATTTGGAATGTCTATAATACAGATTAATATACTGTTCCCAGATGATAGACTTTGATCAATCCATTATTTTTTGAAAATTAGTGGATCCATCCTTAAGAAAAGTTGTTCTGAATATACAATGTAATGACCCCCCTTCCCCTTTTTATAAGTTAAAAAGGATATATTTTTCTTTTTTTTTTCCTTTCTCCAATTTTGACTTCAATTATGTCACTTTCCTCTACTCCTGTTTTTCAGCTAGTGTCTTCCCAGCTGATGAAGCAAAGGGGTACACATACTACTTGGGCGTCAAGAATTGTACCCCTTTGTCCTTTTTTATACATAGCTCCTGGCATCCCCCTTGCGTTCAACAACCTTCGTCCGAGGGATGCCAGTTCAAAGTGGTTTTACAATTCTCCAACCGATCCATCGTATTTGTACTTATTTGTGGTCTTTTCATAAACAACAAAGATGACATCTACTGGTTCTAAAGGCTGTTCATGCAAAAGTTTGTGTTTCATTTTGTTTTTGTAACTTATTGATGATCCTACTTTTAGACATTAATTGAGCTTGTGTTTTTGTTCTATATTTTCTTTGAAAATGTCAATTTTCTCTTTTTCAGTGTTCCTTTAAGTTTTGCATGACCAACTGTAGGTTCGGCTATTTCATCACTAGTATCAAGATCACCATTTGTTGTGCTAAAAAGTAAAATCACAAAAATACTGAGCTCCGAGGAAAATTTAAACAGGAAGTCCTTAATCAAATTGCAAAATCAAAACCTCAAACACATCAAACAAATGGATATCAACTGTCATATTCCTGACTTGGTACAGGCATTTTCGCACGTAGAAAATGGTGGATTGAACCTGAAAAAGATAAATTATATTGCAATTAAATATCTTCTTACTGTTGGACTCACCATGACCAAACATGATGAGTCCCTGGACTCTCCTTCAAAAATCCTTAGTGAGAACCCTGATTACTAGATACAGTCTTTCAAAATAATGTAGCCCCTAAGGGTGACTGGGGAATAGAAGTATGGTCACCGTTGGTCTTCCTCCGACCGGCAGTAAAACCCGTGCTAAAGTGGGGCGTCCGTTTGGCTGTGCGGGATGTACAAATTTGCAGCCACGTCCGGTCAGAATGGGGACGTTAAATCCGATGCCTCGTGTAAAGAGAGTGCCACGCTCTTTGCACGTTAAGAACCCTTGCAACAACTCTTTGAGGGGTCCGTAGGTGACCTGTTGCAAGGCTAAATTTCTGTCCCTATCCAATATACCCTCATTTCCCGTGGCAGTCTAAATTTCTCCGACCTTAATCCCGGACGCCCCTTTTACAGAACCTAACTGTTGTATTTATTGTTAATTTGTTCTCGTCCTGAAAATGCATGAAATATTTGCCACTGGACGTTAAGCAACCAACAATCAATCAATCAATCAAAATAATGTTGATTAAGTATTGTTTTCCAAACTTACATGTACATGTATCTCATATACTCTCAGAAGTTGATGTTCAGTTCACTGATATAGTATGTGCACACATAATAACCCATAAATGTACAAATGTATGAATATATCTGATTGTCATGAGTGTGATTTTTTTTCTTCCAGCCTACATGCAAAAAGATAGAACAGATTCAAAAGCTATATTGCACTATCACGATTATGACATTGGTAATAATATGCAACTTGAACAATAAATGATAGAATATGTTTTGATTTGCGAATGTCGATGGGAACATTTAAGTGATTTTTTCAATGTAGATTTTCTTAGAACAGTTGTGTTGTTCGTTACAACTGCTGTGTTGGCTACGGATCGGCATGTTCAGAAGAAGGAATTTCCGGAAGTGCAACATCAGTTTGATATTTGGCACTTGTGCAAATCTATTAAAAAAAAACTAACATTGAAGGCTAAAGGGAAAGGTTGCAAAGATTTAAACCATTGGATGAAATCTATTTGTAATCATATATGGTGGTGTGCCAGTAGTTGTGGTGGAGATAAGTTAGTATACATTAGCTTCATACAAAAGTATCACACATAAGTGTATAGTTTTGTGTTTCTTTGCAAAACCTTTTGTCATAATCATTTAACATTTCAACAAAACAGTTTTCTCACATCTATAGCAGTTTGAAATCCTGTATAGTCATTGTTGTTCTCCGAAAGGAATCTCTAATGTCTTTGACAACATAAAAAGGAATACAACCCTTCTTCTTTTTCCAAGTTTTTCTCCTTTGAGCATCCAACAAATGAATTGTCTGTAAGCAACAAGACGGGATTGCCTGTAATTAAATATACAAATGTAAATGAAAGTATCAAATATATGATAGATTTTGGAAATAAGAATGAACACATTTGTCTATTAAAATGTAATCTTTCATTCTGAAAAAAAATCAGCACTAAGCTTGGGTTATTTTTGTTAATTTCATTCCAGTTCCGTCTCATGTTTTCTCTTAGTACCATGATTCTTGAAATATTTGTTGATTTTGTTGACTTTAGTTCTTTGGGGGGACAGTTATTTTGTTTCCTCTTTATCATTTTCCTTGGAGTTGTCGTCAGCGTCAGTAGCATCAACCTCACTTGAGAGTTTGTCGTTTTCCTCTTCAAATCATAAATCGAACTCTGACTTTCAGTCAACGAGCTAATTTCCTCATTGCAATTATGATTGCTGATCTCATTAAGTGCATCATTTCTCTGGTGAAGTACTTCTGAATCGCTTGTTTCCTTGATGTCTTCTATGTTCTGATTGGTTCCCTCTTCCATTGCATCATCTATTTCGTCTTCGATCATCGGAATCACCTATTTCAGTTTCTTTAAGAGCTCAATTCGGAGGTGTTCCTAGTTTTCTCCTATTACAACAAATTTTCTCTTCATTTCTATGACTTCAAGAAATATTCTTTTTCGTTTATTCGTGGTTCGATCTCTGCTGTCGTATCAAATATTCAAATTTTAACAGAACTGACAATAATGCATGTAGTTGAATTTATTTTTACATGGTCAGAGTTTTGATATTAATATCATATCTTACTCGTTCTGAAAAACAAGGGCAACTACTAGTATTCCTGCACATGATTATCATTCTATGTCTTATTTCCTTTCTCAACAACAGCTTAGTTGGAAATAATAATGAAACTGAAAAAAAAGCAAAATGAAAAGTTTCAGTTTAAAAAAATGTCCACGCCTTACCAAAATCCTACTTTTTATGTTTTTTTTTTTCCAAATGAAACTGTATTTCATACATTTTCCTCACCTCTAACCAAAACCCTACTTTAAATGATTTTTTTCTATTGAAACTATATTTCGTCCCAATTTCATCATCCCTCTTCCTTTTATATGCTGATTTCCTTTTTTCCTCCACTTTTTATACAGCAACAGACAATAATTACAGCTGAAAACAAAACGCAGAAATACAACAGTATTGTTATAACAAAATATTAATTTTCTTCGATAGTTAATTTTTGTAATTCAATAATATCAGCTGATTTATTTGGATTTATTTTTAACTTTATATTTATTAACAAAATTAAGAGTAAAATGCATGAAATTATTATAACTGTTGTCAAAGCGGATGATATGTAAATCAAATATAAATGAATTTTTAATTTTGCACAACCTATAATTGGTGTGGTAGTTGAATAAATCCATGCATACTAATAGTTTTTTGTCCATGCATATTTTCCGATACCATTTCTGTAGTAACCTACAAAAATAATTGAATCATTACTAGTTATCAACATAAAATATCATCATATTAACAATTCACGCTTCATGTAAATTTCTCCAAACCTAACTTTTTTATAGATTTATTACATCAAATACTTTAAATTTCTTCTAGTTATATAAAAAAATACCTTTAATAGGAAAAAACTAGTTCATTTAATAAACAAATATAGCATTACCCCTTAAACTCCATCTTTTTTGTTAAAAATATCAGTTTATACATGTTACTGTTAATTTTTTGTCATTTTTTGCGACCGTTCTCATATGTTTCTCCAATTTGGCGCACTCCCATATTGTTATGTTTTATCAACATATTACTCCCATGCTGAAGCTTCCTATATAAAACTTATCTGTAAATATAAAAAGCGGGGTATTCTTCTGTTAAATTAATTTTTTTGTAAGTAAAAGGATTTTTGGCAGTAAATTTTAGTTCTCTTATTAATCTGATCATCACAGTGGGTAACCCATTATCCATATCGTAATATGAAACTGGGAAGTTTCCATAGTCAGTCTAGGTATTATACAATTCTTAATCAAATGCAGTCAAGGTCAACATGGTCATCTTATGATCATGGTATATATTAGTTGCAATTGGCTATTTATAATTAGAGTGACCAATCAGGAAACCGCGCATGATAGCATCATTGCATGTGAGGGGACGCTTGGTCTTTTACGATTTCGTTTTGATTTATCATTTATATGGGTGTAATGTTCCTACAAGGTTTGTAAATATTTAAATTGGGAAAAAAATGTACAGATTTCATAATTTCATATCATATGGTTCGTTTAAAAGGAATATTGGCCATATATACCAATCATGAAAAGGCCATATATTCTGGTTGTTTTATTTAAAGATGCCAACCCAGAGATCTAGAGTGAGGAGACGGATAGCACCTACATATCGGATGTTGACCCTGTTCAAGTCATTCCTGACATAGTCGCACCATAGCCAAGACGGCGAAAACGTGCAAGGGCTGATACCACCCAAGTAACAGCTGATCAACCCGTTCCACCAGTGACGCAACCAGCAGAATCACTACCCCAGATTCCTTCAACGCATCCATCAGCAGACCAAATAGCTGCTTCAATGATTAGCCAGCTGAAAGGGTCAGGTGTACAACTTACTATCAGTATCAGAGAACCGGTACCGTTAACAACAAATTTATTGCAAATTACTTCACAGATGGGGATTCACATGAGCACACTGGCAGAAGGGACATTCGCAACACAGAAACAACACAAATTACAGAAAGTCAACCAGTTAATTCATAATATGTATTGGCACCACCACTGGTAACAGACCCTGATATGTGAAGGTATGTACAAAAAAAAGTCTTTAAAAAATGACACTTTTAAAATCAAGGCTTCCTTGTAACCATGTTTTAAAGTCTAATAATGTCAGTATGTGAAATACGTTTGTATTGGTATATTAGCTCTATAATAAAGGGTATATTGGTGCTCTAAATCACATAATTTATTGTTTTAATGGACACAAAAGAGAGGGACACAAAAGAGAGGCACCCAAAAATGTCAGGAGTGTGACAACTGTCTTTAAACATCTACCAAAGAATACATAGGACTTACATGTTTTCTTCTTCTTTATTTTTCAGAAGTGGCTATTCCAAAGAGAAGAAAAAAATATTACAACTGTGATATGTTTATATCATAGATGTGGGAGTGCATTATATATGTCAGGAGTGTGACGCTTTTTTAAGGCATTTTCTGTCAACTCATAATTTCACAAGGACAAGTTCCGCAAGTTGCATTGTGTTAGAAATGTTAAAACCAAGTTATATTCCTATCGTTTACCTCTTAAATGTGTTATTTATCATGATTGTTTTGGCACAATAAGTTTTAATTAGTAATTTTTCTATTTTGTGTGCACAGTAATGCAAATTGATCAAAGAAGATAAGTGTCTACAACTATAATATCATATAGGAAAGTGAGGAAATGTGTTTTGTACAAAATAGAACAATTATTTTGATTTAAAATGGTATATTTAAAGAAGTTTCAAGGATTAACCATTCAGATGTAATTCGTCACACTCCTGACATGAATTTAACAATTTAAGAAAAATATGAAAATTAGCTATATTTTTAGGACAGATAATTGAAAGACTGCTAGTAAAATGAAGAAACTTTTGGTAAAACTTCCATTCCTTAAAACATCCACTAGACTTGCTGAAATAAGCCGGGCAAAATTCTCTAGAAGAAATGAATCAAAAAAAGAGACTTTGAAAGAGAGAACCCGCTAATACCGGCTGAATCTAAAATTGAAAAATGGTCAGAGGAAGTTGGACAATCTTAAACAAAATAAAAAAACTACAAAACCAAGCTAACAAAAAAAAAGCTGAAAGAAAGAAGAACTTTGAATTCCACATTTGATAAACAATATAAAGAAAAACAAAGGCAGTGGCAGAGAAACAGTAGAAAAAGAAAGAAAGATAAAAAAGAAGTTGGGTTGAATATGGACTTAGAATCGAACAAAAAGAGCTCAGATTCAAATGAAAACAGACCTGTGACCGTGTCAGATTCCGGATCTACAGTGAGAAAACGTGCACAACGCACAAGAAAACAACTGCCATAAAGCCCACAATGCTTGGGCGAGTACATTGAAACACATCATAAAAAATGCTACACCAAGAAGAAAGGGCCTTCTAGACGGGAACATAAATGATGAGAACATAGATGAAGTTCTAAACATAGCCAAGGTTGGACGACCACACAAGTCAGTTAAAAAGGCCAAACGATCTCTTACTTTTGCCGAAAATTCACTACCAAATGCAATATGGACAAAGAAGTCAGGTCAGTACAAGCGTAGGAAGACCCAAGTAAAAAGAATCACAAAACCAGAAGCTGTTCGACGCCAATGGGAGTCTAAAATTGAAAGCTTTTTAGAAACAAACTCCCGTGTGATGCCAAACAAGAAAGATACTTTATTAATAAACGGAGAGCGTGTGGCAAAACGACATCTTTTATGCTCTAAACACGAGGCCTTCAGAAAGTTTGTCTCAGAACAACCTGAATTCCCAAGGAAGTTTTCCACCTTTAGGAAGATGATTCCAAAAAACTTCAAACTACTCAACATTAGTCGTAGACAGGTGTGCATATGCACGAAAGACTACAATCTGGAGCCAAAGGTCAACAGTCTAAATAGATTAGCAATCTTACATGAACCAAACACGCGACTATCAGACAAGCAATTATCAGACTTGTCAGTATGTTCCTACGATGGTAAATTTCCTGAGAGAAAATGTGTTGATCGTAATTGCAACAATTGTTGTATAGAATCCATAATTAATTGGTATGAGCCTCTAGTCACTGTTAGTGGACCTGATCAGATTGTAAAATACCATCAGTGGGAAACCACAACTGAACATTACAAAGACAAAAAGAGCATCCAGAAAAAATCAGCTCGCTGGATCCAAGCGGAGAAGAAACTTCCTGTAGAAGATGTGGCCAAAGAGATTTCAGAGGGAATGAAGACTTTTACAGTACACATGTTTCGAGCCAACTACCAACAGAAAGTCCAGAATAGTATCATAGAAGATATGCCACTTGACCACTGCCTTGTAGTTATGGATTTTTCGGAAAATATGTCATTACAGTCCCAAGACGAGATAGAATTTACACATTGGAATATTAGACAGGTTACTATCAACCCTATCTATATTGTTCGTCACAGTGCTGATAGTACACCTGATAACCCAAAATTACAGAAGGAGTCGCTGATTGTTATTTCAGACAGTCTTACTCATGATAGCAATGCTGTGCAAGTTTTCACTCACAAGTTGATTGCACACCTTAGAAATAATCCAGGCCCATGTCCAATTAATGTCATTCACCGCTTCTCAGACAACTGTGCAGCTCAATATAAAAACAAAGTAGCTTTCTACGACCTGACCCTCCTAGAGGAAACACATGACATAAGGGTCATGTATCATTTCACAGAATCTGGCCATGGCAAGGGACCATCAGATGGTTTGGGTGCTGCAATCAAAGGGAGAATTAGTAGACTCATTCTGGCCGGCAATGTAATAAACAATGCTTACGAGGTTTACCTTGCCTTACAGAGGAATAAAAGTGAGAACATTATACAGAAAATCGTGTATGTTCCAAAGAGAGTCATAGATCAGCTAAAGCCAGACAAACCAACTATGATCAAAGCATTGAAAGGAACACAGTCATTTCATTGTATTCGAACATTCAAGATGCTACTATGGTTTAATCTAAGTTGCTGCTGTAGTGTATGCATTGATTCCAATCAACAAGGTCCTTGTCCTCTGATTCAGTTCCGGAAGGATGATATACTCATGGACTTGACAACTGGCAAGAGACTGTTGAGAGCAGATGCTGAAAGTATTGACCATGAATGTATCCTTTTGTTGTATTTTATATATTTATTAATTGCTTTTCTTCGATTACAGATTCAGTTCCAGATTTGATCAATGATTTGTTTGCTGTCCGTCATGACAGCTAGAGAGAATAAATATCTCAAAGGTAGGTTAATTTGATAAAGTTTCTCTGCATGTATATGTATAACCAAGTAACATCCTTGACTCCTTTTTTCACAATGTTTTTTATCTTTTCCAATGTCAATTCCAACATACATAATTTTGTGATTAAGAGAGTTTGCCTTTTCTGTAGTAGATTGGTGTTGGTATCTTCTAGATTAGTTATAACTGCATGCATCTATATTTCTATTATAACCTTATTACAGTTCTTTAGCTCCTAGAACACTCCAATGTAATACTAACCCAGTCTCTTCAGATCTTGACATTGCTGTGGCTGAGAGTATTGTATAGTTTGTAAACCAAGCAGATTCTAACGATGAAATGTTGAAAGCATTTGAAGAGAAAATTCACATGAAAGGAGTGAAAATTAGATGAGAGACTCCTTCAGATGGAAATTGTCTATTTTGGGCAATACGTGACCAAATGTACCGTATAAACAAGGATGTTTATACACACACCCAGCTAAGAAGAATGGTGGTAGACCACATACAAAACCTTTCTGATGTAACTAATTGCTTGCTTGGTTTGGTTTTGCTTTTTTAAGTAATATCTATCTGCACTATTGAACTATAATAGTTTCTAATATTCATTCATTCAGTAATTATATTAATTGTGTATTCATATAGCAGAACTTTCCAATTAAGACACAGTTTTTAAATATTTAATTTAAAGATCTATCATTATTTCCTTACATAGTATATGTTTTTTTTTTTCAAATCAGTCATGCAATTGATTTACATATACATGTTATTTAATGCTCAACTTCTCTCCTATTATTTACTACTGCTCATTTTTTTGTAAACTATATTTAGCATTTATGAACTCATTGATATGTTACAGGATGAAAAATCAGAACTGGCAAAATTTATACCAGACGATGACTTGCCCACTTATCTGCAAAAAATGGCAGACACCGGAACTTATGGGGACCGTATATGCCTTGAGAAGTTGGCCAACATCTTAGAATGCAAGATCAGAGTAGTTCATGCAGATACTCAGGATGTTTTTATTGGCAACAAAGAAGACACCCTTCTTTTAGGATTTATTCCAGAGTTACAGCACTATACTAGTTTGGAATTCAGATTAGAAATTTTATTTGCAGATAGATCTTCATGCATTTCATTCAAATTAAATTATATTCAATACATTTAATAGAAAGTCAGTGCGGGGTCACTAAGCAATTTACCCACTTTGCCCCAGCAAAAATTATTTTGAATGCTTAGGGAGGGAATCGAACCCTCGTACACTGACTTTAAAACCATGCAAGTATTTAAAAACTAAAACACACAATGAAAAAGTCAAAACAACACAGGATGAAATTGAATCTTATTTGTGTGAAAATGTTATCAAGTGCTCTATTGTTACAAAATTTATATTACGTTTATTTTAGATTTCAATCAGATGATTATGTTGCTGTCCGCCTTGAAGATCAACGAATAAAAAAATCCCTACATATAGCTAAGGTTATACAGGTTGATTCCAAGACTGATGAGGTCCAACTACAATATTTGCGAAAGGTTGGTTTAGAGGACGGGAGGTACAAGTGGCCTATGAAAAAAGATTTCAGTTGGGAATTAGCTTCAAACATCATAAATGTTTTCATGGGGCCTGTTATACTTCCAGGAAGAGGACTATCTCTGAAATTTAATACCAATGAAATTATGTTATGCAATGAACAGTTGTAAAAACAAAAGAACTAGATGAAGCGTATACATGCGTCAGAAATGTATTTCAAAAATGTGCCAGGAGTGTGACAAAATTATATATACTTTCTAATTTAGCTTGTTCAGAAGTAACTTGCTGATACATGGATATTATATATATAAATCAGGAGCAGTGTTGTCATGTGGTTCTAAATACCATAAATCAAACTTATTTACAAAGTGGAGTTAAAAAAATTTGAGATTTACTTGCCAAATTGGAGAAAAAAATATTTTTGAAACTGTAGAGCTTGAGATTAAAGAAGCTGAATGCTATTTTAGCTTGTAAAAGTATAATTTGTAATCAACTCTGCCTCTTGAAATAGTTATTTTGTACATATGTTTGGTTTTTTTTAGACTAAGATTTTTCTGTTGTTCGTTTTATGTGTCAGGAGTGTGACACAGATATATGTTTCTATATTAGTATTAAAAAAGCAGCTTACCACTTGTAAAATTATTATTAATATCTATCAAGGCACAAGGTAGCCATTTAGTTATAAAATACCTTGTTGAAAGCTTTAAAGATGATTTATTATTCCACAATTTTATGATTTGAGATGTAAAATGAAGATTTTTTTTTCATATGAGACAACAACTTAGATTTAAGAATGTTATAAAGCTGTTTTAACTTCTCAGAGTATGTTTTGTAATCAATTCTGATATTTGATATTGTTATATTGTATATATGTTGGTATTTTTCTTCTTATTTAACTTCTTTGTTTGTTAGTTAAATTTGTCAGGAGTGTGACAAATTGTATGAAAATACTACTGTTTTATAATTGAGCTAATGTTAATCAAAACATTTTGTTATTTAAAGACACTTTAGAAAAAACAGTCTCTGATCTTATTTCATCAATGTTAAAAACTTTATAAGAGCCTTTTTCTCTATACACTCACAAAAATTGTGTCTGATTATCAAATGAATTTCAGAATATCACGTTTTTTTTCAAAAAAGAAGAAGATATTAAAAAGAAAGTCCTGTTTTATGGTAAAAATATCAGTAATTGAAATCAATGATATAGCAATGTGTTAAGTGAATTTTTATGTAAGTTTAAAGCATTTTTCAATCTTTGTAAAATATGTCAGGAGTGTTTTAAAATACCGAAAATAGAAGGCTTTTTCTACATACAATTACATAAAAACGGTACAATGAAATGACATTTTTTTTGGCAAATGATCACAAAAACTCAGGGCTTTCAAAGTTTACTATTTTAACTGAAATATATTAAGATTCTTTTTTGTGGCAAAAACTTCAATCAATAGTTATTATTATTTTTTTCAAATTAAGCTATTTGATTTGATTGTTATTATATGATTAAGCAGAAAATATGGAAATTTTGATATTAAAATTTTTCTTTTTATATTGACTTTCATTTGGAAAAGGTTAGAGCAATGTTTTCTTGACTTTTATTAGCAAACTTGTTCATAAGTAGTATGGTTTCTGTTCAAATTTTTTGAGATGTTTGTTATTAAAATTTAAAATTATTCAACGTGTCTGTTTCATTCTGCCTGAACCTTTGGAATTATAAAATTTAAAGTATCGCTAATAGGGCAAGACAAAAAAAAAACAACAAAATATTGAGTTTGAAATTGGACCCCCCATGTCACACTTTTGCCTCATTTTTTTTTAAATGGCCCATAGTCCGATTTATATCTGGATTTGATAAAACTTTCACCAAATTTTAATGAGGAAAATGATGACATTTTGTTTACAACAAAATCTCAACCACTGCCAATGGACAGCTGCTTTCGGTATTTTTATGTCTTTTCATCATGTAAAATATCCTCATTTAATTCTTAGTTTGATCAATAATGTTTATAATATAAGAGCCATGTCAAAACAATTTGGTTTTCACATAGCTAGGTCATATGACGAGGCTTTCAGTAGGGTACGCAAAGTGATGAGGTTAGATTGGTCTGTTGTAAATGATGATTTATGGCGTACTGCCTTCTATGTGCAATGCTGGGCCTAAAGCAGATTAGGAGAATGTGCCAACATGGCCACTTGCAGACTCACACACGAATGTGTCAGATGTTCCAAAAAACACGCAACAATTCCATGCAGGGAAAGGTCTTCTAAATTCAACAAGTCTGTCTACACCGGTAAGGGTAAATAAGCTAAACCATTTTCTTCAGGGATATGACAGTCATCTGAAATACAGATTAATTTGGGTTTAAGATCAATTCATTCTTAATTAATACAGATAAATCTTTTCCTAAGAACAATAAATTGCTTCGCTGAGCGCAGCTGGATACGACCGTAGATGTCCAACCCTGAAAAGATGTAGCCTGGGGTCCTGG